>NC_053395.1:81427818-81735199 GCF_905171765.1 Bufo bufo
GCCGATAAATAAGGCATTTAATTTTTAGACAGTAGTCTAAATTCAGTTGCTTGCCTGCTGCCAGTGTGTGTCAGGCCCTCTTCCACTGACTGTAGTGTGCCCACTGCCAGTGCCAACCACTGATACCGGGTGGCACAGTAGCTTGCCGATAAATAAGGCATTTAATTTTTACACTTTAGTGTAATTTCAGTTGCTTGCCTGCTGCCAGTGTGTGTCAGGCCCGCTTCCACTGACTGTAGTGTGCCCACTGCCAGTGCCAACCACTGATACCGGGTGGCACAGTAGCTTGCCGATAAATAAGGCATTTAATTTTTAGACAGTAGTCTAAATTCAGTTGCTTGCCTGCTGCCAGTCAGTGTGTCAGGCCCTCTTCCACTGACTGTAGTGTGCCCACTGCCAGTGCCAACCACTCATACCGGGTGGCACAGTAGCTTGCCGATAAATAAGGCATTTAATTTTTACACTTTAGTGTAATTTCAGTTGCTTGCCTGCTGCCAGTGTGTGTCAGGCCCGCTTCTACTGACTGTAGTGTGCCCACTGCCAGTGCCAACCACTGATACCGGGTGGCACAGTAGCTTGCCGATAAATAAGGCATTTAATTTTTACACTTTAGTGTAATTTCAGTTGCTTGCCTGCTGCCAGTGTGTGTCAGGCCCGCTTCCACTGACTGTAGTGTGCCCACTGCCAGTGCCAACCACTGATACCGGGTGGCACAGTAGCTTGCCGATAAATAAGGCATTTAATTTTTAGACAGTAGTCTAAATTCAGTTGCTTGCCTGCTGCCAGTCAGTGTGTCAGGCCCTCTTCCACTGACTGTAGTGTGCCCACTGCCAGTGCCAACCACTCATACCGGGTGGCACAGTAGCTTGCCGATAAATAAGGCATTTAATTTTTACACTTTAGTGTAATTTCAGTTGCTTGCCTGCTGCCAGTGTGTGTCAGGCCCGCTTCTACTGACTGTAGTGTGCCCACTGCCAGTGCCAACCACTCATACCGGGTGGCACAGTAGCTTGCCGATAAATAAGGCATTTAATTTTTACACTTTAGTGTAATTTCAGTTGCTTGCCTGCTGCCAGTGTGTGTCAGGCCCGCTTCTACTGACTGTAGTGTGCCCACTGCCAGTGCCAACCACTGATACCGGGTGGCACAGTAGCTTGCCGATAAATAAGGCATTTAATTTTTAGACAGTAGTCTAAATTCAGTTGCTTGCCTGCTGCCAGTGTGTGTCAGGCCCGCTTCCACTGACTGTAGTGTGCCCACTGCCAGTGCCAACCACTGATACCGGGTGGCACAGTAGCTTGTCGATAAATAAGGCATTTAATTTTTACACTTTAGTGTAATTTCAGTTGCTTGCCTGCTGCCAGTGTGTGTCAGGCCCGCTTCCACTGACTGTAGTGTGCCCACTGCCAGTGCCAACCACTGATACCGGGTGGCACAGTAGCTTGCCGATAAATAAGGCATTTAATTTTTAGACAGTAGTCTAAATTCAGTTGCTTGCCTGCTGCCAGTGTGTGTCAGGCCCTCTTCCACTGACTGTAGTGTGCCCACTGCCAGTGCCAACCATTCATACCGGGTGGCACAGTAGCTTGCCGATAAATAAGGCATTTAATTTTTACACTTTAGTGTAATTTCAGTTGCTTGCCTGCTGCCAGTGTGTGTCAGGCCCTCTTCCACTGACTGTAGTGTGCCCACTGCCAGTGCCAACCACTGATACCGGGTGGCACAGTAGCTTGCCGATAAATAAGGCATTTAATTTTTAGACAGTAGTCTAAATTCAGTTGCTTGCCTGCTGCCAGTGTGTGTCAGGCCCACTTCCACAGACTGTAGTGTGCCCACTGCCAGTGCCAACCACTCATACCGGGTGGCACAGTACCTAGCACGCGTAGTACCACTTATCTAAAAAAAAAATGACAGGCAGAGGCAGGCCACCCCGCAGGGGCCGTCGTGGTCGTGGTGCTGTGATTTCCACTGTCCCTGGAATAATGCCCAGTTTTCAGAGGCCACGTACCCTGAACCCGAAAAATTCAGAGGACGTAGTTGACTGGCTTAGACAGGACACCCAATCTTCAACAGCTTCCGCTAAGAACCTTGACGCACCATCCTCCTCCAACTCAGCTTCGGTCACCTGCTCTCAAGTTACCACGCACCCGCCCGTCGCCACTACCACCACAGCCACCACAGCCGCTTCACTTGATCCGTCAGAGGAGTTATTTACACATCAGTTGGATGCAATTAGTGATGCGCAACCATTATTGCCAGATGATGTAGATTACGGGGATATGTCTCAGTCAGGCAGGATTACACACATGGACGTACAGTGTGATGATGATGATGTTGTACCCGCTGCTGCTTCCTTTGCTGAGGTGTCAGATACAAGTGAAGCGGTTGATGATGACGATGTGTCCACGGATGCCACGTGGGTGCCTGCTCGAAGAGAAGAAGAGGGGGAAAGTTCTGAAGGGGAGACAGAGAGAATGAGGAGACGAGTTGGAAGCAGGGGGAGGTCGTCGCAAGGAGTTAGTGGCACAGTCAGACAGCATGTATCGGCACCTGGGGTCAGCCAGACAGCACGCCAGTCAACGCATGCTGTTGCCACCACTAGAATGCCGTCATTGCAAAGCTCAGCAGTGTGGCATTTTTTTTGTGTGTCTGCCTCTGATAAAAGCAATGCCATTTGCAACCTGTGCCAAAAGAAACTGAGTCGTGGGAAGTCCAACACCCACCTTGGTACAACTGCTTTGCGAAGGCACATGATCTCACATCACAAACGCCTATGGGATCAACACATGAGTACAAGCAGCACACAAACTCAAAGCCACCATGCTCCTCCTGGTCCTGCATCTTCAGCCACGTCAACCACTGCTGTCCTCCCTGCCCCCTCTCAACCACCCGCCACTCCATCTCTCACCTTCAGCAGTTCCTGCTCATCTGCCCACAGTCAGGTGTCTGTCAAGGACATGTTTGAGCATAAGAAGCCAATGTCACAAAGTCACCCCCTTGCCCGGCGACTGACAGCTGGCTTGACGGAACTCTTAGCCCGCCAGCTTTTACCATACCAGCTGGTAGAGTCTGAGGCCTTCAAAAAATTTGTCGCTATTGGGACACCACAGTGGAAGGTACCCGGACGAAATTTTTTTTCAAAAAAGGCAATCCCAAACCTCTACCATGTCATTGAAAAGGAAGTCATGGCATCTCTGGCATACAGTGTTGGGGCAAGGGTCCATCTGACCACTGATACCTGGTCTGCAAAGCACGGTCAGGGCAGGTATATCACGTATACTGCGCATTGGGTCAACCTGCTGACGGCTGACAAGCATGGAATGCGTGGCTCTGCAGCGGAGTTGGTGACACCACCACGACTTGCAGGCAGACCTACTGCCACCTCCTCTACTCCTACTCCATCCTCTTTAATTTCCTCCTCGGCTGAGTCCTCTTCTGCTGCGGCGTCTGGCTGCACATCAACTGATTCCCCCCAGCTCCCCAGGGGCTATTCCACATCCCGGATACGACAGTGTAACGCTATCTTGGGGTTGACTTGCCTGAAAGCAGAGAGCCACACAGGACCAGCACTCCTGTCCGCCCTGAACGCACAGGTGGATCAGTGGCTGACCCCGCACCAACTGGAGATCGGCAAAGTGGTGTGTGACAATGGAAGCAATCTGTTGGCGGCATTAAATTTGGGCAAGTTGTCACATGTGCCGTGCATGGCACATGTGTTGAATCTCATCGTACAACGTTTTGTGTCTAAGTACCCAGGCTTACAGGACGTCCTCAAGCAGGCCAGGAAGGTGTGTGGCCATTTCAGGCGTTCCTACACGGCCATGGCGCACTTTTCCGATATTCAGCGGCGAAACAACATGCCAGTGAGGCGCTTGATATGTGACAGCCCGACACGTTGGAATTCAACACTCCTAATGTTCGACCGCCTGCTCCAACAAGAAAAAGCCGTCAACGAGTATTTGTATGACCGGGGTGCTAGGACAGCCTCTGCGGAGCTGGGAATCTTTTTGCCACGTTACTGGACACTCATGCGCAATGCCTGTAGGCTTATGCGTCCTTTTGAGGAGGTGACAAACCTAGTCAGTCGCACCGAAGCCACCATCAGCGACCTCATCCCATTTGTTTTCTTCCTGGAGCGTGCCCTGCGAAGAGTTCTGGATCAGGCTGTAGATGAGCGTGAAGAGGAAGAGGAAGAGTTGTGGTCACCATCACCACCAGAAACAGCCTTGTCATCATCGCTTGCCGGACCTGCAGCAACGCTGGAAGAGGAGTATGAGGAAGAGGAGTCAGAGGAGGAATGTGGCGGCTTTGAGGAGGAGGAAGACCAACCACAGCAGGCACCCCAGGGTGCTCGTTGTTGTCACCTATCTGGGACCCATGGTGTTGTACGTGGCTGGGGGGAAGAACAGACCGTCAATGACATCAGTGAGGACGAGGAACGGGAAATGAGAAGCTCTGCATCCAACCTTGTTCAAATGGGGTCTTTCATGCTGTCATGTCTGTTGAGGGACCCACGTATAAAAAGGATAAAGGAGAACGATCTGTACTGGGTGACCACGCTACTAGACCCCCGGTATAAGCAGAAAGTGGCAGAAATGTTACAAAATTACCGAAAGTCGGAAAGGATGCAGCAGTTCAAAACCAAACTAAAAAATATGCTTTACACAGCTTATAAGGGAGATGTCACAGCACAACGGGAATCTAACAGGGGAAGAGGTGAGTGTAATCCTCCTCCTACCACGGCGGCAAGGACTGGACGATTTACAGATGTGTTGTTGATGGAGGACATGCAGAGCTTTTTCAGTCCTACTCATCGCCACAGCCCTTCGGGATCCAGCCTTAGAGAACGACTCGACCGACAGGTAGCAGACTACCTCGCCTTAACAGCAGATATCGACACTCTGAGGAGCAATGAACCCCTTCACTACTGGGTGTGCAGGCTTGACCTGTGGCCTGAGCTATCCCAGTTTGCGATAGAACTTCTGGCCTGCCCTGCTTCAAGTGTCCTGTCAGAAAGGAGCTTCAGTGCAGCAGGAGGCATTGTCACTGACAAGAGAAGTCGCCTCGGTCAAAAAAGTGTTGATTACCTCACCTTCATAAAGATGAATGAGGCATGGATCCCGAAGGGACTGACAGTGGGGGATACGTTTGACTAACAAAAGGCCTGATTACATGCCTTGGCCTCAAAATGGTCCCCACGCTGCTGTATTTAATGTCTGCATACCGGATGACTTTCGTGAATTCTCCACCACCAACTAGGGTTCAAGCCGTAATGTTTTAGTCACTTTTCTGCCTGGAAAACATAAATTTTTCCGGCCGCTGCTACAATAGCGTCTGCAACAGTGCCATTATTTTTCAGGCATGTGTACATGCCTAATTTTTCTGTCCTATGGTGCAGCACTGTGGCTGCAAAAACAAACCAAAAAAAAAAGGCACATACAAGTGTCAATTCCCCTTCGTGATCGTTACCTTGTTGTGGTGAAGGGGCTTGCGTATCACAATGAAGCAATCATCATCACCTCTATAAAAGTGTGTTGGCAATGTTGCCACACCCCAGATGATAAGGCCGTTGCTTCATTATGGTCAGACCAAAAGCGATCGGGTGGCCACGCTACTAGACCCCCGGTATAAGCAGAAAGTGGCAGAAATGTTACCAAATTACCAAAAGTCGGAAAGGATGCAGCAGTTCAAAACCAAACTAAAAAATATGCTTTACACAGCTTATAAGGGGGATGTCAATGGGGGATTCGACAATGGTTAATCAATTCGACCGGATAGGGTCCGTAACAGGGATTAAACTGATAGCAATAGTACTAGTTAAGACACCACTCATATAGGGTGTCACAGCACATTGCTCTGTGCACGCGCAGTGCCCCAATTTGGGAGTAAGAGGACCGACCAAGCTGCTTTTTCCATCTCCCGGTTCCTGAAATCAATTCAGTTTAGTGTATGAGAGTTTGGTCTGTCACTGTGAAGGCAGTCGAAGGTACCCGGCCTAAATTTTTTTTCATAAAAGGCAATTCCTGATATGGGACGTAACAGGGATTAAACTGATGAGAATAATACTACAGAAAATACCACTCATATCGGTGGAGGGAGCCAGCGTTTTTTTAACCATCTCCCCGTTCAAAAAATCTATTTAATAAATGGCCCCCAGATTGGGGATGTTAGAGGGATTAAACTGATGAGAATAGTACTACAGAAAATACCACTCATATCGGGTGTGACAGTAAATTGCACGGCGCAGATGCAGTCACCGTGGTTTAAAACAGAGTGGAGGGAGCCAGCGTTTTTTTAACCATCTCCCCGTTCGAAAAATCTATTCAATAAATGGCACCCAGATTGGGGACGTTAGAGGGATTAAACTGATGAGAATAGTACTACAGAAAATACCACTCATATCGGGTGTGACAGTAAATTGCACGGCGCAGACGCAGTCACCGTGGTTTAAAACAGAGTGGAGGGAGCCAGGTTTTTTTTAACCATCTCCCCGTTCGAAAAATCTATTCAATAAATGGCACCCAGATTGGGGACGTTAGAGGGATTAAATTGATGAGAATAGTACTACAGAAAATACCACTCATATCGGGTGTGACAGTAAATTGCACGGCGCAGACGCAGTCACCGTGGATTAAAACAGAGTGGAGGGAGCCAGCGTTTTTTTAACCATCTCCCCGTCCGAAAAATCTGTTTAATAAATGGCCCCCAGATTGGGGAGTCGGGGACGTTAGAGGGATTAAACTGATGAGAATAGTACTACAGAAAATACCACTCATATCGGGTGTGACAGTAAATTGCACGGCGCAGACGCAGTCACCGTGGATAAAAACAAAGGGGAGGGAGCCAGCGTTTTTTTAACCATCTCCCCGTTCGAAAAATCAATTCAATTGACCTTTCGGGGACCCTTGGTGTTGTACGTGGCTGGGTGGAGGAAGAAACCTTCAATGACATCACCGGGACGTGGCTAGCTTGGTATCCAACCTTGTGCAAATGGGGAGTTTGCGGTTGTGCAAATGAACTGTTTGCGGTGCATTAAAAGGGGAGTTTGGTCTGTCAATGTCTGTGATGCGGGCGTAACCCTTACACTACCTGATCGATACAACATCATACCTGATCGTATACACACACTGGATGTTTTAAAGCACGTTATTCCAAACAATTTAGGAATGTTAGTTGATTTATGCCCTTTATGGATTAAAACCCGACTCTGCGTCCACTACGTAATTTTCCATGGGAGTTTTGCCATAGATCCCCCTCCGGCATGCCACAGTCCAGGTGTTAGACCCCTTGAAACAACTTTCTCATCACTATTGTGGCCAGAAAGAGTCCCTGTGGGTTTTAAAATTCGCCTGTCTATTGAAGTCTATGGCGGTTCGCCCGGTTCGCCAGTTCGCGAACATTTGCGGAAGTTCGCGTTCGCTGTTCGCGAACTGAAAATTTTATGTTCGCGACATCACTACGTACCATGTGATGACCGGAGTGACGTCATCAAAGGTCCTTGACCTATAATTAATGCTCACCACAGGTCCTATTCAGTAAAGGGGACAGAAGGAGATGCCGACATCGCGATCAAGTGGATTAAGGTGAGTTAAATGATTTATTTATTTTTTTCACCCCTCCAGCGCTGTTTTACTATGCATTCTGTATTCAGAATGCTATTATTTTCCCTTATAACCATGTTATAAGGGAAAATAATAATGATCGGGTTTCCATCCCGATCGTCTCCTAGCAACCATGTGTGAAAATCGCACCGCATCCGCACTTGCTTGCGGATGCTTGCGATTTTCACGCAACCCCATTCATTTCTATGGGGCTTGCGTTACGTGAAAAACACACAGAGGAGCATGCTGCGATTTTCACGCAATGCACAAGTGATGCGTGAAAATCACCGCTCATGTGAACAGCCCCATAGAAATGAATGGGTCAGGATTCCGTGCGGATGCAATGCGTTCACCTCCCACAACGCATCCGCGCGGAAAACTCGCTCGTGTGAAAGGGGCCTTAGTGTTTCCATAGTCTGAGAGCCATAATTTTTTCAGTTTTTGGGCGATTACCTTGGGTAGGGTATGATTTTTGCAGGATGAGATGACGGTTTTATTGGAACTATTATGGGGTGCGTGTGACTTTTTGATCGCTTGCTATTACACTTTTTGTGATGTAAGGTGAAAAAAATGATTTATTTAGCACAGTTTTTATTTTAAATTTTTTACGATGTTCATCTGAGGGGTTAGGTCATGTGATATTTTTATAGAGCTGGTCGATACGGACGCGGCGATACCTAATATGTATACTTTTTTTTTATTTATGTAAGTTTTACACAATAACAGCTTTTTTAAAACAAAATAAATGATGTTTTAGTGTCTCCATATTCTGAGCCATAGTTTTTTTTTACTTTTTGGGCGATTGTCTCAGATAGAGGCTAATTTTTTGCGGGATGAGGTGACGGTTAGATTGGTACTATTATAGTGGGCAAACACCTTTTTGATCGCTTGCTGTTGTACTTTTTGTGATGTAAGGTGACAAAAAAATGGTTTATTTAGCACAGTTTTTATTTTTTATTTTTTACGGTGTTCATCTGAGGGGTTAGGTCATGTGATATGTTTGTAGAGCCGGTCTATACGGACGCGGCGATACCTAATTTGTATACTTTCTTTTTTCCCTTATTTTTTACCAATTTTTTCTTTTTACTTTATTTGGGGAAAATCCAAAAAGGTGGTTTATTCACCCATTAAAAGACCAAAGTTTCAGTCCTAACAGAAAACCCAAAACAAGAAATGCTATATATATATATATATATATATATATATATATATTGTGGGGACTCGCTCTGGTAGACAGGATTAGCGAACGCAGTATAGAGGCAACAACAAGTTCTTTGGATCAAACAGTTCAGTGTTTTATTCACACTTTAGGCAAGTGACAAAACAAGCAGTCATATTCAAACAAAAAGTCACCTTGCGGTGTTGGTGGTAATTCACACCATGCAGCATTTCTGCCTCAAAGAGTCCTTGCTGATAGCAGCACCAACCTGTTTTTATGCCAAACAGGTAGCAAACCTTCGTTCAGACACAAGGCTCCCAGATCCCAACACAGGACCTGGCTTCTGAGCCCAGCTGCCTTTAAAATCCGGTCCGGTATTTGACCTCACCTGGTGGTAAAACAGCCCAGCAGCACATGCTGGAAGGAAAAAAACTGTTTTCCCAGACCAAACCTCTCACTGTGTCACAATATATATACAGTATATATATATATATATATATATATATATATATATATATATATATACACAGTACAGACCAAAAGTTTGGAAACATTCTCATTCAAAGAGTTTTCTTTATTTTCATGACTATGAAAATTGTAGATTCACACTGATGGCATCAAAACTATGAATTAACACATGTGGAATTATATACATAACAAACAAGTGTGAAACAACTGAAAATATGTCATATTCTAGGTTCTTCAAAGTAGCCACCTTTTGCTTTGATTACTGCTTTGCACACTCTTGGCATTCTCTTGATGAGCTTCAAGAGGTAGTCCCCTGAAATGGTTTTCACTTCACAGGTGTGCCCTGTCAGGTTTAATAAGTGGGATTTCTTGCCTTATAAATGGGGTTGGGACCATCAGTTGCATTGAGGAGAAGTCAGGTGGATACACAGCTGATTGTCCTACTGAATAGACTGTTAGAATTTGTATTATGGCAAGAAAAAAGTAGCTAAGTAAAGAAAAACGAGTGGCCATCATTACTTTAAGAAATGAAGGTCAGTCAGTCAGCCGAAAAATTGGGAAAACTTTGAAAGTAAGGGCTATTTGACCATGAAGGAGAGTGATGGGGTGCTGCGCCAGATAACCTTGCCTCCACAGTCACCGGACCTGAACCCAATCGAGATGGTTTGGGGTGAGCTGGACCGCAGAGTGAAGGCAAAAGGGCCAACAAGTGCTAAGCATCTCTGGGAACTCTTTCAAGACTGTTGGAAGACCATTTCAGGGGACTACCTCTTGAAGCTCATCAAGTGAATGCCAAGAGTGTGCAAAGCAGTAATCAAAGCAAAAGGTGGCTACTTTGAAGAACCTAGAATATGACATATTTTCAGTTGTTTCATACTTGCTTGTTATGTATATAATTCCACATGTGTTAATTCATAGTTTTGATGCCTTCATAGTCATGAAAATAAAGAAAACTCTTTGAATGAGAAGGTGTGTCCAAACTTTTGGTCTGTACTGTATATATACACTGCTCAAAAAAATAAAGGGAACACAAACAACACAATGTAATTCCAAGTCAATCACACTTCTGTCAAATCAAACTGTCCACTTAGGAAGCAACACTGAGTGACAATCAATTTCACATGCTGTTGTGCAAATGGGATAGACAACAGGTGGAAATTATAGGCAATTAGCAAGACACCCCCAATAAAGGAGTGGTTCTGCAGGTGGTGACCACAGACCACTTCTCAGTTCCTATGCTTCCTGGCTGATGTTTTGGTCACTTTTGAATGCTGGCGGTGCTTTCACTCTAGTGGTAGCATGAGACGGAGTCTACAACCCACACAAGTGGCTCAGGTAGTGCAGCTTATCCAGGATGGCAAATAAATGCGAGCTGTGGCAAGAAGGTTTGCTGTGTCTGTCCAGAGCATGGAGGCGCTACCAGGAGACAGACCAGTACATCAGGAGACGTGGAGGAGGCCGTAGGAGGGCAACAACCCAGCAGCAGGACCGCTACCTCCGCCTTTGTGCAAGGAGGAACAGGAGGAGCACTGCCAGAGCCCTGCAAAATGACCTTCAGCAGGCCACAAATGTGCATGTGTCTACTCAAACGGTCAGAAACAGACTCGATGAGGGTGATATGAGGGCCCGACGTCCACAGGTGTGGGGTTGTGCTTACAGCCCAACACCGTGCAGAATGTTTGGCATTTGCCAGAGAACACCAAGATTGGCAAATTCGCCACTGGCGCCCTGTGCTCTTCACAGATGAAAGCAGGTTCACACTGAGCACATGTGACAGACGTGATAGAGTCTTGAGACGCCGTGGAGAACGTTCTGCTGCCTGCAACATCCTCCAGCATGACCGGTTTAGCATTGGGTCAGTAATGGTGTGGGGTGGCATTTCTTTGGAGGGCCGCACAGCCCTCCATGTGCTCGCCAGAGGTAGCCTGACTGCCATTAGGTACCGAGATGAGATCCTCAGACTCCTTGTGAGACCATATGCTGGTGCGGTTGGCCCTGGGTTCCTCCTAATGCAAGACAATGCTAGACCTCATGTGGCTGGAGTGTGTCAGCAGTTCCTGCAAGACGAAGGCATTGATGCTATGAACTGGCCCGCCCATTCCCCAGACCTGAATCCAATTGAGCACATCTGGGACATCATGTCTCGCTCTATCCACCAACGTCACGTTGCACCACAGACTGTCCAGGAGTTGGCAGATGCTTTAGTCCAGGTCTGGGAGGAGATCCCTCAGGAGACCGTCCGCCACCTCATCAGGAGCATGCACAGGCGTTGTAGGGAGGTCATACAGGCACGTGGAGGCCACACACACTACTGAGCCTCATTTTGACTTGTTTTAAGGACATTACATCAAAGTTGGATCAGCCTGTAGTGTGTTTTTCCATTTTAATTTTGAGTGTGACTCCAATGCCAGACCTCCATGGGTTGAAAAATTTGATTTCCATTTTTTAATTTTTGTGTGATTTTGTTGTCAGCACATTCAACTATGTAAAGAACAAAGTATTTAATTAATTCAGATCTAGGATGTGTTATTTTTGTGTTCCCTTTATTTTTTTGAGCAGTGTATATATAATGTATAACATTTCTTGTTCTGGTTTTCTGAAACGTTGGTCTTTTAATGGGTGTGTGACAGTTAGGGACAGCCCCCCCTCGTGTTTGCCCCGTTCTGTTTATTTGCCTCATCTCAGGAGGGTGCTCTTTGGTCCAGTTGTACTTTTCCCCCTTTGTTTTTCACCTTGGGAAAAGCGCTCTCTCAGGTACTACCTACAAGGAGATATCCTCCTAAAAAGAGACGCGAGTACCCAGGTAGGTTTTGCCGCAGTTTCATGGAGCCTTGGGCGAGCTACAAGTTTCAACCTGATCCACTGGTCCGCCAGAGGAGAGTGCCAGCCAATCAGCAGGAGAGCTACGGTTGTTTACTTTTGAACTCTCTAATCCCCGAGACGCCGCTCTCCATGACTAAGCTGATTGGCCAGCCACGCACAGCTCGAGTTTAGGTGCCATATTGCGATCCGGCAGACTAACACGATTAAGCCCATGGATCTGCTCCTCGGATTGGAGACAAGCCACCCACTGGTGTATTTCGCTCAACGATTGTACCGGCCCCCTAGCTCCAATCCGAGCGCTATTTTCCCCAAGTGTTCCCCATCCCCAGAGCTATCTGAGGGATATATATTGTGTCAAAGGGTAAAGGTGTGTAACCATGTAAAAAGTGTCCTGTTTGTATGGGCACCCTGTAGTCTGGGAGATAAGGTGAGTCAGACAAATCTTATCCCTATCTCCCAGACACAGCGGCGCCAGAGCTGTGTCCCATTGTTCTGTCCCTGGACCCCCTGTGAGGTCCAGGTGTATATAAGGCCTGGTGCAGGCACTGTTGATAAAATCCGTCTGATTCACTTTTAACTAAGTTTCAGCTAGTTATTGGATGGGCTATCGTATTTCAAGGCGCAGAAAGGATTTGTACGAATGGGTACTCAGCCGGAGTACCAGCAGCTTCAAGACAGGGTGAATAAACCACCTTTTTCGATTGAACACTCCTGGAAGGCTAGGACTTTTTTTTTCCAGGTAAATGTAATGTTATGCAGCTTTCTAATATACAGTACGTCATTTTTCAATTTCTCACCCTTTAAAGATACCTGTTTGCTGTCCGGCAATGAGAACCCTGTTTAAATGTATAGTAGATGCTGAAAACCCATACCTAGCAAATCCAGCAGTAAGCTTAGAACATGATACAGTTGCATCCAGTCTGGGCAATGCTCTGTGAGCTCCAGTAAAGATGTTAGCAGTAGGTTAAAATGTATCATTCTGAAATCCAAAATCAGTGCCTTTAAAGTGTAACTGCCATTTCACTACAAAAAATGAAATTCCTAACATATGTGATGCTAAAGGGAAGATATTCATGAATCTGCATTTTTCACCTAATTTTACCTTTCTGATATCTGTATTCAGCCCTTAGCAACCATATTTCCCTCCCTTGCTCTTCCCCCATGCACTAGCACACAAGCAGGACCAATCAGAATGCAGACAACCTCTTCCATTACCCAAGAGCAGTGTGTATCCTCACATACAGGTGCCCCCTAGATCCTATTTTTGCAGCCAGTGCCCCCAGACTATATTTTTGCAGCCATGTGCCCCCTATACTTTAGTAACACAATTCCTCCTAGCAAGCTCCAACACAGCTCTCCGATTCCCTCCAGCAGCGCAATGTGTATAAAGCATTTTCACTTAGGGTACGTTATCAATATGCCATGGTAGGCATCACAGACTCCAGGCATGAAGGCTGAGAGGAGGAACCAGTGTCCTACAACACTGTGAACGCACATCCAGGGCTGAGCTCCTCCTCCCAGAGCACTGAGGAGAGGGCTGCACAATGGTAAAGTGGCACACATTTTTGGGAGTTTTTATAATGTAAAACAGAAAATTATTACATTTTAAAACACAAATGCACATACAGTATTTTTCCCCCTATAAGACGCACTTTGTCCCCCCAAAAGTGGGGGGGAAATGGCAGTGCGTCTTATGGGGCGAATGCTGCAGTTTACACTGATACACCGCCGACCGCATGCTGCACAGTGCGGCCGGAGGATGTATCAGCGGGGAGGGAGGAGGGGCTTGGGGCCGACATCTGGTTTAGGAATGGCAGCGGGCCCCGATGCAGTCAATGTATTCTATTGCACCGGGGGCCCCGCTCACTGTAGTAATCTTATCGAAGTGTAAGCATTGTTTAACAATAGAATTAATCTTCATTCCAGCAGCCTGTACTACTGTACTTACTAACTTCCGTAGCAGGCTGGAGGGCGGGCGGCTGTAGCGTAACTCACTATGTCACGTGCCTGCTCCTCCCACTTTATGAATGAAGCAGGCGGGGGGGCGCGTGACGTAGTGAGTTACTCTACAGCCGCCCTACTGCCCGGCCTCCTGCTTCTTGCCTGCTACGGAAGTTAGTAAGTACAGTACTACAGGCTGCTGGAATGAAGATTAATTTTATTGTTTAACAATGCCTACACTTTGATAAGATTACTACAGTGAGCGGGGGCCCCCGGTGCAATAGAATACAGTGACTGCACCAGGCCCCGCTGCCATTACAAAACTAGATGCCGGCCCCCACCCCCTGTATTAGGGGTCATTCACACTACACATGGACACTGTTATGGGGTGGGGGGAATCTGTGGATGCTATTTATGTGTCATCCACAGATACCCCCCAAAGCAGTGTCTTGCCATCCACAGATCCCCCCTAACAGTGCCATCCACAGATCCCCCCCTTAATAGTGCCATCCACAGATTCCCCCCCAACAGTGTCATGCCATCCATAGATCCCCCCCCTAACAGTGCCATCCACAGATCCCCATAACAGTGCGTCATTCACAGATCCCACCCATAATAGCGTCATCAACAGACCACCATTAGTTCAAAACCCACCAAAAGCACACCTTTTGGTTCAATTTTTTCCCCCCTTATTTTCCTTCTCATAAACCTAGGTGCATCTGCAGCACGCCAGACCTGCAGGGTATAGCGAAGCGAGGTCACGGTTAAGGGCAATCGAGGGTTGCTCACTATATTGGAGAACCCTGGGCAGGCATGCAGCAGTGAAAGAGAGGTAGACACAGTTCCTCTGGGGCACACTCGGTATGTGGGGACCAGGCCTGATGTTGTGTGAGGTGCCCTGGATGTTACAGGTATTTTGAGTGCCTGGGGCAAGGTCCTTTTTGGATTCGTGACGCCAGTGCCTGTGACGGTGGCACACCGATTTGTAGTGGGAATAATTGAGGTACACAGATGGATAAACCAAACGTTTCTTTACTTGGTGAACACAGTCCAACTTTGTACATACAGTTATAGTTGATAGTGATGATAATGCAGTCCCTTGGACAATACTTCACAAGCAGGTAGACTTTAGATGGTGGCAGGTAGTAATCATGCAAGATACTTGGAGGACACAACGGTTAATGCTTTGCAGTGCAATGCTGCTCTATCCCCTTCAGCTATTCTAGCTGGCTGGATCCCAAGGCCTGGATGCCTAAATACTGGCTTTAATCCTTGGTATATAAATTCTCTCTCCAGTATTGACCCTTGCTCTTTACTTTATAGATCCTCTGCCCATCAGGTTACTTATTTGACTTGTATTATCCTTGCTTGGTTGGGAAGCTGCAGGTTTCTCCCAGGAGGTCCATTCCTACTACTGGGGTAATCTTCTGAGCTAACTGAGGCTCACTTGATCCACAGGTAGGCTAGGATCCCTCTACTAGCCCCCTGGTAACAACTAGAAGCCTGGGCTGTCTAGCTGCATGTCAGGAGGAGGCCCTCAGCATCAGCATATCACTGGCTGGTGCCTTCTAACTTGTCTCTGCAGACTCTTGACTCTGAACTCCCTCTCCCTGTCTGGGCCTGGACATTTATACTAGGGGCTCCCTATCTCCCTCTAGTGTCTGGGATGTCTAACTACACCCAACTAGGCCTGCTATTGCATCATACAGGGGAACATTGCATATAAAAACACATTAGAAAATACATTAAATGCACACTTAAATATAACATTACTGTCCCTTGTGAGTAGGAGGAACGCGCACACCAATTGACCCTTGTGTAGTGCCCACCTTTACCTAGTGGGACACTACATACCACCACACTATAACGTTGCCCGACCTCGGCGCAACATGGAGGGGCCCTGCCCAGCTGGATACTGCACCTGAAAAAAGAGAAAATAATGCAAAGCAGGAAAAATACATCTACATTTGCAGAAATACATTATATGTATAAATCAGGCAGTTCCACTGGCTTAGGAACAAGTGACGGTGAAAAGGGCGTCATTCTCTTCTCTCAGGATAGTGTGAGGGAACAGGGGCGCTGACCTGGCGCAGCGTAGCATTATTACCAGGATAGTCCATAAGTGCAAATTGTCCTTAATAGAACAGCAGAAAAATGTAAACAATTTAAAAGTTCTTGGAGGCTCAAGGAACAAATATGAGTCCGTACCCAGGTTCCTTTCTTATTTTGAGTGAGTGTCTTTCACCAGCAAGGCAAGGTAGCAAATCACAGAGGCTCGCTTACAGTGGAGTCCATCTCTGGGCACATTTCTTTAAAAGAGCAATATCTCAGAGGCTCAGGTACTTTTGAGTCTATCACTGGGCACATGTCCTTAGAATTCAGTTGCACAATAAAATGACAGCACATAAAAGATAGCCCACACTTTTCAAATGGCATAATATAAAAACAAGTGCTGTAATACCCTTAATCAACCTGAAAAGGGGGTTAAAGGGTTAAAGGTGCAACAAAAATAGGCACAACTTGGTGTGAGATCGTAGAAGCAGGCAGGAGGTCCTGTAAACAAGATGGTTTTGCTGACATTTTTATTTCAGTGGGTGACCACTACCACTGAGCCGTGGGTAACTGGCAGCAGCAACAAAGGATCAAAACAAAAGACTCCTGTCCTGAAAGGGTTACATTTTCAGAAGTAATCCCTTGGCAAAGCAAACAAATCAAGGGCCTAGCAGGCTAATTCACAGGGGCATATCATAATCACCTGGCTCTGCTGGCAAATGAGGCCGGTAATAATCCTCCACAGGCGGATGTGCCCACAACACGGTATTAGGGGGCAGCTGCAGCATGAAGGGACCCCTAATAGGTATTGGCCCCATGGGCCTAGGGGTGATGACAGTTGCTGACCGCACCGGTGCAGGGATAACAATTGCAGGTTGTGCTTGCCTAGGTACCGCCGCCGCAAGCGGTCCGGTGGGCTCTGCGCAGCAAGTCACAGGATGAGAGGACCTTCTTGGGGGTCTCAACGCAGCTGTGGTAGCAGAAGGTGGCCGGCGGGTAGGGACAGGTACCCTTACCTCTTCCTTCTTAGGTGGCGTCTGGATCCTGGCGGTGGTAATTCTGCGTAACTCCCGCAACTTTTCCTCCAGATGGACGATCTGGTCGTCTATGCTCTCGGTCTCAGGATTGCTGTCCTCCGCTGTCGCCGCCGGCACTGGTACAGTAGATGGTGCATCGGACGCGGCCGCTGCAGGCTCCGGTGGCGCATCAGGTCTCTTACCCTTCCGGATATTATCCAGGGTAATGCGGAGTCCTTTCAGATTCTCCATTTCTTGGATCGTTTTCTCCCGGCGAGGCAGCTCGGGGGATGGATAGGGACTCACCCATTTCTCCAACACGGTTGGCTGCCAAAATACGTTAGGGCCAATGAAAGAGCCCCGCTCTTGGAATGCGTGATGGGCCGGTTCTGGAGAGCGCGCTGGTTTGCGCTCGCAGCCAGAGTAGTCCTCATCTGTCTCCCAGTCCTCCGGTTCTTTCTTGGGACGGGTCACGGCAGTAGCATATGGGCCTTGCAGGCCCTCGGCAGGGGTGAATTCCACTTCTTCTCCCTCGTGGAGGTTATGCATATGCTCTGGGAGGTAACCCCGCTTGACGGATCTCCGGTTTACGTATAAGTCTCTGCCGGTGGTATAGTCTTGTATGAAACCGTAGCCACGGTTCTTGTCGAAGGCCACAACCAACCCCTTTCTCCTTTCCAGGCGGGGTTGGGTGTCAGTGTGGCGCTCGTGAACGGTCTTTGCCAGTTCTTCGTAGAATATCTTTGACTTTGTATTTTTCTTTATGGCGGCCTCCCGGATCTCTGCCATCAACGCTGACCACTTGAACGAGGGCTGGTAGAAATCTCTCCAGGAGCCATAGTAGGTCTCCGGTTGCGTCCTCGGTGGCGGGCAGGCGGGTTTCTCCGGTCCCGGAGAGTAGGCCGGTGGAGCGTCCTCTGGCTCTACACCAACATCATCCATTTCCAGCAAATCAGGCGCAGACATCCCAGCAGAGCAGTCTTCACTCTGCAACATGCTCGATCCTTCTCTGGAGAGCGACAGGGTGGCGCCAATAAGTTCAGACAGATCCTCCCATTGCACTGGGAGGCCGCCCCCCAGGTACTCCAGTATGGGGGAGGCGGAGTCCATTTCTGCAGACATGCAAATGTCCAGACAGGGCGGTGGCGCTGACATTGAGCCTTTCCCGCTCTGTTCAGCAAAAAGGCGCCAACTTTTACCGCCAATTCAGGATGAAGATGACGCAGCAGTAAATTCAAGCAAGCTCAGCGGCCATCTTTAGTACAACGCTGTCTATTCACTGACAGCTAGCGGTGGCTTAAATAAGCAGAAAACAGTCCAGAAAACACTATCTTCACACCGCTAATTATGACAGTTCTTTGGCCCAACAATTTTTAATAAAACAATTGGGGCTTGGTCACTTTAAGATGATTTTTAGCACACAGTTTTATATCCGCAATGGCGCAGGAATGTTCCGTAAATCCTGTTCGTGACGCCAATTTATGCAGCACGCCAGACCTGCAGGGTATAGCGAAGCGAGGTCACAGTTAAGGGCAATCGAGGGTTGCTCACTGTATTTGGAGAACCCTGGGCAGGCATGCAGCAGTGAAAGAGAGGTAGACACAGTTCCTCTGGGGCACACTCGGTATGTGGGGACCAGGCCTGATGTTGTGTGAGGTGCCCTGGATGTTACAGGTATTTTGAGTGCCTGGGGCAAGGTCCCTTTTGGATTCGTGACGCCAGTGCCTGTGACGGTGGCACACCGATTTGTAGTGGGAATAATTGAGGTACACAGATGGATAAACCAAACGTTTCTTTACTTGGTGAACACAGTCCAACTTTGTACATACAGTTATAGTTGATAGTGATGATAATGCAGTCCCTTGGACAATACTTCACAAGCAGGTAGACTTTAGATGGTGGCAGGTAGTAATCATGCAAGATACTTGGAGGACACAACGGTTAATGCGTTGCAGTGCAATGCTGCTCTATCCCCTTCAGCTATTCTAGCTGGCTGGATCCCAAGGCCCGGATGCCTAAATACTGGCTTTAATCCTTGGTATATAAATTCTCTCTCCAGTATTGACCCTTGCTCTTTACTTTATAGATCCTCTGCCCATCAGGTTACTTATCTGACTTGTATTATCCTTGCTTGGTTGGGAAGCTGCAGGTTTCTCCCAGGAGGTCCATTCCTACTACTGGGGTAATCTTCTGAGCTAACTGAGGCTCACTTGATCCACAGGTAGGCTAGGATCCCTCTACTAGCCCCCTGGTAACAACTAGAAGCCTGGGCTGTCTAGCTGCATGTCAGGAGGAGGCCCTCAGCATATCACTGGCTGGTGCCTTCTAACTTGTCTCTGCAGACTCCTGACTCTGAACTCCCTCTCCCTGTCTGGGCCTGGACATTTATACTAGGGGCTCCCTATCTCCCTCTAGTGTCTGGGATGTCTAACTACACCCAACTAGGCCTGCTATTGCATCATACAGGGGAACATTGCATATAAAAACACATTAGAAAATACATTAAATGCACACTTAAATATAACATTACTGTCCCTTGTGAGTAGGAGGAACGCGCACACCAATTGACCCTTGTGTAGTGCCCACCTTTACCTAGTGGGACACTACACATCTTATGGGCAGGTGCGTCTTATAGGGCGAAAAATACGGTATACTGTAGGGTGCACTATACCATTACAGTATAAAAAATGAAACGGCAGTTACCATTTAATGAAAAGTATCATGAAACATAATGTAACATAAAAAATAAATGAACGTCTGAAGCAACAAGGCTAGGTAGAGCATACAATGAGTAATCATTTAAATAAAGACCTATTGATGGTCTTTTAAAGAACATAGCATGCTACATTTACAAAAAGGAACGAGTGAGGTGCTCCACTGATCACTGTGCCTTTCTTTCGTAAAATAAATCTGTCACCACTGTTAGAGTGCCTTCACATGCGGCAGATTTTGTGGCAGAAAATTCCGCAATTGAAAATCAGTTCAATTCATTTGAATGAGGCAGCAAGCACATGGATTTTTGCAAGCTCCATTAAGGTGAATGGAACTGATTTTCAGTTGCTGACTTTTCTGCCACAAAATCTGCCACGTGTGAACACTGGGTCACTTAGTTGAATCTGTATTGTAGCTGCAGCAAATTGAAGTGCTGGAGCTGTTCTATACAGAGTGTGCACCAAGGAGCCCTCATATTCATGCTCATGTTCATGTGCTCTCCTCATGCCCCTTCAGCTGTTCGCAACAGGTAAAAAGATGTCAATCAGCAGCAGGCACAGAATAAAACTTATAGCAAATTACCTTTAAGTAAGAGGGGACTCACAATTGGGGCCCTTGCACACAACTGTATGCCGTCTGAGACATACGGTCCGTGAGCAGGCCATATGTCCCAGAGCGTCATTGATCATGCGCACGGGAGCATATTAATGCGGGACAGTAGTCCTGTGGGCGGCCCGACGTGCACAGCATCATTGTAATCTATTGATGCTGTGTGCTTCCGTGCGCACGATCAATGCCGCTCCAGGGCATATGGCAAATCTTGAAATTTTTCAGAAAATTTCTAAAACCGACTTTTTCAGGACCAGTTCAGGTCTGAAGTCACTTTGTGAGGCTTTAGAAACCACACAAAAATGACCCCATATTCAAAACTGATTTTACAAACTTTGTTAACCCTTTATTTTCCATTAATTCTTGTGGAACACATAGAGATAAAATTTCCAAATTTTACTTTTTTGGCAGATTTTCCATTTGAATCAATTTTTTTCCAGTTACAAAGCAAGGGTTAACAGCCAAACAAAACTCAATATTTATGGCCCTGATTCTTTAGTTTACAGAAACACCCCATATGTGGTCGTAAACTGCTGTACGGGCACACGGCAGGGCGCAGAAGGAAATGTCCCATTTGAGGCCCCCCTGATGCACCCCTAGAGTAGAAACTCCAAAAAAGTGACCCCATTTTGGAAACTATGGGATAGTGGCAGTTTTGTTGGTACTGTTTTAGGGTACATATGATTTTTGGTTGCTCTATATTACACTTTTTGTGAGGCAAGGTAACAAGAAATAGCTGTTTTGGCACCGTTTTTATTTTTTGTTATTTACAACATTCAACTGACAGGTTAGATCATGTGGTATTTTTATAGAGCAGGTTATTACGGATGCGGCGATACCTAATATGTCTACTTTTTTTTATTTATGTAAGTTTTACACCATTATTTCATTTTTGAAACAAAACAAATCATGTTTTAGTGTCTCCATAGTCCGAGAGCCATAGTTTTTTCTGTTTTTAGGCGATTGTCTTAGGTAGGGTATAATTTTTGTGGGATGAGATGACGATTAGATTGGCACTATTTTGGGGGGCATACGAGTTTTTGATCGATTGCTATTACACTTTTTGTGATGTAATGTGACAAAAAATGGCTTTCTTGACACCGTTTTTATTTTTTGCGGTGTTCACCTCAGGGTTTAGGTCATTTGGTATTTTTATAGAGCAGGTTTTTACAGATGCGGCGATACCTAATATGTCTACTTTTTTTTATTTTTACGTTTAACATAAAAAAGTGTTTTTGAAACAAAAAAATCGTGTTTTAGTCTGAGAGCCATATTTTTATTTTTTTTGGGGACATTGTCTTATGTCGGGGCTCATTTTTTTGGTGGAATAAGGTGACGGTTTGATTGGTACTATTTTTGCGTATATACAACTTTTTTGATCACTTTTATTACCTTTTTTGGGAAGTAAGGTGGGCAAAATTTTAATTTCATCATAGTTTTTATTTTTATATTTTTATGGCGTTACCCGTGCCGGGAAAGTAACATGACCATTTTATAGATCAGGTCGTTACGGACGCGGTGATATCAAACATGTGTAGGGAATTATTTTTTTTTCATTTTTAATCAGAGACCAGTGGGTCTGATGTATGTATAATACAATACAGTACACTATATAGTGTACTGAACTGTATTTTCACTTAGTCTGATCAGACTTCTGCCTTTAGCAGAAGTCGGATCAGCACCATGGACAGCCGGAAGCCTGTGAAGGCATCCGGTTGCCATGGTAACCATCACTCGCTGCCACAACAGAACAGCGGGTGATAGGTCATGTGTCCTGAAGTAACGGGACATCATAACGTACTGGTACGTCATGTGTCCCCAAGAGGTTAAACATTATTGTATGCTTCCATTTGTGATCTCAAACGGAAACCAAACAGAAAAATGGAAAGGCAAAATGGAACGGAAACTCTACTGAAACAAAAACCCAGAAAAACGGATCAGTTAAAAATGAAACGCAAAATGCTGAAAAAGCCATACGGTCGTGTGCAAGAGGCCTTACTGCCGGAGGATGCACCAGATTTATGACGAGGCGGTGGTCCGGCAGTCCATGCTCCTAAACAGAAATCTGCAGCAGCTCAGAGCTGCCATAGATTTCTGGCTGCATTTGCATGAGAAAACTGGCGTAAATAAAGATTAATTTGTCTTGGCTGTTGGCCACACCCTTTCTCCACCCTTGCCATACCCTCTATTGGAAAAATTATGAGAGCAGTGTAAAAAAGATGCACTCTGCAGGTGCAGAGATGATTCTGGTATTTGTAGAGTATTGTATCCAAGGAAACCAGATCTTCTCAACTGAACCTTATCTACTAGAACATTTCTCATTAATTATGATCTAGGACAGCTTAAACCTTTCCAGACACAGCCATTTTTCAATTTCCTGATACGGCCAAATTTTGCAATTCTGGCATATGTCAGATGGATAGTGATACTGTACAAATTAATGATTAATTACCATTCACCATATGTCTACTTTATGTTGGAATCATTTTGTAAAGGTCAATTATTATTATTATTATAT
This sequence comes from Bufo bufo, assembly GCF_905171765.1. Lineage (NCBI taxonomy): Eukaryota > Metazoa > Chordata > Amphibia > Anura > Bufonidae > Bufo > Bufo bufo. Next base: position 81,450,718 of record NC_053395.1, read on the forward strand.
TAAATGACTTAGAATTTTAGAAGCTATTTTTTTTTGTTTAATTGTCTTTTTTATTGAAAAAAGGTACAATAATAAAAGTATGCATGTACAATTTCTCCTGTGATCACTATAGAAGCTATTTTTTACATAAAAAATAAATAAATCCAAATCTGTCTTTTTTAAGAACCAATTCCGTTATGAAGTCACTTTGTGACCCCATTTTAGGAAATACACTTCTCCACTTATTCAAAACTGATTTTACAAGCTATGCTAACCCTTTTGATGTTTCACAAGAAAGAAAGAAAAATGCAGAACATCATAATACATGCCTCAGCTGCTAGAGAACATCATAATACACATGTCAGCTGCTGCAGAACATGATAATACACACCTCAACTTCTGCAGAACCTCATAATACGCACCTCAGTTGCTTCAGAACATAATTTTTGGGGAAAAACACACATAGGGAGTCTGCTTTGGTAGTGAAATAATACTGTGAGTCCGTATGACATGCAGATGACAGGCGTCGCACTTAGAATCACGGGACACTTCACTTATTTGGGCAGTCACGGGGCCAGAGCCGACCAAATAAATCAAGCATGACCTCAGCCTTAGGCCTCATGCACACGACCGTTTTTCTTTAAGGTCCGCAAAAACGGGGTCCGTGGGTCCGTGATCCGTGACCGTTTTTTCATCCGTGGGTCTTCCTTGATTTTTGGAGGATCCACGGACATTAAAAAAAAGTCGTTTTGGTGTCCGCCTGGCCGTGCGGAGCCAAACGGATCCGTCCTGGCCCCCCTCCCTCCCCTGTAGTTAACACATTGGTGGCCAGTGCGGCCGGCTCCCCCTCCCTCCCCTGTAGTTAACACATTGGTGGCGAGTATGGCCTTCCCCCCTCCCTCCCTTGTAGTTAACACATCGGTGACCAGTGCGGCCGGCCCCCACCTCCCTCCCCTGTAGTTAACACATTGGTGGCCAGTGCGGCCGGCCCCCCCACCCTCCCCTGTAGTACTGTAGATTCATTGGTGGCCAGTGGACCCCCCCACCCTCCTACTGCAGTCCTGGTTGCCATGGTTACTTAGCAATTTTTAGAAGCATTATACTTACCTGCGAGCTGAGATGTCTGTGACCGGCCGGGCGCTCCTCCTACTGGTAAGTGAAAGATCTGTGCGGCGCATTGCTTATAGCACAGACCTGTCACTTACCAGTAGGAGGAGCGCCCGGCCAGTCACAGACATCGCAGCTCGCAGGTAACTATAATGCTTCTAAAAATTGCTAAGTAACCATGGCAACCAGGACTGCAGTAGCGTCCTGGTTGCCATGGTTACCGATCGGAGATTTTAATTAGGAGGGGGATGGAGGGGGGGGCCACTGGCCACCAATGAATCTAAAGTACTACAGGGGAGGGAGGGGGGGCCGGCCGAACTGGCCACCATTGTGTTAACTACAGGGGAGGGAGGGGGGGCCGGCCGCACTGGCCACCGATGTGTTAACTACAGGGGAGGGAGGGGGGGCCGGCCGCACTGAGCACCAATGTGTTAAATACAAGGGAGGGAGGGTGGGCCCACTGGCCACCAACGAATTTAAAACTGGGGAGGGAGGGGGGTGTGCCCCCTCCTGCCTGGCAGCACATGATCTCTTACAGGGGGCTATGATACGCACAATTAACCCCTCAGGTGCAGCACCTGAGGGGTTAATTGTGCGGATCACAGCCCCCTGTAAGAGATCGGGTGCTGCCAGGCAGCAGGGGGCAGTCATGTACACAGTATAAAGTATATTCTAACTAGTAGCATCCCCATCACTATGGGAGCGCTTCTGTGTTAGAATATACTGTCGGATCTGAGTTTTCACGAAGTGAAAACTCAGCTCTGAAAAAGCTTTTATGCAGACGGATCTGCGGATCCATCTGTGTGAAAGTAGCCTACGGCCACGGACGCGGATGCCAATCTTGTGTGCATCCCTGTTTTTTCACGGACCCATTGACTTGAACTGTTGTCCGTCAAAAAAATAGGACAGGTCATATTTTTTTGACAGACAGGAAACACGGGTGATCCGGCTGCAAAACGGTGTATTTTCCGATTTTTCCACTGACCCATTGAAAGTCAATGGGTCCGCGAAAAAAAAAATGAAAATGGAACAACGGCCGCGGATGCACACAACGGTCGTGTGCATGAGGCCTTAACCTGGTGATGCATAAATAATACAATACTAAAGTATTTAAACACTTTGTCGAATATTTTAACACCTTGTCGAATATTTGTTATACTAATTTATTCACATTGCACATTTTATTTATATAACTGCAATTTTTATTTTATTTTATTGCAAAGAGTTGAAATTTGAAGTTGAAATAATCGCAGAATAATTATTATCGCCGAATATTGCAAATATTTTAATCACAGAATATTAAAGGGGTAAATTTTATTGTATTACTTAAACTGTTAGATGGTGAGTGCCTGTTTTTAAATTTATATACTATATTTGCATATTTGGCTGTGATATACCCCTGCTCTACATAGCGGACAGGGAAATAAATTTCACTAATTCGTCTGTTGGGTGACATTCACCAATTTTTGGCTGTGATATCCCCTGCTCTACATTGTGGACAGGGAAATAACTTTCAAAAATTCGTCTGTTACATTGTTGGGTGACATTGACCAATTTTTGGCTGTGATATACCCCTACTCTACATAGCGGACAGAGAAATGCATTTCACAAATTCGTCTGTTACATTGTTGGGTGACAAACTCTTATCTTTTGCGCTAGAAAGTATATTTGCGACCTACACTGCATTTATGCCAGTCCAATTAAACCATTAATTACTGATGTTACATTGTTGGTTGAAGAAATAACACTTTTTGTGCTAGATGGTACATTTGCAGCCTGCACTGCATTTCTGGCAGTCAAATACAACCAGTCAATACTGCTGTTACCATGCTGTTTCACAAATTCAAATTTTTTTTGACAGTGAAGTATTTGTATTAAATTCAACTGTCACACTGTTGTGTGACCTCAAGAAATTTTTCCTCTTTATGACACCGGCACCGCCTTACTGTCAGTGAACTTAATTGTTGACTATTGGTGGTTACATTGTTGCCTGACATAAACCATCTGTTAGTTTCGCGGGTGAACGTCAAATAAGGGAGGAATCATGACTTCAGATGGAAAAAAATGACGAATATTCTAAAAAACTAATATATTGCACTATATTGAATATAGAGCTATATATTCGTTTTTTAGAATGACTCATTGGCCCACAAGCAAGAAGCAGGGAGGAATCATGACTTCAGATGGAAAAAAAATGACGAATATTCGAAAAACTAATATTAAGTACTATATTCTAAATATTCGCAAATTCTCAAAGTTGCGATATTCAAGATAAAAATTTGCTTTTTGAATATTCAACACTAATCACTTTTCTTTGATCACTTTAGTATCTTTGCATTGATCAGTCACATGGTGATTTGGTGTTGAAGGAAAGAAAATCGATGTGATCATTTAATGATTACATTGCTTGCCAAAAAGAACCAGTATTTCAGCTGTTCAAAAGTGAATTTAAAGGGATATGTACAGACATTTCAACTGTCTGATATGTGAACAGAACAAGAAATAACGGAAGTGCCAGATCCGGCCCATAACCGACAGTAATAGTGCTAGACAAGTCATAATTGACTATAATGAGATCCACCAGGTTTTGGAGTTGATTGAGGACAGACAAGAGCAGCGAAGTGCCATGATAAAACCTGGTTTAGCACATTGGTGCAGGGATGGGCAACCTGCAACACTCCAGCTGTTGTGAAACTACAACTCTTAGCATCTCAGAATTCTCATAGAAATCAATGGAGCATGCTGGGAATTGTAGTTTCACAACAGCTGACGTGCCGCAGGTTGCCCACCCCTGTTATAGGGTATCCTGCACCGATGTATTAGGGCTCATGAACACGACTGTTGCCTGTTTTGTGATCCACAAATTGCGGATCCACAAAACACAGATACCAGCCATGTGCATTTCGCATTTTGTGTTACAGAATGTCTGTCCCCTAAATGAACAGTCCTATCCTTGTCCGTAATGTGGACTATAATTAGACATAATTTTTTTGCAGAACCGCCATGTGGACATATGGAAACGGAATGCACACGGAGTATATTCCATTTTTTATGCAGCTCCATAGAAGTGAATGGCTCTGCATATGGGCCGCAAAAAAAAAAAAAAAATATAACTTTACTTGCATGAACATTTTTTAAAGCGGCTCTGTCACCCGGATCAACCCTTTTCTACCAGGCATATACTGTAGATTGACAGCGCTAGAATAGTTAATTTGCATAAGTGTAAAAGTTCATTTTTCTACGCAACGATTCCGCAGACAGACATAAGACAGGTATCGTATTAATCAGCATCATCCACCCTACCAGGCTGTATGCCTGGGAGGGTAGGGTTGATCCGGGTGACATAGCCGCTTTAAAGGTTGGTCATCTTGTGCCACTCATCTCAGGACATCTGAAACCAAGTAGAAAGTTAAAGGGGTTTTGTCACTAGAGACGGCCTTGCGGTTCGCCCGGCGGTCATTTCGCGGCGAACTTTGCTAGTTTGCGGTTCGCCGAACGGGGTGAACATATGGCGATTTCCGCCGGCACCATATTCTTTTACATTGTGAAGAACTTTGACCCATGACACATCTATCAGGTGGTACAGGACAGCCAATTGAGACGTTTCAGCACATGGACACACCCCCTACCTTATAAATAGACCTGATCTGGCCGCCATTTTATATTCAGTCTTTTGCCAGTGTAGGGAGAGGTTGCTGTGTGGGGCAGGGACAGACTGTTAGGGACACCAAACGCTATCTAATAGGGCCACAAAAGTCCTTTTAAGGACTGGTATAGAAGTACTATTGATAGGTGTGCAGTACAGAGGGGTGTAATATACTTATACTGTAATATACTTTCTAACATAGAACATATATTATAGTGCATTTGTATTGTGATGCAGTTGTGTGCGGTTCTGCTGCAATACTGCAGCTACACAGAGTGCCAAACACCATTGGAACAAATAATTTACCAGTTGCCCCCACAAAAATTGATTGAAGCAGGGGTGTTATATGCCAATTATATACTTTCTATATAGTGCATTTGGGTAGTGCAGCATTTTTTTGTGGTTTTGCTGCATTACCGCAGCTACACAGAGTGACAAATGCCATTGGAACAAATAATTTCTACTGGTGTGATATACCAGTTGCCCTCCAAAAAAACTGAGTGAGGCAGGGGTGTGGTATACCTATAATAATAATAATAATTTATATATAGTGTATTGTGCAGGAGTTGTGTGCGGTTCTGCTGAGATACCGCAGCTATACAGAGGGAAAAATGATATTGGAACAACTAATTGCAACTGTTGTGATTAGAGATGAGGGAATCGAAGCTGACGAAGTCGAATTTGTTCCGAATTTCAGGAAAAATTTGATTCTGAACGAATGCAAATTTCCTCACTTCGTGGTAACGAATCGCATTATTTTCTAAAATGGCATCTAAAATGGCTGCTACACGTATGAGGACATGGGGCAAGGAACTCTGGGAAGGCGGGATGACCCATAATGCCAGGCATGCAGCCAATCACCAGCCAGCCCTTTGATGTCACAGCCCTATAAATACGGTGGCAATCTTAGATGCTGCCATTCACCATCGTACATTGTTCAGGGAGAGTGAAAGAAAAACTGTTTAAAAAAAAAAGTAAAGATGCGATTTTACCAGTGTAGGGAAAAAAAATACGCAGGTCACTTTCGTTGTTATTTACGCTAAAATCATTTGCACTCATTTGCAGAGCATAGGGTGGTATTTCAGTAATACACAAAACATTTAAACACACTGCACAGTTGCATTCATTTCTGGTGAAAGAGTATAGGGGCCTTGTTTCATTAAAAAATTAAAAATACATACGCACTGCTGGTGAAAGCGTATAGTGGCCTATTTCAGTCCAAGAAGAAATATATATTTTCAGTTCACTTTTGCAGTTATTTCTGTTGAAAGCGTATAGAGACGTATTTCAGTAAACAAAGAAAAATATATTCTCAGTTCACTTCTGCAGTTATTTCTGTTGAAAGGTTATAGTGGCCTATTTCAGTCCAACAAGAAAAATACATTTACAGGTCACTTCTGCAGTTATTTCTGTTGAAAGCGTGTAGGGGCGTACAGTGGGATGCGAAAGTTTGGGCAACCTTGTTAATCGTCATGATTTTCCTGTATAAATCGTTGGTTGTTACGATAAAAAATGGCAGTTAAATATATCATATAGGAGACACACACAGTGATATTTGAGAAGTGAAATGAAGTTTATTGGATTTACGGAAAGTGTGCTATAATTGTTTAAACAAAATTAGGCAGGTGCATAAATTTGGGCACCACAAAAAATAAATGAAATCAATATTTAGTAGATCCTCCTTTTGCAGAAATTACAGCCTCTAAACGCTTCCTGTAGGTTCCAATGAGAGTCTGGATTCTGGTTGAAGGTATTTTGGACCATTCCTCTTTACAAAACATCTTTAGTTCATTCAGGTTTGATGGCTTCCGAGCATGGACAGCTCTCTTTAAGTCACACCACAGATTTTCAATTATATTCAGGTCTGGGGACTGAGATGGCCATTCTAGAACGTTGTACTTGTTCCTCTGCATAAATGCCTTAGTGGATTTTGAGCAGTGTTTAGGGTCGTTGTCTTGTTGAAAGATCCAGCCTCGGCGCAGGTTCAGCTTTGTCACTGATCCCTGGACATTGGTCTCCAGAATCTGCTGATACTGAGTGGAATCCATGCGTCCCTCAACTTTGACAAGATTCCCAGTCCCTGCACTGGCCACACAGCCCCACAGCATGATGGAACCACCACCATATTTTACTGTAGGTAGCAGGTGTTTTTCTTGGAATGCTGTGTTCTCTTTCCTCCATGCATAACGCCCCTTGTTATGGCCAAATAACTAAATTTTAGTTTCATCAGTCCACAGCACCTTATTCCAAAATGAAGCTGGCTTGTCCAAATGTGCTTTAGCCCACCTCAAGCGGCACTTTTTGTGCTGTGGGCAGAGAAAAGGCTTCCTCTGCATCACTCTCGCATACAGCATCTCCTTGTGTAAAGTGCGCCGAATGGTTGAACGATGCACAGTGACTCCATCTGCAGCAAGATGATGTTGTAGGTCTTTGGTGCTGGTCTGTGGGTTGACTCTGACTGTTCTCACCATTCGTCGCTTCTGTCTATCTGAGATTTTTCTTGGTCTGCCACTTCGAGCCTTAACTTGAACTGAGCCTGTGGTCTTCCATTTCCTCAATATGTTCCTAACTGTGGAAACAGACAGCTGAAATCTCTGAGACAGCTTTCTGTATCCTTCCCCTAAACCATGATGGTGAACAATCTTTGTCTTCAGGTCATTTGAGAGTTGTTTTGAGACCCCCATGTTGCTACTCTTCAGAGAAAATTAAAAGAGGAGGGAAACTTACAAGTGACCCCCTTAAATACTCTTTCTCATAATTGGATTCACCTGTGTATGTAGGTCAGGGGTCACTGAGCTTACCAAGCCAATTTGAGTTCCAATAATTAGTTCTAAAGGTTTTGGAATAAATAAAATGACAACAGTGCCCAAATGTATGCACCTGCCTTATTTTGTTTAAACAATTATAGCACACTTTCTGTAAATCCAATAAACTTAATTTCACTTCTCAAATATCACTGTGTGTGCCTCCTATATGATATATTTAACTGACATTTTTTTATAATAACAACCAACGATTTATACAGGAAAATCATGACGATTAACAAGGTTGCCCAAACTTTTGCATCCCACTGTGTTTCAGTACTACAAGAAAAATATATTCTCAGTTCACTGTTGCAGTTATATCTGGTAAAGCCTTTACTGGCGTATTGCAGTATAAAAAGAAATATACATTCGCCATTCGCTGGTGCACTTATATGTAGAGAAACCTTTATTGACGTATATCAGTAGAAAAAGAAATATACATTCGCCATTTGCTGCTGCACTTATATCTTGAAAAACATTTATTGACGTATATCAGTAGAAAAATAAAAATATATTCAGCGTTCACTGTTGCAGTTATATGAGGTAAAGCTTTTATTGGCGTATTTCTGTACAAAAATCAAGATATATTCAGTGTTCAGCGCTGCAGTTATATGTGGGAATGGTATGGACTGAATTACATTGTGCTGAAATTTTGTATTCACGTTTCATACACTGCACAGTTATGTGACGACGTCCATAAGAGCGGCGCACCAATACAGGTGAATTCACTATGCACTAACCCTGGACAAAAATGCGAAATAATTCACACCAGTCCGCATCTATCTACGGTATTGCTTACTGGACACTACGGGGACTTTTCTGCAGCGCAGAAACCGCACGAGGTTCGCGTCTCGCTCTTCCAGCGCAGACCTACTTCCTCCGCTACGTCCCGTTCACTTCAGAAAAAATCTTGTACTCTGCGTTACGCGCTGCACTGATATGCGCTAAAATATCTTTTGAAATATTTGGGTGAAAAAAAAACATGTATTCCGTGTTAAGCACTGCACTTATATGCGGTAAAATCTTTTGTGAATTATTTAGGTAGAAATAAAAATTTCCACCTCCTCCATTAACTTCCTCATCTCTTCATTAACATTGGACACACTAACTTTACACCCCCCCCCAAGCTATATATCTAAGTGGTTCCTGCACCACCAAGGAGCGAATAAAAGTAAATGATACTGCCAGCCTGTTAAAGGGAACTACAGCATACCACAATACATTTGATATGACATTTAGGGTCCATTCACACGTCCGTAATTTGGGTCCGCATTCGTTCCGCAATTTGCGGACCCATTCACTTTGAATGGATGCAAATCCACATTTCCTGGATCCGCATCCGTTTTTTCGGGATCCGCATCCGTTTTTTCGGAATCCGCAATTTCGTTCCTGGAAAAAATAGAACATGTCCTATTCTTGTCCGCAATTGCGGACCAGAAAAGGCTTTTTCTATTAGTTTCTGTGATGTGCGGATCCGCAAATTGCGGATCACACATTGCAGGTGTCCGTGTTTTGCGGATCCGCAATTTGCGGATCAGCAAAACACTTACGGACGTGTGAATGGACCCTTAGCAAGAGTTTAAAGTGCCGACATATAGCACATAGTGGGACACTGCATCAAGATGAATCAGGCGTGGATCAGCCAGGATTTTAACACACCAATGCCTGATGCATCAGACTAGATCATCCATGGTGCCACAACATTTTGATAATAGAGACCGTTTTCTTCTGGCTACCTGCTTCAGCTACTATTCTTATGCTGTTACCTGCCTGATGCCACACATCTGATGCCAAGTGCTTCTTCTTTCACCCACCATCTTTAGTGAGTACTAGTATTGCCACCCACCTCCACACTATGTCACCTTGCCACTTTGTGGCCTACTGATGCTGCCATGTCCACACTATGTCACCTTGCCACTCTGTGGCCTCCTGGTGCTGCCATGTCCACACTATGTCACCGTGCCACTCTGCTGTATCATGCTGCTGCTGCCATGTCCACACTATGTCACCTTGTCACTCTGGCCTCCTGATGCTGCTATCTCCACACTATGTAACCTGACCACTCGCTGGCCTCCACATACTGCTGCCAACTACATACTCTGTGATTGTGCCACTCGGTGGCCTCCTCATACTGCTGCCACCTCTACAGTCATTGTGCCACTCTGTCGCCTCATGATGCTGCCGCCACCTCACCACTCTGTCATTGGGACACTCTGTGGACTTCTCATGCTGTTCACACCCTCCCCACTTCATGCCTGGGCCACTATTTTGGCTTTCGGCCTGGCTGACATCATCATTTATTTGACCTTTCTTCTGATCTGTCAGAAGGAAGGAAAAATGAGACGCACAACAGATCCTGTCTGTGTAGCAGCTGTAAGGCCTGTATGGTACCATCAGAATTGGATTGTGATTTGGTAGACAAAAGCAGGAGTAGGTACAAAACACAGAAGACATGCAAATATTCCATTCACGTGTCATCTCTGTTTTACATCCACTCCTGTTGTTTTTGGGCTTTAGCAATACTGATGAGCAAATGCTGACCAAGTGAAGGTGTATACTCCACAGACAGGATCCGTTTTTTGTGGTTTATTGTTCTGACGGATCAGAGGAAGGGCAAATTTATCTGTGACGTCAACACAAACTTACTACTGACGTCCTCTCCACTCTGTCAGGGGGGCTCTACTTATATAAGCGTGTAATAGAACAGGTTCTGTAGACATCTATGTGGAATCAGCTGACAAGGGTGTAAAAGGAGTGCACTTCTTCTTGACACTAACATCGACCTATAAGGCAGAGTTCATTCTTGAGTTTTTAGGCCAGTTTTGGCAAATTTAAGTATAGTTTCTTATCATTTAAATCAAGTTTTGGCTTGTTAAAATTATTGTTAAAATATTTAATACATTTAATAATAAAAATTAAATGTTGCGTAAGACAGGAGAGAATTGGCCTGTCTTCTGTTTATTCAACGACGTGGTGTTGTGGTGGAGAAAGAATTCCCCCCAAAAATTACTCTCCACCTGGAGCTGAATCCTGTCAAGATTGATGCAAGTGCGGTAATTGGCTGCTCATCCAGCAAGATACTTCTGGGGGAACCTGCCTGGCATGCTTAGGCCTCTACTAGCGACAGACAATGAGAAGAAGACAAAGCTTCAAGATTGCTTGGAGCCCAGAAGAGTTGCGAATTTAATCACGATTCAAACCAACCAAGGCCCAATCTCTTCGTCAGGGGTTCCCAGTCATCATGGAATGGAAAGGAGGGCATCCTTATTATATTTAATACATTTAATAATAAAATGTTTAATACATTTTATAATAAAAATTTCTTTTTTCCTAACACAGGAGGAGGAGGACATCCTGTGGTGCACGGAGATGGAGATGGTCTTCGGATTCCCACACAGACGTCTCAGAAATGAACCGCGGCTTCCAAAATCAGCTCCTGGGAAGATCATGGAGCGTCCCGATCATCCGCCATCTATTCGCCCCACTTTATTTTGGAAGTGGGACCCCCACGCTGCAGATTAATCATGGAGACACCGAATTTTATAATATATATGGAATAAATTTTGATAATAAAATGTTTAATAAATGTAATAATAACATTAAAAAAAATTCTTAGGAGAGAATCGGCCAGTCTTCAGTTTATTCAACAACGTGGAGGGTGTTGCGATGGAGAAAGCATTCCAAAAAAACAATTCCTCTACACATGGAGCCGAATCCTGTCAAGATTGATGCAAGTGCAGTATTGGCTGCTCATCCAGCAAGATACTTCTGGGGGAACCTGCCTGCCATGCTTAGGCCTCTACTACTGACAGACAATGAGAAGAAGACAAAGCTTGTTCTTTTCTGTACATTGAATGAATAATTTTTGGGGCCTGTACTCCACTGACCTGCAGTAAAATTGACCGTCTAATATACCTCCAGCCACATAATCACTTGATGTTTTCTGTCCGGTGAATGCCTAATGTTTGGGGCCTGAACTCCCGTGGCCTAAAATAAAATCTTTGTAGGCTCCGACACATTTTTGAGAGTTTCAATTTAAGACGCATAAAAATGGCCCCTGCTTAAAATACATATTTTTTGTGGGAATTTTTGCCAATGATCCCCCTCTGGTATGTCACTGTCCATGTTGTGGGACGATTTGTACACTTCTTGTAAGTATTTGGTGGCTGCAAATATGACCTGAAGGTTTTTCAGGTTCGCCTGCCATTAAAGTGAATGGGGCTCGCCTCGAACTTGCGGTTTGTGAACATTTGATCGCGTTCGTTTGATTGCGTTCGCGAACCGTCCGGGCTGATGTTCGTCCATCACTATTTGTCACTTCAGCAAATTGCATTCATCATGTAGAGGAAGTTAGTACAAGCCCCTTACTAATGTATTGTGATTGTCCATACTGCTTCATTTGCTGGCTGGATTCGTTTTTCCATCACATTATACATTGCTCGTTTCCATGGAAAAATGAATCAAGCTAGCAAAGTAAGCAATATGGGCAATCACAATACATTAGTAAGAGCCTTGTATTAACTTTCTCTACATGATCAATGCCATTTGAGAAAAGTTAGTGTTCAGAAAACCACCTACGGCTATGCAGCCACCAATAAGATGCCTGGCGAATGTAATCATATATTCCTTTCAATTCCCATTAATTGTAGTGATGAAGTTCCTGTAATACCAGCAGGTTTCTGTTTGTTCTTGTATTGCAGAGCAGATTAAAGGCACACTTGAAAGGTGTGATACTAAGAAGGCCCCGCACATTTACATACTGATAAAGAGGTTAAAGAATGTATTAAAGGATACACTTAATAAGCTATCTTGCTTTACCAAGCAAAGAGACCCGGAATACTTTGAAGGTAAGACTGGCTTTAATAATATTTAACATCTATATATGAGTTGAGGGATTATGTATAAAATGTGTGCATGTGGCGCACAATGGCTAGGAACCCTGACAAGAACACTGAGTGCAAAGTTTTTCTACATTTTTAATATTGGCCGACATTTCATACACTCATTAAAATCCCCTTTCTCAGATAGAAGTGTAATGATATTTTCTACTTCACTCTTCAGTAGGATATGATGCAAATGTCCATCTGACATGCTCTGAAGCCTGACTAATGAAAATCTGCCCAGGTGTGGAAGCTCGGTCAGCACATGGCCATCTGTTCTGTTACGTGCATTAAGATTTGAGAATATTCCTCCAAAAATGGTCAGATCTCAGGAGGAGGCAAATCTTTGGCCTCAAGCACACAAGTGTGGTTTGGGCCCACACCCGAGCCGTAATGTGGACCCATTCACTTCACTCCATGTGCTGTCCTCATCCACACGTCCGTTCTGAGGTCCTGCAAAAAAATAGAACATATCCTATTCTTGTCCATATCACAGACAAGGATAGGACTGCTCTATTCAAGGCTGGACCAAAAATGTGGAATGCTCCACACCAGAATAGACTTGCACGCAGGACTTATTCCCTTACGTCCTACCAGCAGCACAGATGGGGTTAACTGCCCCTGTGGACTGGTAGGACCGGCGGAATTTTTAATGAGCCCAAGAACCAATAAACGATCTTCGGCTCCCTGAAAGGGAGGAGATCACCCCCCAGCCCACCGTGTTTTTTTCTGTCCTTTTGACAGGTGGACTGGCGTGTCGCTCCCCCTCAGGGAGCTGAAGAGTGCTTAGGGGCTCTTTCTTTCATTAATCTAGGATCGCCCTTTTTTTGCTCTTATTGCCTTTATTATAGTCCTTATTGTGGCTATTTTTTTCTCTAGGGTACCGTCGGGGGGGGGGTGTCCCCCTCCCCTCTTCTTCCAGATGGTTGCGGTGTCCCGTTCTCTCCATTGCCGCATGTGTGCGGTGCTGTGGGCGCCGCCATCTTCCAGAAGTGACGCGCACCAGGTGCGCTACATCACTTCCGGTTTTCCGTATCGATGCGGTGAGGTTTCTAAACCTCACCGCTTTATTTAATCTGTCTCCTTATGGACATCCTGAACTCCAGGGTAGCTTGGGGGAGACACATAGGGTCAAGCTGAGGCAGTATAGGCTCTATTACCTCTCTGGGCTGGTCTCGATCGAGGGCCCGCCCTGTGGGCGGGGCTTCCTCCTCCTCCTTCGTCCAGGGCAGCAGGCTAGGCGCAGAGATTGGGGGGGGGCCGTCTCGTAAATTTTCGAGATGCTCCCGCAAACCCACCAGGGAGGCAAAACCCTCCTGACTATGGACCTCCTCGAGGCTCTTGGATAAGCCCTGCTGCCCCTGCAGTATCTCCTCTAGACTTTCCCGTACCCCTCCCCCAGATTCCCGTGGGGGGCCGTCTCTCCTATTTCAAAGACCCTTGGGCCCAGTTGATCCCAGACCCCTGGGTTCAGGACATAGTTTCTGCCGGGCACCAGGTAGATCTTATCTCCCTCCACCCAGAGAGATTCATCGCCACACGAAACTTCGGGTCTGCCAAACAAAAGATCCTAGAATCTTATATTCAGGACTATATCTCCAAGGGAGCCCTAGAGGAGGTGCCGGCAGGGGAGAGAGGCCTAGGGATTTATTCTCCAGTGTTCCTGGTTCCCAAGAAGACGGGAGATCTCCGGATGACCATTGACTTGAGATATCTCAATCAATTTATAAGGAAAACCAGGTTTCGGATGGAAACCATAAGGTCAGTCAGCCATATCCTCAACCCTGGGGACGTCATGGCTACTCTGGACCTCAAGGATGCGTATCTTCACATCCCGATCCATTCCGCCTCCCGGAAATTCCTCAGGATCGAGGTCCAGATGTTAGGGGTTCGCAGGCACTTTCAGTTCACCGCGCTTCCCTTTGGAATCTCTTCCGCCCCCCTTATCTTCACCAAGGTGGTGGTGTTGGTGGTGGCAGCTTTGAGACTTCAAGGACTGGCTATTATCCCTTATCTGGACGATTGGCTCTTCATAGCCTCTTCAGTTCCGGTTCTTACCCACCATCTTCAGATCGCAATCTCCTTTCTCCTCCGCCTGGGCTGGATTATTAACTGGCAGAAGTCGAATGTGAGCCCATCGACTTCAATCCATTATTTAGGATTCGTGGTCGACTCTGTGGAGATGTCCCTCCGGTTGACTCTAGAAAGGAGAGCGCGGATCCAGGACCTAGCTAGAGTCCTTTTTGTCCCTCGTCGAGTCTCTATCCGGACTCTCATGAAGATGCTGGGGCTCATTTCAGCGGCTGCGGACGCAGTCCCTTGGGCTTTATGGCACCTCTGTCCCCTTCAGTCGGAGGTCTTACACTTATGGAACGGCAGCCCTGCGGGGCTAGATTCCCTGTGCTCCCTGTCCGGTCAAACCCGGAATTCCCTCAGATGGTGGTTTCAGCTACCAGCAGGGAAGTCTATGACCCAACCAGTTTGGGTCATATTGACTACAGACGCGTCCCTTGTAGGCTGGGGCGCTCACCTGGACGGATCCCCAGTACAGGGATCTTGGTCTCCTCTGGAGCGGCGTCTTTCTTCCAATCTTCGCGAGATGCGAGCTATCCCGCTAGCCCTCCTTCACTTCGCCCCTCAGATCCGGGGCAAAGCAGTGAAAGTCCAGTCAGACAATATGACTGCGGTTCTCTATATAAACAAGCAGGGAGGCACAAGATCATTGCCCCTTCTGTCAGAGATCGGGGTAATTCTTCGGTGGGCAGAGACGAACCTTTCCCATCTATCTGCCACTCATATTCGAGGTTCCCTCAATATGATAGCGGACCGCTTAAGTCAAGGATTACCGACCATGGAGTGGTCTCTGCATCCGGAGATCTTCAGGCAGTTAGTTCACAGATGGGGTATGCCAGAGGTGGATCTCATGGCAACCAGGTTCAACGCCAAGGTGCTGAGGTTCTGTTCCCTGTACAGGGAAGACAACCCCCTGGTGATAGATGCTCTGTCAATACCGTGGAGGTTCAGGCTGGCTTACATCTTCCCTCCATTTTCCATGATACCGAGGGTATTGATGAAAATCCGTCAGGATCAGGCCTCGGTAATAGCCATCATACCGTTCTGGCCCAGGAGATCCTGGTTTACCCAGCTCATTCAGATGAGTCGGGGACAATACTGGAGACTCCCCCCGGAGCAGACCCTGGTGTCGTGGGACACTCACCTCTGCCCAGATCTGCACAGGTTCAACCTGACAGCCTGGAGGTTGATCAGTCCCTTCCCAACATAGAAGGGCTTTCCGAGTCGGTCCTGAAAACTTTGTCGCATTCCAGAGCAGAGTCTACAAAGAAGGCCTACTCCAGGATCATGAGAATCTTCGTGGCATGGTGTGATTCCAAACAGGTGGCGTCCGCAGATCCGCCCCTTCCTGCGATACTACAATTCCTTCAAGATGGATTAGATAAAGGCCTTTCTCCAGCTACCTTGAAGGTACAGATTTGTGCCATCTCGGCCTGTCTCAACAGGCCACATTCTCGGGACCCACTCATCAAACGCTTCCTGAAGGGAGCTGAAAGACTAAAGCCTACTATACTGAAACCTATCCCCCAGTGGGATCTTTCAGTATTACTCAGGGGGCTAGCATCTCCCCCCTTCGAGCCTTGGGAGGAGGTGGAATTCAGATTTTTGACTTTAAAGATGGTTTTTCTTCTGGCTGTAGCTTCAGCCAAAAGAATCTCTGAATTGCAGGCCTTCTCTGCAATTCACCCTTATATTATCTTCCTACAGGACAGAATACTCCTGAAGTTTTTACCCTACTTCAGGCCTAAGGTGCCTACCTTCCATAATATCAACCAGGTAATCTCTTTACCAGTTTTATTTTCAGCCTCCTCCTCTGATACTCCAGCAAGAGATCCGCTGGATATTTCAAGGTGCCTCCAGGTCTATGTGGATAGATCCAGAGAGTTCAGGATAGATGAGAATCTCCTCATCCTGTTTGCCGGTAAGTCTAAAGGCCGTAAAGCGTCTAAAGCTACCATTAGTCGCTGGATCAAGGAGGCCATTAGGGAGGCTTTCGTCTCCCAATCCCTAGATCCTCCGGAGTTTGTGAGAGCCCATTCTACTAGGGCTGTCTCCACCTCTGTTGCGGAGAGAAGACTTCTCCCCTTAGAGTTGATCTGTAAGGCGGCCTCCTGGAGCTCTGAGTCAACCTTCATCTCCCATTATAGGATAGATGCTAGGGTGGCAGAGTTTTCGGCTTTTGGGCAGACAGTTCTTAGTTCTGCCAGGCATGAGGACCCTCCCTAGGGGATTCTTCTTGCTATCTCCCCATCTGTGCTGCTGGTAGGACGTAAGGGAACCGTTAATTTCTAACGATAATTTGTTTTCCCTTAGTCCTAACAGCAGCACACAAATATCCCACCCTAAATACATTTTGCTTGTTAAAAACACGGTGGGCTGGGGGGTGATCTCCTCCCTTTCAGGGAGCCGAAGATCGTTTATTGGTTCTTGGGCTCATTAAAAATTCCGCCGGTCCTACCAGTCCACAGGGGCAGTTAACCCCATCTGTGCTGCTGTTAGGACTAAGGGAAAACAAATTATCGTTAGAAATTAACGATTCCCGTCAAAAGTTTCTGTTGTCTGAGAGAACTGACCAAAACCAATGCAAACAGAGCACAACTGATGGTCAAAAATAACAGATCTGTTTTGTTTTTTTTCTGTTCTTTTGATGCATCAGAAGACCAGAAAGCTATATGGTTATGTGTAACTCATCCTTAGGGCTCATGCACACAGCCGTTGCTGTTTCTGTGGTCCGCAAAACACAGATACTGGCCATGTACATTCTGCAGGTTGTGGAACGGAATTTCCTGCCATCTATAGAACAGTCCTATCCTTGTCCATAAAACAATAAAAAAAATTAAAAATTCATATAGTATTTAAAATTGTACGAATACGATTTTTTTTTACTCTTGATGCGGATTTCAAAGAACAGGCCCAAATCCGCTTGATTCCCAGAGAAAAAATACCCTAAAAAAATTATATCAGCAGCATACAACAAGGCAAAAGCATTAGATCAGGAAGATTGGCTGTGCCCTTGGAGAACTAAGCCCGAGATGTGTAAAAAATACTCTATGACTTTTATTACACATACACGAATTAAACGGATACTGGGTAAACATTGGCCTATTATGTTCAGTGATCCGATTTTGAGGAAGCTTGTGCCTCCAGAACCAAAAGTGATTTATAGAAGGGCCAGGACATTGAAACATATTCTGGCATCCAGCCAACTAAAAACAGCAACAAAAAAAAAACATCTGTTACCCAACCCTCTCTGTTTCTTTTTCCAAACTTGGTAGGCTTGGTAGGCTTATTAAAATGCGGGGGTAAACATTGCCTGTGTTGTGTTAACATTAGCCATGGTGCTAACTTCTTTTATTCACAGTCCACAGGTGAAATTTTTCAGATAAAAAGTTTTTTAAACTGTGCTAGCGCCATTGTAATTTATGTCCTGCAATGTTGGCGTGGCCTCCAGTACGTGGGCTGCACCATGCACAGCATGAATAAACACAGATTAACCTCCTCCCGACCGCCTAACGCAGGGATGCATCCTGTGGGCGGTCGGTTTGTTCCTCGTAGACGCATCGGCGCGTCATCTCGCGAGACGCGAGATTACCTGTGAACACGCACACGCAGGAGCGCGCATTCACAGGATCGGAAGGTAAATGAGCTGATCTACAGCCTGCCAGTGGCGATCATTCGCTGGCAGGCTGTAGATGCGATTTTTTTAACCCCTGAAAGGTATATCAGACACTGTTTTGTTAACGGCGTCTGATATACCTGCTACCTGGTCCTCTGGTGGTCCCTTTTGCTTGGATCGACCACCAGAGGACACAGGCAGCTCTGTAAGTAGCACCAATCACCACACTACACTACACCCCCCCTGTCACTTATTAACCCCTTATTAACCCCTGATCACCCCATATAGACTCCCTGATCACCCCCCTGTCATTGATCACCCCCCTGTAAGGCTCCATTCAGACGTCCGTATGTGTTTTGCAGATCCGCGGATCCACGGATCCGCAAAACACGGACACCACGGATCCGCAAAACAAGGACACCGGCAATGTGCTTTCCGCATTTTGCGGATCCGCACATTGCCAGAACTATATAGAAAATGCCTTTTCTTGTCCGCAATTGCGGACAAGAATAGGACATGTTCTATAGGCTCTACAAAAAACGCAGTGTTCGCCCGATCAGGCCTGATCTTGTGCGCACACTTGCGTTCAGTCCGCCCTACCGCAGTGACAGAAATTTTTTTTTTCTGATCACTGCAAAAACACCGTAAAATCACTGCGGCGCTATAAAGATCACTTTTGAGGGGCATGGCGAGTTCATAGAAGATTTTTTTTTTGGCACAAGTTAGCGGAAATTGATTTTTTTTGTTTTTTTTGTTTTTTCTTACAAAGTCTCATATTCCACTAACTTGTGACAAAAAATAAAATCTCACATGAACTCACCATACCCCTCACGGAATCGAAATGCGTAAAATTTTTTAGACATTTATATTCCAGACTTCTTCTCACGCTTTAGGGCCCCTAAAATGCCAGGGCAGTATAAATACCCCACATGTGACCCCATTTTGGAAAGAAGACACCCCAAGGTATTTCGTGAGGGGCATGGCGAGTTCATGTAAAATTTTATTTTTTGTCACAAGTTAGTGGAATATGAGACTTTGTAAGAGAAAAAAAAAAAAAAACATTTTCCGCTAACTTGTGCCAAAAAAAAATATTCTAGGAACTCGCCATGCCCCTCACGGAATACCTTGGGGTGTCTTCTTTAGAAAATGGGGTCACATGTGGGGTATTTATACTGCCCTGGCATTTTAGGGGCCCTAAAGCGTGAGAAGAAGTCTGGAATCCAAATGCCTAAAAATGCCCTCCTTAAAAGGTACTCATTGGAATTTGGGCCCCTTTGCGCACCTAGGCTGCAAAAAAGTGTCACACATGTGGTATCGACGTACTCAGGAGAAGTAGGGCAATGTGTTTTGGTGTGTATTTTTACATATACCCATGCTGGGTGAGAGAAATATCTCTGTAAAATGACAACTTTGTATAAAAAAATGGGAAAAGTTGTCTTTTACAGAGATATTTATCTCACACAGTATGGGTATATGTAAAAATACACCCCAAAACACATTGCCCTACTACTCCTGAGTACGGCGATACCACATGTGTGATACTTTTTTGCAGCCTAGGTGTGCAAAGGGGCCCAAATTCCAATGAGTACGTTATTTACGATTTCACAGGGCATTTATTTTGCATTTGGATTCCAAACTACTTCTCACGCTTTAGATCCCCTAAGATGCCAGGGCAGTATAAATACCCCACAAGTGACCCCATTTTGGAAAGAAGACACCCCAAGGTATTTCGTGAGCGGCATGGCGAGTTCATGTAAAATTTTATTTTTTGTCACAAGTTAGTGGAATATGAGACTTTGTAAGAAAAATAAATAAAAATACAAAATTTTCCGCTAACTTGTGCCAAAAAAATATATATTCTAGGAACTCGCCATGCCCCTCACGGAATACCTTGGGGTGTCTTCTTTCCAAAATGGGGTCACTTGTGGGGTATTTATACTGCCCTGGCATTTTAGGGGCCCTAAAGCGTGAGAAGTAGTTTGGAATCCAAATGCGTAAAAAATGCCCTGTGAAATTCTAAAGATACTCATTGGAATTTGGGCCCCTTTGTGCACCTAGGCTGCAAAAAAGTGTCACCCATGTGGTATCGCCGTACTCAGGAGAAGGAGGGCAATGTGTTTTGGGGTGTATTTTTACATATACCCATACTGTGTGTGAGAAATATCTCTGTAAAATGACAACTTTGTATAAAAAAATGGGAAAAGTTGTCTTTTACAGAGATATTTATCTCACCCAGCATGGGTATATGTAAAAATACACCTCAAAACACATTGCCCTACTTCTTCTGAGTACGGCGATACCACATGTGTGACACTTTTTTGCAGCCTAGGTGCGCAAAGGGGCCCAAATTCCAATCGGTACTTTTAGGATTTCACAGGGCATTTTTACGCATTTCGATTCCAAACTACTTCTCACGCTTTAGGTCCCCTGAAATGCAAGTATAAATACCCCACAAGTGACCCCATTTTAGAAAGAAGACACCCCAAGGTATTCCGTGAGGGGTATGGTGAGTTCATGTAAAATTTTATTTTTTGTCACAAGTTAGTGAAATATGAGACTTTGCAAGAAAAAAAAAAAAATAATATATATAATTTTCCGCTAACTTGTAACAAAAAATAAAAACTTCCATGAACTCACTATGCCCATCAGAGAATACCTTAGGGTGTCTACTTTCCGAAATGGGGTCATTTGTGGGGTGTTTCTACTGTCTGGGCATTGTAGAACCTCAGTAAACATGACAGGTGCTCAGAAAGTCAAAGTGCATAAATTCACATTTTTGCACCATAGTTTGTAAACGCTATAACTTTTACCCAAACCAATAAATATACACTTATTGCATTTTTTTTTTATCAAAGACATGTAGAACAATAAATTTAGAGAAAAATGTATATAGAAATGTAGTTTTATTTGAAAAATTTTACAACAGAAAGTGAAAAATATCATTTTTTGACAAAAATTTCGGTCAATTTCAATTAATATTTAAAAAAGAAAAAATGTCAGCAGCAATGAAATACCACCAAATGAAAGCTCTATTAGTGAGAAGAAAAGGAGGTAAAATTCATTTGGGTGGTAAGTTGTATGACCGAGCAATAAACCGTGAAAGTAGTGTAGTGCAGAATTGTAAAAAGTGGTCTGGTCATTAAGGGGGTTTAAGCTAGGGGGGCTGAGGTGGTTAAACATCAGTTCACAATAAAGAAATAGCAGATCTTCAATAGATTATTTTGGAACAAATCAGTGATTCAACTAAGGACAGATTTCATACATTCATAAACCGTGAATCCTTCTGGATTTTTAGATTGAACACCATGGTACCTTTTGTGTTAAAAGAAACCATTGATCATGTTAAATTATAATTATTCATCTGGTGTTTGTAATAATGTCACTTCTTGTCATTTAATCTCAGTGGATCTGTTTGACATGTGCCTAAGGCCTCATGCACACGAGTGTTTTTTCACTGTCAGTGACTTGGCTTCAGTGGTCCGTGTCCGATTTTGCTTCAGTTGTGTTTCCTTGTGTCTTCCTTTTTTTTGTCTGACAGGGGAAAAAAAAGGAAGGTTAATTAAAAGTGCAATTTTATTGCACCAAGGTCTTGTAGAAAAAAACAGACACGGACGCGGACACGGATGACATACCAGTTGTGCATCCGTTTTTTTTTACGGACCTATTGACTTTAATGGGTCCGTCCTCCGTTTTCCACTGACAAGAATAGGACAGGTTATATTTTTTTGACGGACTGGAATCACGGATCACGGGCGCAGAGAAAAAACTGAGGACTATCAGTTTTTTTTCACAGCTCCATAGAAATAAATGGGACCTCCGCTAAACTGTGAAAAATGACGGAACGGACGCGGATGCACACAACGATCGTGTGCATGAGGCCTAAGGAAAAGAGTGGTCCACTCTCGAAACGAGTAGCACTGTTTGCACTTTTATTTTACATATATTTTTTAACAAATTAGTCAACCTGAGGAGTGCTATGGAATCTCTCTTTTGCCTTCCTTTTATGCTATATGCACTTTGTTAGGCACATTATATATTGGGAGCACATGCTCTAGAATGCTCTGTCCTATACATGGAACCTAAAGCTTTTGACTATGCACTTACTCGCCCCCCATTTCACATAGATACTCAGTTTGGCTGAGTGTACAGTCGTGGCCAAAAGTTTTGAGAATTAGATAAATATTGGAAATTGGAAAAGTTGCTGCTTAAGTTTTTATAATAGCAATTTGCATATACTCCAGAATGTTATGAAGAGTGATCAGATGAATTGCATAGTCCTTCTTTGCCATGAAAATTAACTTAATCCCAAAAAAAACTTTCCACTGCATTTCATTGCTGTCATTAAAGGACCTGCTGAGATCATTTCAGTAATCGTCTTGTTAACTCAGGTGAAAATGTTGACAAGTACAAGGCTGGAGATCATTATGTCAGGCTGATTGGGTTAAAATGGCAGACTTGACATGTTAAAGGGAGGGTGATGCTTGAAATCATTGTTCTTCCATTGTTAACCATTGTGACCTGCAAAGAAACGCGTGCAGACATCATTGCGTTGCATAAAAATGGCTTCACAGGCAAGGATATTGTGGCTACTAAGATTGCACCTCAATCAACAATTTATAGGATCATCAAGAACTTCAAGGAAAGAGGTTCAATTCTTGTTAAGAAGGCTTCAGGGCGTCCAAGAAAGTCCAGAAAGCGCCAGGATCGTCTCCTAAAGAGGATTCAGCTGTGGGATCGGAGTGCCACCAGTGCAGAGCTTGCTCAGTAATGACAGCAGGCAGGTGTGAGCGCATCTGCACGCACAGTGAGGCGAAGACTTTTGGAAGATGGCCTGGTGTCAAGAAGGGCAGCAAAGAAGCCACTTCTCTCCAAAAAAACATCAGGGACAGATTGATCTTCTGCAGAAAGTATGGTGAATGGACTGCTGAGGACTGGGGCAAAGTCATATTCTCCGATGAAACCTCTTTCAGATTGTTTGGGGCATCTGGAAAAAGGCTTGTCCGGAGAAGAAAAGGTGAGCGTTACCATCAGTCCTGTGTCATGCCAACAGTAAAGCATCCTGAGACCATTCATGTGTGGGGTTGCTTCTCATCCAAGGGAGTGGGCTCACTCACAATTTTGCTCAAAAACACAGCCATGAATAAAGAATGGTACCAAAACACCCTCCAACAGCAACTTCTTCCAACAATCCAACAACAGTTTGGTGAAGAACAATGCATTTTCCAGCACGATGGAGCACCGTGCCATAAGGCAAAAGTGATAACGAAGTGGCTCGGGGACCAAAATGTTGACATTTTGGGTCCATGGCCTGGAAACTCCCCAGATCTTAATCCCATTGAGAACTTGTGGTCAATCCTCAAGAGGCGGGTGGACAAAAAACCCCCTACTAATTCTGACAAACTCCAAGAAGTGATTATGAAAGAATGGGTTGCTATCAGTCAGGAATTGGCCCAGAAGTTGATTGAGAGCATGCCCAGTCGAATTGCAGAGGTCCTGAAAAAGAAGGGCCAACACTGCAAATACTGACTCTTTGCATAAATGTCATGTAATTGTCGATAAAAGCCTTTGAAATGTATGAAGTGCATGTAATTATATTTCACTACATCACAGAAACAACTGAAACAAAGATCTAAAAGCAGTTTAGCAGCAAACTTTGTGAAAACTAATATTTGTGTCATTCTCAAAACTTTTGGCCACGACTGTATATGTGTTGTCAATTGGAAAGAGGAGAGCGTTTGTGTCAGACCCATCTCCCGGGAGAACAAAAGAATCAGGTATTGAACCTCAATGCCAATGATGCTTCTCTCCTCCAACATCATCTATCAAGGGAGAGACCGGAGAGACCCATGGTGTTAGCCAGCTATACCAAAAATGGTGGGTCAAGCCGAGAATATTCTGTGAATTCTCCATGTTATTGCATTCTCTTGAAGGGACTGTTTTTTCCCCCAAAGATCTGAAAAAGGGTAACTTTATACTATGATGCAGCAGAATACCTATGCTGCAGGATGTCAGGTTCCGTTGCATCCTATTTAAATTTTTTAATTGTATATTTGTCCAACAACAAACATTTCAACAGTATACAAAAACATGGTGTGAACCAAGTCTAATGTAGTTTTATATAAACTATTAGCTTAAAGGCTATGTACAGCAAAAAAAATTCAATGATTGCATTTTACTCATTTTTGTCTAAAAATGATTTTTTCCATTGGCCTTTATTAAAAATATTGAGCCATTCTGTCACAAAAGGGTTAACTGTTTTTCTAGCTGTGTGATTTGTACTTTCATTTTCACTTTGTGCCGGTCATCTAATAAACTTTATCTCTAAACAACTAAGAGGCCATAAACACTTATTTAAACCACATTTTTATCAGTAAGATAAAAACTGAGTTCTAATGAGTGTTTCTAGTGTCAGAGAGCAGAGATAGAGTCCCTCTGCTCCTGGTCTGACAGAAAAGACAGCAAATCCAAAGGGTGCTACTAGAGCATGTCAGCTCTGTATAGAAAAAAAAGATTTTTTTATAAAGACCAATTGAAAAAAACTTTTTTTGCTCAAAATGAGTACAATGCAATAACAAAAAAATGCCCCCAAAGCAAGTACATAGCCTTTAAATTTTAATTATGGAAACAGTTGACAAATTAATGAATCAGTCAGTTCTGTATGTTCCTATATGTAGAAAAAAAATCAACTACATTTTTTTTTAATGGTCAGAATTTCAAGCCTTTTTTGGAGACCAATTCTGGACCCTTCCTACCTCTTGGAACCAGACTACCTCAGGGCTGGTCTACAGACAGTCGTTATCTGATACATCTTTGTGCTTTACTGAGCAATTTAGTGATGAATGTATTTCCTCTCTTTTGGGAAACCTGTAAGTAAGCAGTGCGCTGCCCCAACATATTAATGTCCATAAAGGATGTAAATATAATTTGAATTTTTGTTAAAATTTTATTCAAGTTTTACAAATCTATCCTACAGTAACACAGTCTCTTATGTAGAAACATATGGCAACACACACAGGGGCTCATTTATTAACTGATATACACCACTAGCAAGGGAGCTTGTATAGATTCTAGGTTGTGGCACGATCTGCTGGAGGAAGCTACAAAGTTATGTAGAGGCCTGCACCTCCATATAAGTCTTAATAAATGTGCCCCAAAGTGCCTATGGCTATGTACAGTACAGACCAAAATTTTGGACACACCTTCTCATTCAAAGAGTTTTCTTTATTTTCATGACTATGAAGGCATCAAAACTATGAATTAACACATGTGGAATTATATACATAACAAACAAGTGTGAAACAACTGAAAATATGTCATATTCTAGGTTCTTCAAAGTAGCCACCTTTTGCTTTGATTACTGCTTTGCACACTCTTGGCATTTTCTTGATGAGCTTCAAGAGGTAGTCCCTTGAAATGGTCTTCCAACAGTCTTGAAGGAGTTCCCAGAGATGCTTAGCACTTGTTGGCCCTTTTGCCTTCACTCTGCGGTCCAGCTCACCCCAAACCATCTCGATTGGGTTCAGGTCCGGTGACTGTGGAGGCCAGGTCATCTGGCGCAGCACCCCATCACTCTCCTTCATGGTCAAATAGCCCTTACTTTCAAAGTTTTCCCAATTTTTCGGCTGACTGACTGACCTTCATTTCTTAAAGTAATGATGGCCACTCGTTTTTCTTTACTTAGCTGCTATTTTCTTGCCATAATACAAATTCTAACAGTCTATTCAGTAGGACTATCAGTTGTGTATCCACCTGACTTCCCCTCAATGCAACTGATGGTCCCAACCCCATTTATAAGGCAAGAAATCCCACTTATTAAACCTGACAGGGCACACCTGTGAAGTGAAAACCATTTCAGGGGACTACCTCTTGAAGCTCATCAAGAGAATGCCAAGAGTGTGCAAAGCAGTAATCAAAGCAAAAGGTGGCTACTTTGAAGAACCTAGAATATGACATATTTTCAGTTGTTTCACACTTGTTTGTTATGTATATAATTCCACATGTGTTAATTCATAGTTTTGATGCCTTCAGTGTGAATCTACAATTTTCATAGACATGAAAATAAAGAAAACTCTTTGAATGAGAAGGTGTGTCCAAACTTTTGGTCTGTACTGTAGGTCAAAACCAATGAGATTCTGAGTGGTGCCCCCAATCAAATGTTTTCGTATTGCCTGACATATCATTTGGGGTGATTTGCCATGTTTCAGTAGCATTTTTAACTGTGTATTTCTTTAGCCATGCATTACTGTAAAAACTACAGTGCTTTATGAAACCCAGTACATACAGAGCATTTTGGGAGGAGCGGTGTTTGTATTGTGGTTGAGTGTATTTAGTGTTTTTTTAAAATATTTGAATGAAAAATGCAATATGCTCCAGGTATGGCATTTACTCTTGTCCCCTTTTGATTGAAATGTTCCAAAATAAAACATTAAAAACAGGCTGGCTAGGAAGCCTATGACTTCTGCCGCAGATTGCCATTGTCTGTTACCATGGCTCAGGAAAGGTCATTGTTAGTTAATATTGTAACCTGAGACATTTGTGACCTGACGGACAACTGTGCCTTCAATGGTTTAAAGCAGTGATGCCCAACCTGCAGCCCTCCAGGTGTTGCAAAACTACAACTCCCAGCATGACTGGACAGCCTACAGATATTAGGGCACGCTGGGAGTTGTAGTTTTGCAACAGCTAGAGGGCCGCAGGTTGAGCATCCCTGGTTTAAAGGCTTAACTAGTATGATAACACGAGATAAGCAAATTACCCAAAATTCATTTCAGTTATAATTCTAACGACTTGGATGTCAGATTCAATGCCAAATAAATTTGATCTAAATCGCAAGTGCCCCAGATGCCATGAAAAGTCATGTATGAGATGTTAAGGTCTCCTAGGACTGTATCCAACCACTCTCAAGCACTTTATGCCAAGACAACATTAGTAATGTAAAAGTGACTGTGACATATATGACTATGGGTAAGCAGATGGTAGCCTCTGGTAACAAACAGCCTGGTTAATAACACACTGCATTGTCTGATATTTTTTTTATTTAAAAACAGCCTAACAAGTATCCCATTTAGGTGGCAAATTTCTTCCTCTCTGACATCTGGTGGTCACCATTTTGAGTTAAAATATTTTGGGAAATTCCTAACAAATTTGATTTGTATAGAAACGATTGTCTCTGATAATAACTTTATGGGTTAAATTGTCTATAAAATACTCATTCATTTTTTTGCATGTCTAAAAATGTAATAGAGGTGAAAAGGTGACAGCACAATAAACTAAAACAAGTGGCCACTGAAAATTGAAAAGAGCATAAAAATTAATAAAAATGAAATCCCTAATTTCGAACAGATTTATTTCAAAGTGAGCTCATTAACTGTAGCAGCAGGGAGTGCTGCGTCCAATGTTTTTAAGGCTGTCACATAAACAGCACGTAGGTAAGGTATACGTAGGTATTAAACTGCCAGCCTGAAGTCCTGTGTAATACATAAAATGGTTTAACTATATTTGCTTAATTTTGTTCTAAAGCAATGAAAACAAGGAGCCATGTGTTGTGACTGCACCTTGCTGGAAGAAGATGAAGAAGAAGGGGTGTACTGGCTACTCCTTGTCCCATCAATTACTGTTTTTCATTGCTGGAAGAATGGTAAGTGTGGTAAATAAATACATTCATTGAAAAAAAATTATGCACCAAGAAGGAGTTGTAGGAATGGAATTGTAGGAATCTAATGATGTATGTAAGTGCAGGGCAGAATTAAGCTTGGTGGAGGCCCCTGGGCAAAAAATCACGTGGGGGGACATAACATACATTTTTAACTTAGCTGGGGGGGGTGGGGGGTGGACGTGGTGTCCCTGAACTACATACATGTCTGCTGTTGCCATACTAAGGTCTGGTATAAAGGCTGCCACTGGTCAGTCCACGGTCAATGTAAAGGCTGCAGTCTGTCAGTCCATAGTGTTGAGCGTTAATATTCTAATCGCAAATTTTTATTGCAAATATCGGCACTTCGAGAATTCGCAAAGGTCTAGAATATATTGCTATATCTTCATAATAGCGAATATTCTCGATTTTTTTTTTTTATCACTAGATAAACCTATAATATTTTCTCACTTCTTATTGTATATAGCTATTCTCAATCCTTATTACGCTATCATCCATACCTATTTTTTTATATAATTATTATTTTACCTATCATTAATTTACTTTTATAGTAAGTATTTTCTTACTTATCATTAATAATTTCTTTTTATAGATGCTATATTATTTTATTTTTAACATAAATCATTACCTATAACTCACAATAAACAACATATAACAGACAATCACACAAAGGCTGTATGCCAAAATCCGGGTATGTGCAAGCCAACAACCTATCCATGAGACAGGTACAGTCAGCATACCTAACAATGGCAGCCTTGTGCACTATGAGACATGCAAGACCAGCTTTACATTTTTATTATAAAACTAAAAAACTTACAATCAAACTATTTAATCAAAAGTTACTCAAGAAGCACATTTCACATGTTAATATTCCACAAAGTAGCAGCTCTAACACCTAAATGTTTTCTGTCATGTAAATAGAAAACATAAATCTCACTTAACAGCTTAACGACTCAGGATGAGAATGCTTGTCCTAAATGGCCGGTACTTTTCGCCCCAGATCAAGCATTCTCGTCCTGCAGTCCTTCCTCCCACCCATGTGTGCTGCTGCGATCAGCAGCACAGATCCGGCTGTTACTGATAGCCGGATCCGTGCTGCATCCACCAGCATCGGTGATAATGCCAATGCCGGTGGATTAACCCCTCATATGCCGTGGTCAGCGCTGACCGCGGCATATGGGAGATTTGCGCTTCCTCTCCTTAGCCATTGAGTCCCTGTGCTGTGGTGGCGGGGACCCGATTATTGCCATGGCAGCCCCAATGCCTTACACAGGCATCGGGGCCTGCCGGCTACTGAAGAGCCCAGGAGATCCAGGCAGGGTCTCCTAGGCAACTGTCAGCGTCTAAGGCTGGGTTCACATGGGCGTTGCGGGTGATGTGCGGGAACAGATGCGGGTGCGTTGCAGGAAAATGCTAGATTTTTCCCCGCGAGTGCAAATCGTTTTAATGCGTTTTGCATGCGCGTGAGAAAAATCGGCATGTTTGGTACCCAGACCCGAACCCGGACTTCTTCACAGAAGTTCGCGTTTGGGTTAGGTGTTCTGTAGATTTTATTATTTTTCCTTATAACATTGTTATAAGGGAAAATAATAGCATTCTTAATACAGAATGCTTAGAAAAATAGTGATGGAGGGGTTAAAAAAATTAAAATTAAAATTAAACTCACCTTAATCCACTTGTTCGCGCAGCCTGGCTTCTCTTCTGTCTTCTTCTTTGAGAAAAAGGACCTCTGGTGACATCACTGCGTTCATCACATGGTCCGTCACATGATCCAACATTTATTATTTTTGTCACCCTAATGATAATGATCTAGGTGAACAGGTCCCCCAAGCCATCCAACAAGCCGACTGTAAAGAGGAGGCAGGATTTTGCAGGAAGTGCCAACAAGCAGGGCATAAAAACGCCAACTGTCAGAATGTGATTATATGTAACCTGTGCAGGATGGAAGGCCATGCCTTTAAAGACTGTCCAAAGCGGAATGGAGCTCAGTCCTATGCAGATGTTGCCGTAGACAAGGGACCTACAAAAGAACCGGAGGCCCCCAAAAAGGCTGGAGCTGCACCCGCTATGAAAGAACCGGAGAAACCTGACGCTACGAGCGCACCTGGAACATCCAGAGTGCTGATGAAGGAGAAAATGGTGGATCCTGTGAAGAGTGCTCCTGGAAAATCTGCTGTTGGAAAGGTGGCAGGGGAACCTGCTACTGACGCAGGAATGAAGGGGACAATTGCAGGAGACAAAGTCATGGACCTACAGACAAAAGAAACAAAAATAAATGGTCATAGTCATGAAGAACAGGTTCTCAGTGTCAAAGAGCACCCCGTCAAAGTGGTGATGAGATGAGAGCGACAGTTGCTTAAGACCATTCGGGACCTTATCTGATCCTATGCACATCCTTCAGTTTTAAAGGTTAGCATCACCAGGGCCATTAGTTCCGTTTATGTCAAGTAGTTCATCTGATGAAATGACCTGATGCGCAATGCTTTCCTACAAATTCATCTCAGAGAAAGGGAGAAATTTCGAGAGAGCTCAACAAAGAGAGCTGCTTTTATATGCAAAGAGACTTTCTGTTATTTGAAGTTTTTCTTAATGGACAATGTCTAATACGCTAAAAATTTCCTTCCTTAATGTAAGGAGTATTAAGCGAACAACTAAGAGAGCTGCTATTTTGGCTTATCTGGAGACAGTGAACTGCGATGTCATCTTTTTACAAGAATGTGGAATAGAAAACTCTCCAACCTACGCAGACCTAAGGGAAAGTTGGACACAGGGCCCTTCATTGTGGTCTGGAACAACAATAACAAAGCTGCTGGAGTTGAAATACTATTCAAAGGAAATACTGTATTATTCGCCCCATAAGACACACCCCCCCCCAAAGTGGGGAAAAAATACCACTGCATTTTATGGGGCGAATACCAATAAACGCTTCCATTATGGAAGCGCTCATTAGCACTGGAGGACCGGGAAGCGGTGATGGCTTACCGCTTCCTGGTCCTCGGCTGTCGGCTATGAAGGCTGCGCACAGCGTGAGGGCGCTCTGTGAGCTCACACTGTGCGCGCCAGTTCATAGCACAGCCGACAGCAGGAGGAAGCCAGAGCGCAGGCGGTGAGGAGTGGCGGCGTCCATGAGCAGGAGAGGTAAGTGATTATATATTTTTTTCATCTGAGGCAATATGGGGCTTATGAAAAAGCAATGGGACTGATAAAGAAGCAATAGGGGCTTATAAAGAGGCAATGGGGGCTTATAAAGAGGCAATGGCGGCTGATAAAGAGGCAATGGCGGCTGATAAAGAGGCAATGGGGCTGATAAAGAGGCAATGGGGCTGATAAAGAGTCAGTGGGGCTGATAAAAAGAGGCAATGGCGGCTGATAAAAAGAGGCAATGGCGGCTGATAAAGAGGCAATGGGACTGATAAAGAGGCAATGGGGCTGATAAAGAGTCAGTGGGGCTGATAAAAAGAGGCAATGGGGGCTGATATGAGACTAGGGCTAGCCAAAAGAGGCAGGGGGGCTGATTTGAGACTGGGGGTCTGATCTGAGGTCTGAATGGGGTCTTATTTACATTGGGGCTCATATCTGAGGTCTGATTGGGGGTCATTCACTTTTGGGTGTGAGCTGAGGTCTGGTTGTGGGTCTGATCTGAGGTCTTATTGGGATCTTTTTAACATTGGGGATCTGATTGGAGCTGTGATCTAAGGTCTGATTAACAATGGGGGTCTGATTGCTGGTCTGACCTGAGGTTTAATAAAAAATATATTTTTCTTATTGTCCTCCTCTAAAAACTAGGGGCGTCTTATGGGCTGGTGCATCTTATAAGGCGAAAAATACGGTAGTTGCCAAATCATTTCATACATACAATTGATTTCAGGGAGAGTTTTATTAGTAAATATCAACTTTAATGTCAGAAATCAAATTGCTAAATGTATATGCTTCAGCAGAACTTCATGAAAGAGCTGAGATGCTAGAGGAAATACAACCTTTCTTAGCTGGGCAATCACCAGTGATTATGGCCAGAGACTTGAGAATTGTGCCCTAAAAGAGGAAGGCAGAACTGGTGAGCAAGTAAGAAGAAGGGACAAAACAGTGCAGCAACTTAAAAATATGATTTTGGACTTTAATTTAATTGACATTTGGAGTAATGTAAAGGACAATGACCCAGGATACACGAGGAGTAACTCTTTAGTTCAATCAAGACTGGATTATTTCTTCATTTCAAAAGTCCTGAAGCCTGTGACGATGTCCCTAGAGGCTAATTAATTCTCTGATCATAAGTAGCTTCTAGCGCAAATTCAAGTAACTGATGGTGGAAAAGGCAAAGGCGTATGGAGGCTAAATGTGGATCTATTGAATGATGAAGGTGTAAAGAAGGTATTTATTCAAAACCACAAGAAATGGACTTGTTGTAAAGAAAAGTTCACATCAATATTGCTATGGTGGGAATATGTAAAAACCAAAACTAAAGACTTTTTACTCAAAATTGGAATTAAAAAAGCAAAAGAGAAAAAAACAGTGGTTCAAAAATCTTAATACCAAACTACAGACTTACCTGAAGCTGAGAAATGGAGGCATCGATGTCTCAGACCTGTTAGAGAAAACAAAAAGAGAAATTAAAAAGGCAATTTACCATAAAGGCAAAGAAATAATATTTAATAAAAGCAGCTTGAAGCTGATGAAAAATGTACAAGATTATTAAAAAAAACAACTGGGCAAAAAACTGTAATATCAAAGATCGGTGATGAAACAAAGAAATAATAAATTGCTTAAAATAGTCATACAATTCTATCAAGAGCTGCTTAATAAAAACAAATAGATAAAGCCTTTGTTGAAGATGCCTTAAACTTTTTAGAAAACAAACTGGAAAAAGAGGAGCAAGAAATGCTCTGCAAGGACATCTCGCTAGAAGAATTGCATGCTGCTTTTAAAGGTTTCGCAAAAAACTTAAAGCCAGGGACTGATGGACTTACAGTAGAATTTTACTTATCTCTCTGGAATGTATTGAAAGGAGACCTGATGGCTATATTCAAGGAAGCTTTAAATACAGAAGTGTTGCCAGAATCTTGGAGGAAAGGTATCGTGACATTACTATACAAAAAAGGCTACAAATCGCACTTAGAAAATACAGATTACAAAGTAATAACCAAGTTGCTTGTGAACCGGATTAAAAAAGTAATTGACAAAGTAATACATAAAGACCAAGTATGTGCAGTCCCAGGTAGAGGAGTATGGGAAAATCTCAACATAATAAAAGACTGGATCTGCTATCAGAATGAGAGAAAACAAGATCTAGCCACGATATCCATGGACTTTTTCAAAGCATATGACAGAGTGTCACATGAGTTTCTGTGGTTGGTGCTGAAGCAAATGATCTTTCCAGATGTTGTAATAAAACAGATCATTGCTCTACAAAGAATCCTTCAGCCAAATTCTTATTAATGGTTTTTCTGTCTGGAAAAGTCACTTTGTTTTCAAGCATCAAGCAAGGTTGTACCTTGTCACCCATTCTGTTTATTTGTGTTTTGGAGCCACTACTCTCGAAACTATGAAAAGACAAGGTAATCAAGGGTGTCTTTATACCTGGTGGTAATAGACTTACTGTTAAAACAGGGGCCTACATGGATGATGTCACAATCTTGTGTACAACAATACCTGCATTGAGAAGAGACGTACAAATTACGGAATACTTTTGCAAAGCTTCTGGCTTTCGTCTTAATAGAACGAAGTGTGATTGCTTTGCCATAGGAGACTGGAGAGAAGCAAATATCCCAGATCTAAATATACAAAAAGAGCAGATAAAAATACTTGGAGTAATTTTTGATGACAATAACAACGGTCAAAAGAGTTGAGAGTGAAAGAGATCTGCTTCTGTATGCACCCTGATTTCTCCTTCATTCCCAAGGACAGGTGCCTGGAGAGCTTTCAATGACACACACAAAAACACACACAGTATGGTATCAGAAACAGCTCTGAGTTTATTCTGAGAATCCAGCCTCTTATACATACATCCATACATACAGGAAACAGATGTGGCTCACATTACAATGGTGCTAAGTAGAGACAATTCCTTATATGGAAATAAGGCTAATGTAAATACATTCACCCTCTAGTATGATGTCACCCAACATCCTGTCATTCATACAGATCATATAGCTTATTCTATTTAACCCTTCAATCCCCTCTTAAAGAGGACCCTTCACTGCTGTACAAACTAAAAACTAACTATATCAGTGGGCAGAGCGGCGCCCAGGGGTCCCCCTGCCCTTACTAGTATGTCTGGGCGCCGCTCCGTTCGCCCGGTATAGGCTCCGGTGTCTGCGCTCCCTCTGACTGATTTTTTGTATGAGGCGTGTCCCTTGCTGCAGCGCTGGCCAATCGCAGCGCACAGCTCATAGCCTGGCTATAGCTGTGCGCTGCGATTGGCCAGCGCTGCAGCAAGGGACACGCCTCATACAAAAAATCTGTCAGAGGGAGCGCAGACACCGGAGCCTATACCGGGCGAACGGAGCGGCGCCCAGACATACTAGTAAGTGCAGGGGGACCCCTGGGCGCCGCTCTGCCCACTGATATAGTTAGTTTTTAGTTTGTACAGCAGTGAAAGGTCCTCTTTAAGTCATGAATATGACTTATCTTCTTTCTCTCATAGAGAGGTAAGTAGCATATGATTGTCCAGGATCTGTGGGTTTTGGACACATTACACAAAAAATCTGTATGAGGGAAGGGATACATTGGATACAACAACATATGATAATCAAGGAAGCAATTATAATTATAATACTGATAAATAATGTTCTTAACCAACTCAAATCCGGCAGCCAGCTCAATAACCAGTCCCACCAAGAGGATGAATCAACATCTTTCTTGATATTATTAGCAATTTCATGTAACGCTTGAATATGGGACTGGATTGATCTGGAATGGTCAGATAAATTAAAGCAACACATTCCTTTAAAATCTTGACATCCTATATTATGTTTAAGTAACAGATAATCCACAGCAAATCTAGTTTCTAGCACTGCTCCTCTTACGCCTTGTAGATCAAAAAGCATGTCTGATAAGGCGATAGAGGTATGATTCAGAGATTTAGCCAAATCACATGCAATAGAATTTATAGTACGAGTATTATATATATCCAGTCCAGGCACTCCTAATATAGTGGCGCCCATACTATAGAGGCGCCCATACTATATAATGCGCGGCTGAGAAGGGGTAAAGTAGAGTCACAGTCTTCTGATAAAGTCTTGGTAACCGATCTGTAAGCTCTCCTGATAGGGGGTTGACTGGGAAGGGCCAAAGTCTGGATAACGCACAGGGACCTCCAATAACATTGGCAGGAATGTAATTGTAAGTGCTGTTACCACAAAACAAAACCATCCCTTAGGGAGCATTATATTATAGATAAAACTGGGAGTCACAATGATCTTATTACAACTCATGGAATTATTCAGGGAGCTAGCAAGCCTACTGTTCTTTTTACAGTGTCATCAATATAATCATATACATTATTCTTAGGTAATCCACTTTTTATGTCTCTACTATCACAATATTAAGTCATATCCTGGGAAAAGGTAAAACAAGTCTCTGCTGTAGTCACATTAATAGTAATTATTCTAATATTATCCCTGCTATTTCCTAATTTCTGACACTCCCCACAGAAGTCATACAAGGGAATAAAAGATTGTGTATTGTTAGCCTTCGACCAGACTTCAAGGAGGGATTCATCGGGTGTAGGCACAGCAATAACACATGTTTGTATAAGATCCCGTGGGCTATATACACTCACCTAAAGAATTATTAGGAACACCATACTAATACGGTGTTGGACCCCCTTTTGCCTTCAGAACTGCCTTAATTCTACGTGGCATTGATTCAACTAGGTGCTGATAGCATTCTTTAGAAATGTTGGCCCATATTGATAGAATAGCATCTTGCAGTTGATGGAGATTTGAGGGATGCACATCCAAGGCACGAAGCTTTCGTTCCACCACATCCCAAAGATGCTCTATTGGGTTGAGATCTGGTGACTGTGGGGGCCATTTTAGTACAGTGAACTCATTGTCATGTTCAAGAAACCAATTTGAAATGATTCGAGCTTTGTGACATGGTGTATTATCCTGCTGGAAGTAGTCATCAGAGGATGGATACATGTTCTCATTCTGTTTACGCCAAATTCGGACTCTACCATTTGAATGTCTCAACAGAAATCGAGACTCATCAGACCAGGCAACATTTTTCCAGTCTTCAACAGTCCAATTTTGGTGAGCTCGTGCAAATTGTAGCCTCTTTTTCCTATTTGTAGTGGAGATGAGTGGTACCCGGTGGGGTCTTCTGCTGTTGTAGCCCATCCGCCTCAAGGTTGTGCGTGTTGTGGCTTCACAAATGCTTTGCTGCATACCTTGGTTGTAACGAGTGGTTATTTCAGTCAACGTTGCTCTTCTATCTGCTTGAATCAGTCGGCCCATTCTCCTCTGACCTCTTGCATCCACAAGGCATTTTTGCCCCCAGGACTGCCGCATACTGGATGTTTTTCCCTTTTCACACCATTCTTTGTAAACCCTAGAAATGGTTGTGCGTGAAAATCCCAGTAACTGAGCAGATTGTGAAATACTCAGACCGGCCCGTCTGGCACCAACAACCATGCCACGCTCAAAATTGCTTAAATCACCTTTCTTTCCCATTCTGACATTCAGTTTGGAGTTCAGGAGATTGTCTTGACCAGGACCACACCCCTAAATGCATTGAAGCAACTGCCATGTGATTGGTTGACTAGATAATTGCATTAATGAGAAATAGAACAGGTGTTCCTAATAATTCTTTAGGTAAGTGTAAGTCTTTAAGGCACAATGAACTAACATTTAGGGCATTTGCCATCCTGACTATACTATTCTGTTCAGAATAAAAGAGGACGGGAGCAAAGGAATCTTGCTCCTGAACTCTTTTATATACTGACTGATTATTTGGTGCACCGCAGAAGAAACTCATCTCCTCTGGGTGATAAATACGTGTAGTAATAAGCCAGACTGGCAAGTAAACACAAAGATTAATAATTATCAACAGACAAACAAATCTCCCAGAATATTGTGGGGTCATCATCTTCAGCCTGTGGCAAGGCACTTTTCAGGGAAACTTCTTCTGAGCTCCCCGCTTTGTTTAGGGATTTCACACCTGCTTCACCCTCTTTGTCTTTGTCCGTCACCGGAGAAGAAGCCTCAGGGACCCTTTTCACTCTGCTAGCGTGAATCCAGATTGGAGCCTCTTCTTTGAGAATCGCTGTTCTGGTGACTGCTACCCCACGGGTGGGTGGTCCAAACGGGAACTCAGTCTGTTTTCCTTCTTTTTGCCAGGCGCTGGACTATCACCATGTCTCCTGGTTGGAAAGTATGCGTAGGTTCCTGTGGAGAGAAAGGAGAGGCACGAGCAACATCTCGTTCAATTGGATCTAAAATGGCTAAGACCATGATATTGTGCAATTAAAATCGAGGCGCTTGCAACTGGAATACATGGTTACCCCTCTTTGCAGATAAGACCCGTATCAGAGTCTTGTACTGCACTTACCGACTGCCATTCTATTTTGTCACTACTGGTAGTCAAATCCTGGAGGCCTAGCAATAGATTGTCAGTAAGGGTAATGTCTGGAACTAGGGAGGGCATTTGAACTGTTGCTGCCATTCTAATAGCAGCCTCTTTTGCTGCCTAAACAGCTAGGCCATTCCCTTTAGCTATGTGCGTTTGGAGACCAGTATGTGCCTTACAATGGATAATAGCAACTTTGCTTGGTAATTGGATGGCGGCCAGGAGATCATGTACTAGGGTGGAATGTGAGATTTGCCTCCCATCTGCAGCTATGAAGCCTCTCCTCTGCCAGATTACCCCATGATCATGTACAACCCCAAAGGCATACTTGGAATCGGTGTATACATTTACATCTCTCCCCTCAAAAAGACAACAAGCTCTAGTGAGGGCAATCAGTTCAGCTGCTTGGGCTGACTGAAAAGGTATAGGATTCGATTCCAGTATAACATCAGGGAGTTGAACCACAGCGTATCCTGCATGATAAATGTTGTCATTAGGGCGGGAACAGGATCCATCCACAAAAATATCAGGTGCTCCTCCAATGGGTGTGGACTGTAAGTCAGGCCTAGGTGAGGTGTTGTGAGGTGTGTTCATGTATAAGTTCAGTACATGCATGGGGAGGAGGCAAATCATCCTGCTCTCCCTTGTAGCCAAGTAGGGCATTCAGTATAGCCATTGGACCGAATGTGGGTGCTGAATATGAGGATTAGATAGCAACAAAATTTCATATCCACTCAGTCTTTGTGCTGACATATGTTGTGTATGTATGTTCTTCAATAGGGCCTGAACATTGTGTGAGGTATGCAGAGTGGTGGGATGACCTAGGGTGATAGGCGTGGCCATCTCAGGGACCATAGTACAGGCTGCCAAACTCCGAAGACACGCAGGCATGCACTGAACCTGTACGGGAACCACTTTTGAGAAAAAAGCAACAGGGCGGAATTTGCCTCCATGATCTTGCGCCAGGACTCCCGCCATGGTTTTACAATTGTCCCTGGCAAATAAGTGAAACATCACGCCATAGTCGGGTAGGCCCAAACCAGGACTTGAAACCATCGCACATTTCAAATGACTAAAAGCTTGTAACATTTCATCAGACCATTTAATGAAGTCAGGCATATCAGTATTAGTGGCTTGTCTCAGAATATTATCATAGTAGGAACAATCAGCAATCCATTGGTGGCAGTAACCAATCATGCCAAGAAAGGTCAACATGTCTTTCTTGGTTTGTGGGCGAGGCAGACCCAGTACGGCGGTAATTCTAGCATGGCTGATTTTCCGCTCACCTTTACTGAGAACAAAGCCCAAATTCTCAACACATTCCATACACCATTGTAATTTCTTCCTAGAAACTTTGTGACCACATTCACATAACCACAGTAATAAACTAACACAGTCTGCCTGGCAGGCCTCCCGAGTAGAACTACATATGAGGCGATCGTCCACATATTGTAGAAGGACAGAACCATGAGGGGCAGTCCAAGGGCGCAGTGTAACTTGGAGGACAATGGAGTAGACTACTGGGGAGTCTACATAACCCTGAGGCATTCTACACCAAGTATACTGGCGAAATTTAAATGTGAAGGCAATGAGTGGCCGTGTCTCCTTGTCAACTGGGACAGAAAAAAATGCGTTTTTTAAATCAATAACAGAGAAAAACTCTGCATGGGCAGGAATAGCCGATAGCAGAGATGGTACGTCTGGAACCACAGGGGCTATGGGTATGATCTGTGCATTTACCGCTCTAAGATCCTGGTGCAAACCTAAAGGTATTATCAGCCTTTCTCACTAGGTTCATAGGTGTATTATAGGGGGAAATAATTTCCTCAATAACCCCTGCCTCTAGGAATTCTATCAACATAGACTCAATCCCCTTTTCTTTTTCTGGGGAAAGGAGGTATTGTTTAATATAAACGGGTGCAGCGCCGGGCTTAAGCATTGCCTTATGTGGTGTACAAGAGATAAGGCCAACATCTTGGTCAGTATTTGCCCAAACCTCAGGAGGAACCGGATCAAGTAGCGGATCCTGAGGTTGGCATTCCAAATATAAAAAGCAATTACCCTTTGGTACATGAATGGGCATAACTGAGGATGTGACATGTAGGTGTCCCATCTTGCTAATCCCCAACTGCAATTGACTGGTGCTTGTATGGATGTTGGATCGAGAGGGGAGTAGTTTTATAAGATCTGGTCAGTATCCAATTAATTCCCACAGAGGGCTCAGCATTCCTTCTTGGACCACTATAATAATCCTCACATGTTATTCCTACATACGGAGGGGGTGTAGAGACCTTTCCTTGCTTTGCACCCATTTCTTATAACTTCATTGAGACGGAGGCAGAGCAGAACTCTCCCCAGGACTGGCTGTACTGAACCGTAAAGGCTCCGACAATTCCTGTCAACTGGTTAGAGAGGACTTATGTCTATGCTTAACTTCCTTCTCAACTGTCTGCTAGTATTATCCCTTAAAACCGTCACTTGCTTTGACCAGTTTCTGGGTTAGCGGGTTTCCCCTCACCAGAGTGGTGGGGCGTCTTACGGTTCTCCAGGACACACACAATAAAGTTAGTACAGTTTTCACAGTATCATTTGCTGCTTACCTTCAGCATAAAATAAAATTGCTTAATGCTTCCTAACATCATAACATAAAAGAAAGCATAAGAAAGCGACAAATAAGAAGCGATAGAAATTGGCTGACAAGATAAACCAGGGTGCAGACAATATTTAAATTCTTCCCAAAAGAATTCCTCTTTTAAATCCTTCCCTAAAGAATTTATCTTTTAGACTTGGCCAGTAGTCTATTTATAGTCTATCTTGCCTAAAGATAG
Source organism: Bufo bufo (assembly GCF_905171765.1). Classification (NCBI taxonomy): domain Eukaryota; kingdom Metazoa; phylum Chordata; class Amphibia; order Anura; family Bufonidae; genus Bufo; species Bufo bufo. The sequence continues at coordinate 81,490,870 of NC_053395.1, forward strand.
ATACTATTCCTTTCAGTGTGTCTGAAGTGGATTCAAGATAGAAACAACAGAGTTTTCGGAAAGAATCAGAATCTCCCCAGTCCTTAAAGGCAGGAATTTCCGTACTTACCGAATTCCTGTATGTTCTATCCCGGACAGAGCCCCCAGCTGAAAGAGATCTGCTTCTGTATGCACCCTGATTTCTCCTTCATTCCCAAGGACAGGTGCCTGGAGAGCTTTCAATGACACACACACACACACAGTATGGTATCAGAAACAGCTCTGAGTTTATTCTGAGAATCCAGCCTCTTATACATACATCCATACATACAGGAAACAGATGTGGCTCACATTACAATGGTGCTAAGTAGAGACAATTCCTTATATGGAAATAAGGCTAATGTAAATACATTCACCCTCTAGTATGATGTCACCCAACATCCTGTCATTCATACAGATCATATAGCTTATTCTATTCAACCCATCAGGGACGAAGTCAAAGCAAAAGTCCAAAAGAAAGTGGAGTTTTGGAAGCTGCGCAAATTATCAATAGAAGCAAAAAAATTGATAATTAAAGCCCTAATAATCGCAATTCTACTGTACTTGAATGTAGTTTTCCCTACAAATGATCAGTGCCTGAAATATCTTCAGAGTAATCTTTCAGTTTATTTGGAGCTCAAAAATTGAGAAAGTCAACAGGGAGACAATGTATAAAGAAAAAAAGTTCGGAGGCAAAGGGATACCTAATATTAAGAAAATTCTATACCTGCATTTCTTATACCTGTGCTTCAGGATGATTAAAAGAGCTGAAAATTCCTGGTCTTTTTTCCTAAAGTATGCAGCAGGACATTTGTTCCGGAAACGCCAATGGATACAAATTCCTTTAACAGTACCAGTGTTGTTAATTGAGAAAATCATTTGACAGTGCTCCCTAGAGAATTGGGAAAGAGACTGTTTGGATAATGCTAAAAAAAATAACACAACATCTGAATAATAAGGAACAAGTCTGTCCAGTCTCAAATTATACAGAAGCCAAGTCTTTGTAACGTTGGAAGCTGTGTAATTGTGCTTACCTCTCGAACTGTTTAAAAGACTTAGTTTGGATGGTAATGCAGGATTGTCTACTGACGAGAGTCTTTCAGCACAGGAGAGGAATGGTGTCAACAGCAAAGTGTCCAAGAAGTGACTGTGTTATGGATGAAACCTCTCTCCACGTAATGTGGAATTGTAATTACGTACAGAACTTATGGAGGAGGGTGGGTGTGTTGCTGAAGCATACTTGTGATCTGGGCTTCTTGAATCACGAACTGGTAATGTATGGACTTTGTATTCTGCCTCAGACAGGTAAGAAGCAGGTATTATGGACAATGGTGAACTGCTTGAAAAATACATTCTGGAAAGTTCATAATATTTTGTTGTTCAGGAGAGACTTGATTGATGAAAAAGAATGCATCAAAATTGCTTTAAGTGAGATTTATATTTTCTATTTACGTGACAGAAAACGTTTAGGTGTTAGAGCTGCTACTTTGTGGAATATTAACATGTGGAATGTGCTTCTTGAGTAACTTTTCATGAAATTGTTTGATTGCAAGTTTTTTTGTTTTATAATAAAAATGTAAAGCTGGTCTTGCATGTCTTATAGTGCACAAGGCTGCCATTATAAGGTATGCTGACTGTACCTGTCTCATGGATAGGTTGTTGGCTTGCACATACCCGGCTTTTAGCATATAGCCTTTGTGTGATTGTTATATGTTATAGGTAATGAAATTGCATGCGCAATACGTGCATATTACATTGCCGATTTTTGCAATCGCGATTTTTCGGTGAATATTCAGCTAAAAATTTGCTAAATATCGCAATTTCGAATATTGCCTATGCCACTCATCACTATCAGTCCATAGTCTGATGTAAATTCTGCCGTCAGTCAGTGCAAAGTGTAGTGTAAATGGGACGGTCAGTCAGTCTATAGTCTGAAGTAAATGTCAGTCATTCCATAGTCTGGTGTAAACGCTGCAGTTAGTCCACAGTCTAGTGTAAATGCTGCAGTCAGTCAGCCCATAGTCTGATATAAACACTGCAGTCAGTCAGTCCATAGTCTAATGCAAATGCTGTGTGAATCCACAGTGTAGTGTAAACGCTGCGGTCAGTCAGTCCATAGTCTAGTGTAAATGCTGTGTGAATCCACAGTGTAATGTAAATGCTGCAGTCAGTCAGCCCATAGTCTGATATAAACACTGCAGTCAGTCCATAGTATAATGCAAATGCTGTGTGAATCCACAGTCTGGTGTAAACGCTGCAATTAGTCCACAGTCTAGTGTCAATGCTGTGGTCAGCCCATAGTCTGATATAAACACTTCAGTCAGTCAGTCCATAGTCTAATGTTGTCTAATGCAAATGCTGTGTGAATCCACAGTGTAGTGTAAACGCTGAGATCAGTCAATGCAAAGTTTAGTGTCAATGCAGAGGTAAGTCAGTCCATAGTCACCTATTGTCTCCCTTCTGGCCCCCACTTTCTTCTATGCCCCTCCACTACTCTCCCCACAGATTGCCTGCAACCATCTGTGGCCCCGAAAAGCCAGCATGATCTTCTTTGTGCCCCAGAGTCCCCATAGACTTCCTTTCCCCCAAAGACCCATTACCACTTTCTGTGCCCCTTCTCCTAAGAGAACCCCCACCACCACCACTCTCAAAGCCCATGGGACCTTCTGTCCCCCTACATTCTACTTCTGTCCTTCCTCCAATAACAGACAGAGCCAATATCACCTAGATTTTGGAGTAAATTACTCCAAAAAGTGGTGCTGTTTGGCATATTTAGTTTAGACAATGTTTTTGGCTTAACCCAAATGCAGGTCCCACCATGGGTCCCATCCTTCCATAGAAGTAAATGGAGAGAGCCACAAATGTAGAGCCACCTCTCCGTATATGGCAGTAGACAAGAGAGTCCTGTTCATGACATTGAGTCTGCATTTATAGGACATATGGTATAGCCACAGAAAAGTCAGAGATGGGAATACCCCTTTAAATGATGGTCACATGGTATTGCAGGTTTACTCTGTAGTTACCCAGCTACCTACTTGCTCTGCTCAGCAACTGCAAAGGTTTAGAGGGAACATTGGTAGTGAGGACCCAAAAGGTCCGGTCTCTGAGGGAAGGGACATGAGCAACTGACATCGGAGGAAGGCATGATTTGTCAAGGACTCAGTGAAGGGCGAGGAGGGGGGGGGGGGGGGACAGTGCAAAGTAAAGTCACTTCTGGCAGTAAGAGGGAGACAATGGGTGTCAGGGCTCTTGAGGGGTTACAGAAACACATAGAAAGATCATTCTTCTGAATCTGGTGCCTGTACTAAATACAGATAGGCACAATCACTCACCAAATATAGGAGTTGTTCATGCAGCCATGTTGTCAGACTCTTCTCTGATTTCAGTAACAGTAGGGGGCAGCCTTACTTTGTAATGCTACCACCTATTGGCCAATAAAATATATCTTCTGTAAAACAAGAGAAGTCTCTCTCTGGCAGACTCTGTGTATTTCATTTATTAGGGGCCCCATAAGGCGTTAGGAGTGAGCAGAGTACAGGTTCAGCAGCCACTCGCTCCTATTTAGTGCTTAATTTAGCATGTAGTGCCTTGCTGCTACTGCAAGGAATTTACATCTGCAGATTCGCCAGGGTCATCAGTCTGAACCTGCAGATCTGGTGGAGGCCACAACTTCCCGATGCAGTGGTGGACGTGTGGGCATCAGGAGCGACACGGGTGCTGGCGGGCAGGGTAAGTATAATATATATGAGGGGCCCGGGCATTGGGGGGGCATGTTTTACACATTGGAGCCCCACAGCAAATTTTTGAACAAGTTCTCCCCCCCAGCAACTTCTTTGCAACCCCCACTCCTGTGGCTAGTCAAGATCTTGCTCTGGCAGCCGCTCCGTCGGTTTCTTACAGTGTCACTATATATAATGTCATTGTATAATACTGTTGAGGGGGATCTAACAATACAATCTTCTAGTTCTCCTCCTGGGTGGGCCCCTTCTGAGTTCGCACCCCAAAGCAGTTGCTTCCCGTGCTTCCCATATAGCTACGCCCTGGGTGTCCTCCCTTTAATCCAGCCCTGTGTAAGTGATTACAGTATTAGAGATTAAGGAAACGTGTGTGTATATATATATATATATATATATATATATATATATATATATATACAGTACTTGCAGAAGGACACGGCTTTGCACGGATATATTTCATCTTTTTTATTTTGTATTTCCGATTGTGTCGTAAAAAGATATTAACAGTTTCCCCTATAACAGTGACCTCTACAGTACCTGCCCCTTTAACAATGACCTCCACAGTGCCTGCCCTTTTAACAGTAACCTCCACAGTGGGCACCTCTTTAACATTGACCTCCACAGTGGCCACCCCTTTAATATTGATCTCCACATTGCCCACTCCTTTAACAGTGACCTCCATAGTGCCCACCTCTTTTAACAGTGACCTCCACAGTGCCTACCCCATTAACAGTGACCTCCACAGTGCCCACCCCTTTAACAGTGACTTCCAAAGTGCCCGCCCCTTTAACAGTGACCTCTGCACTGCCTGCCCTTTAAAATTGACCTGCTCAGTGCCTGCCCCTTTAACAGTGACCTACACATTGCCCGTCCTTTTATTAGTGACCGCCCTTTTAACAGTGACCTCCACAGTGCCCGCCCCTTTAACAGTGACCTCCACAGTGCCTGCTCATATAACAGTGACCTCCACAGTACCTGCCCCTTTAACAGTGACCTCCACAGTGCCCGCCCCTTTAACATTGACTACCCCTTTAACAGTGACCTCCACAGTGCCCACCCCTTTAACAGTGACCTTCACAGTGACCTCCACAGTGCCTGCTCATATAACAGTGACCTCCACAGTACCTGCCCCTTTAACAGTGACCTCAACAGTGCCCACCCCTTTAACATTGACTACCTTTTTAACAGTGACCTTCATAGTGGCCGCCTGTCACGCCCTGCCCTGTGAGTGATCTGAGAAGATCTGTCAGACTTGCTGCACGTGAATCTATCTGACAGATTGCTTTGTTTTGGCTTTGGGCAGGATCCCAGCCCCTCGCAGGTTCTGAAAAAAGGGGTATAGGGCGGCTCTCCCTCTGGTTGGTGATGGCAAGGTGCTCCAAACTGATGCCGCACTCTGTTCACCAAAATCTAATAGTAAAAAAGAAAATGAGTGGGCGCTCTTATAAATGGATTCACATAGACTCGATATATAGCATCGCTAAAATTAGTTTATTAAATGGATGTGTGTATCAAAGGTAACTAGAAATATAAAATATAAAATATATGTATATATAAAATGTCCGTACAGAAATGTTCAGGTAAAATATGAAAAATATACGAAATATATCAAGAGCAAAGCAATAGCAGCACTGCGATTATTCAATAAAATATGGGTATCAACTCATAGGCTTGTAGGATAGCTACTGAGATGCAAGTTCTAAGGTCCAGGCAGAGTTCATTCCGATCTCAGGCAAAAAAAAAAAAAAAAGTGAATGAATCATCAATGTGATGTGATGAACAAGTTACTTAATACCAAAATAGTGTAAGAAAAAATATATTTCAAATTCAAACTGTGACCTATAGGTAAATAAATAAATAGATATCGTCCAAATCTGTGTAAATCGAAAAAAATACAAAATATATATAAAAGTGAAAAGATCCAGAGTATTGCAGAGGAGATACAAGGAGTGCAACAGAAATAGAGGTTGTATACTCTAAAGTGCAGACGTGCTCACGGAAAAAAATCTATTGCTCAAAGTGACGATATGGATATGCTGCCAGTTGTATGAAGGAACTCAGCAATAGTGATACCAAAGTCACTTCTCTGAGGCATGTAGCTTATAGTTCTCTGAGGAATGTAGCTTATAGTTACTACTTCATGTTCATATACAATGTTACAATCTGGGACTTGAATTCACAGTATGGTCAAAAAAGGGTTCCGTAATAAACAGTGCAGTTAGTCCAGTACTCACATGTATGAAGGTGATATCTTATTCGTGGCGTCCCACATGGGGTGAGTATAGGGTAAGCTTACCTCTGACTTTTGTCTGTTGCAAATAGAAGGCTTCAATAATACCTCATTGCCGCAGATGCAGTCTGTTATGACCGGTAGACAGAACTCTGCTGTAAATCGTAGTTCTTCTCTAGTTGTCCCATAATCAGCTTGTGGTAAGGCTCCCTGTATGTCTTTGGCGTCCCTCGTGTCTCCGGCGGTGCCTGTACAGGTGATGGAGCTCAGCTAGCTTCCTGCTACTTCCTGTAGCACGCCAATCGCTGCCGTGATGTCTGGACTTGTTTGGGTGAAAGCGCTTTCTTTAACATCAGCTAGGAGAGCGATGTTAGATATCCAGTCGCTGGTTATTATAATGCCAGATTCAGATATGTCTTGTCCTATACGCCAGACGCGTTTTGAAGACTCTACTGTCTTCTTCCTCAGTGGCTCTATTTGATCTGTCTGGCTGACCGGCTTTTATCTATCTGTCTTCCGGGAGGGCTCTATGGTAAATCTGGAATGGATCTAGTGATGTTAAATAGGATTCTTGTTGAGTTGCGGTTCCATTGCGTTTTACATGCGTCTTTTTGGCATTGATGCGTTTTTTGCTAGTAGGCATCTCTGGCTCTTGTAAAAAGCCTTCTATAGATTATTTTGGGTTAGGCTTGTTGCACTATCGTTCAGTGTGAGCGATTATATGAAACAAATATGTAAAAGATATATATATATATATATATAAAAATAAAAATATATATATGGATATTGTTAGGAGAATTTACTCTCTTTTACCTAACTTGTCCCTGTCTTCAGATTTCGGTGATCAGCTTGAATTAACCCTAACTGGTACCAGGAGAATGAATAAGATAACACTGAAGAGTGTGTAGTTCTAACCCATTCTGGTTTATTCACAGCTGGCAAACAGTTTTAAAAGAGGGGGTTGAGCTTCCTTTACATCCAATCATATGTTAGCATTAGTATTTGACCAATAGTATGGTCACACATAAACTTCTGCTTTAACATAATAGCTGACTCATAGTAACAGCATTTGACCAATCAGGTATATACACATAGGCTAGCATACAGTTGAACGAGATGTCCTTTTATGGCTAGAAGGCTGTTCATACTTTCAAACTGTATGGATTCCATGAAACAGTTTAAGGAAGTGTCTCACATTCCATAGGGGGGAGGGAGGTTTTGTATGCACTAACCAAATATAATACACGTGGCTAAATAAGACAAAATGGAGTCACATATATCCCATCAAATCCCCTCTTAGAACCTTATATATATACCTTATACTATATGGTTCTTTCTCTGCTCTTCCTTGGTTTGCTTGTAAGCCTTTAGGTATTCCATGTACCCTTCAGGAGTATAATCCTCAGGCTTTGTTGAGGTTGGGTTCACCTCTTCTACCTCTACCGGAGTATAGAGGAATGTTGAGTGTACCCCTCTTTCGGCCACATTTTTACATATGGCTAGAAGGGAGGGCACACACTGCAGACAACAGCAGAGACCCACTATTGCAGCGACCACGGCAAATGCCACTCCTACAACATATCTTATTTGACCAAAGTCAGGTATCCAGCCAAAAAGCCAGTCCCACCAACCTTGGTCAACATCTTGTTTTATATGTTTTATCATCTCTTCTAATTGGCCTATTTTATCTTTTATTCCACGGGAGTGATCTGATAGATTGAAACAACACATCCCTGCGAACGCTGAGCATCCTACACCATGTTGGAGCAATAAATAGTCAATAGTTGCCCTATTCTGCAAGATAGCCTTTTTATATGATTGTATATCCAGCAGCATATCTTGCAGAATTGCACTAGTGATATTTATCTGTTTTACCATAAAACAGGCAAGTTTTGATATTGTCCTGTGGTTATATACGGCCAAACCTGGTACTCCTATCAAAGACATCCCTAAACTCATATATCCTGATCTAGAGAGGAGATTCACATTATAATCACAATTTTCTGGTAACTGTAGGGAAGTGTCTCTCGTGTGGCGTGTCTGCATTGCTGGGAATAGTGGTATCATTGCTAATGTCAGCCTGGCTATTGTACAGGGTCCCTCTGTAATATTGGCCGGTATGTATGTGTAACTAGTATTCCCACAGGCCAATACCCATCCTGTTGGTAGAGGTACATGTTTGTCTAGGGATGGTACTGTTTTAGTAATATTACATTGCATATTTTTTCCTGATATTATCTTTTTACAACTACCTAAATCTCTATCACAAATATTTGGCTTAGTCTTATTCTGCATTTTTGCTTGTATGCAGGGAGGCAATAGTGTCTCATCACAGGTGAAGTTATAACATATTTCTGCTGCTGTGACAAGACCTGTAATTATTTCTATCATATTACTCTGCAGATTCTCATATGTAGGACAGTCATAACAAGCATGATAAGGATTTACATATCCATATTTAACATCATGATCCTCCAAGTCTGTGTCATTCCATTGGGAACGTAGGAGCCCCGTCCATACAGCTACTGGGGTGGGGACTGCTACCAGACATGTCTCCAAAATGTTAGATGCGGATAAAGTGGTTCGGAGACAAAAGTCAGTTAAGTTCAGAGTTTTGGCCAGGTACAGCCATAAGTTCTCCTTTGTCTTCCATAAATTGTCTTCCCCTCTGCATTCTGTTTTCAAGTATATCTGTCTGTCCCACAGCCATGGGACAGTAAGTAGGAGACACAAAACTGCAATTATTAAGGCACTGCATCTCAGCCATCTCGAGGAATTTCCCGACTGCGTCATCTCGTTGAGGGTCAAGGCTGTCTGCCTCCATTAGTACCCCTTCTGTATCTTCTTCGAGGTCAAGGCTGTCTGCCTCCGTTAGTACCTCTGGGCCTCGTTGGAGGTCAGGGCTGTCTGCCCCCGTTAGTACCTCTCTTTTCTTCACCAACTTAATCCTTGTGGCGTGGATCCACGTGGGCGACTGTTCAGTGAGGACTGCTGTTCTGGTGATCGCGACTACCTCGGTGGGTGGTCCGTAGGTGAAGCTTCCTGGTTCCTTTCCCTTTTTTAAGATCTTAATCATCACCTGGTCGCCTACCCGGAATGGATGGGTTGGTTCCTGTGGAAGAGAAGGAGACTTACAAGCAACTTTTTCTTCAGTTTTACTGAGGATTTTGATCAGATTAGTAACATACTCTTCCCTGATCAGGTCCAAGTCCCCTTCCTGCACCACCAAGGGGCGTTTTGCCCATGGTGTGGGGAAAGGCCTACCCATGAGAATTTCAAATGGTGACATCCCTAACTTCTTATTAGGCGTCATTCTAATTTCTGCAAGTATTATGGGTAGGATTTGCTTCCATTTTTCAAATGTACCAGCAGTGGCCTTCCTGAGTTTGTCTTTAACTGTCCTGTTCATTCTTTCCACAATGCCTGAGCTTTGTGGATGGTATGGAATATGAAATTTCCATTCCACCTGTAACAGTCTAGCTACCTCCTTGTTAAGTTTTGAGGTGAAGGCTGGCCCCTGGTCTGATTCAATAACCAGAGGACAGCCCCACCTTGGGATTATTTGCTGAGTCAGAATTTTGGCTGTAGTTTTAGCATCTTCTGCCTTTGTAGGGAAGACTTCTGGCCACCTTGAGAACATGTCCACTATCACTAATGCATACTCTTGTTTCCCTTTTGTTTTAGGTATATGCGTGTAATCCACCTGCAAGTGGGTGAATGGTGTAGTGGGGTAGTCAAGGTGTTGGTGAGGTATTTTCAGTGGGTTGTTAGGGTTGTTTCTCAAGCACGTAATACATCTGTGTATGTAGTCTGTGACTAGCTGTTTGCTATCAGTGATGTAAAAACTTTGGCTCAACAACATATGGGTAGTTTGTATGCTGTTGTGTCCTACCCCGTGAAAGTGTGCAATGAAGATGGATGCACTATGCTGAGGTATGCAAGGCTTCCCCTCCTTGCAGATCAATCCAGACTTTGGATTTTTCTGCAAGATTGGATAGCACCAATCCTTCTCCTCTGTTTCAGTTGCATACCTTTGTAGGTCTGTTAGCATGTGTGTCAAATCAGGTGAGGGTGGGTGTAGGACTGCCATTTCCCAATTGTCATGATTCATTCTATTTGGATTACTCTTGGCTGTGTCTCTAGCTACACTATCTGCAAATGCATTACCTCTTGAAATTCTGTCTTTTCCATTTGTATGTGCCCTGCAATGTACTATAGCTAGATCTGAAGGCAATCTGATTGCAGCCAGGAGGTCCGTGACTAGCTGTGCATGTGAGATTCTCTTACCGTCTGCTGCAGTGAATCCTCTCCTCTGCCAAATCATCCCATGATCCCATACTACACCATGAGCATATCTGCTGTCTGTGTAAATAGTGACAGGTTTATTGGTGTGTAGTATGCAAGCCCTTGTGAGTGCAATGAGTTCAGCTGCCTGTGCAGACTGGATGGGAATTGGGCTTGCTTCCAAGACTATATCTGGCAGCATAACAATAGCGTATGCTGCACAGAATATAGTATCAGTGGGGCGAGAGCATGATCCATCAACAAAAACTTCTGGTGCATTAGGTATGGGAACAGTTGATAAGTCAGCCCTAGGTGACGTCTCATGATTGAGCACCTGTAGGCAATCATGTGTGTCAGGAAGGGCATCTTCTGTTCCTTTCAGCCCTAGTAATGCATTCAAAATAGGTGCTGGTCCTGTAATGTTGGATGCATATTTAATCTGGAGTGAAGGGTTACTGAGCAACAGGATCTCATATCCAGATAATCTTTGCGCTGACATATGTTGTGTATGTACACCTCTGAGTAAGTCTACAACATCATGTGTAGTGTGCAAGAAGGTTAAATGTCCCAGGGTGAAAGTAGTTGCTAATTCTACCATCATTGCACAGGCTGCAAGGGAACGCAGACATGCCGGCATCCCCTGGACAGAGGTGGGCATAACCTTTGAGAAAAACGCACAAGGACGCAACTTGCCTCCGTGTTCTTGTGTCAGTACCCCCGCCATGGTTTTACAATTTTGGCGTGCAAACATGTGGAAGGGCATATTATAGTCAGGGAGGCCCAGCCCTGGACTCGACATGAGTGAACATTTTAGACAATCAAATGCATTGTACATTTCAGAAGACCATTTAATCAGATCTGGATTACCATCCAGAGTGGCTTGCCTCAAAACATTGTCATAATAAGAGCAATCAGGAATCCATTGTCTACAGTAATTTATCATACCAAGGAAAGATAACATTTCTTTCTTGGTGTGCGGGGCGACCAAACCCGCAATAGACTGGACTCTTTCTGCGCTGATTCTCCTTTCACCTTTTGTGAGGACAAAGCCCAAGTATTCAACCTGCATTTTACACCATTGCATTTTCTTAAGTGTCACTTTGTGACCACATCCTGACAACCATTGTAACAGTGATAAACCATCCTGAATGCTGGCCTCCGCTGACATGCTACACAGTAACAAATCATCAACATATTGCAGCAACACAGAGCCTTGGGGGGGGTACCAGGATTTTAACGTGGCTTGGAGGACTATGCTGTACACTACAGGTGAATCAGCAAATCCCTGAGGCATTCTGCACCAGGTCAGTTGTCGTCCATCAAAGGAAAAAGCAAAAAGTAGTCTGGTTGCCTTATCAACTGGGATAGAGAAGAAAGCATTCTTCAGATCTATCACACTGAAATAGACAGCGTCTGCAGGAATTGCAGAAAGAAGTGAGGTGACATCTGGGACAATAGGAGCAATAGGCACAATGATATTATTTATTGCCCTTAAATCCTGCACAAAGCGGGTAGTACCATCTGCCTTTGTCACTGGATTCACGGGCGTGCTGTAGGGTGAAATCACCTCTTCCAGGATTCCCTTTTGTAGGAATTCCTTAATCATTGGCCTAAGCCCATCAAGTTTCTCTTTTGACAGTGGGTATTGTTTCTGATATACAGGTGTACTGCCCTCTTTGATGGTTGCTTTGTATGGTGTGCAGTCAATGAATCCTGTATCATAGTCCCCTCTTGCCCATAATGATGGGTCTATTTCCTCTAATTCTGAGTGATCTTGTAAGTTTGTAAAGATCAGAGGTGTGGGGGTTATTATGGGCAAAGCATCAGAGTATACACTGATGCCATTGTTCTCAACAGTAATTTGCAACTCTAACTTAATGAATAAGTCTCTTCCCAGAAGGCTCACAGGACATTCAGGTATGATGCTAAAAGCATGATTTGTAATGTGTTCCCTATCAATAGTTTCTACTGGTAAGGAATCTGTTCTGTATGTCCTCGTCAGTACCCCATTTATTCCCATAGAGGGCGCACACTTCCTTAAAGGCCCTTTGTACATTGAATTGTTTAACACACTAGAAGTAGCTCCACTATCTATTAAGAATCCCACTTTTCTTCCTCCTACTCTAAGTAGAATTACTGGTGTGTCCTTCCAATGTGTGGTGACCTGCGTGAAAGCGGGGCTTTGTCCCTCTGGGCATCTTCAGTATGAGTTTTGCTGATGCCAATCTAATGGGAATCTGGGCTGACTCTGTGGACCTTGTCTGTGGTTTATCTGACTTGGTTGATTATTTTGTGACTGAGTGTCAGGTTTCTGTGTGCTGTAATCTTGAATTTTCCCATTCTGTCTTGGCGCACGGCATTGACGTGCCCAATGTCCTTCTTTTCCACAGTTATAACAACAATTATTTGGCAATGAGTCCTGTCTTTCATTGTAGGTTCTATTATTTCTGCCCCTCCTCCCCCTCCCCCTCCCTCTGCTAGCATATGCGTGTGTGGGGGAAATTGCTTTCCTAATCTCAAAGCATCCAGCTGCTTCCTTTTCAAAGAGATGTTTCTCAAACTCATCAGTTGTATCTGAAGTCCAAGAGGACACATTTTGTTTTACAGTTAAGATCAATTTATCTGATAGATTGTTTACAAATGTGGAGATAATCAAACTATCATTGTCACGCACAGGTAGACCCGCCTCGGTCTTCCAGCAATCAATAAATCGCTTCCAAAATTCAGTGACCGACTCAGCAGATTTCTGTTTGCAGGCTACTGCTACGGGCAATGAAGATTTTTGTTTGAATACCTCATTCATATGTTCCTCAATCTCCGCCCATATCCTTTTCTGACCCACTTCTGTATTACATACATAATCTAGAGCATCACCGCGTTGTGTAATAGTAGATATGGAGCTAACCTTGTCCCAATCCCAGGTTGTGTGTGTTCCTATAATACCATCCAGGATAAGCCTTAAATCTTCCTGTGTGTAGTTGCGCCCTCTACAGGCCTTTTTTAGGTATGTAATAGTCCCTAGTGGGGCTATGGAAGGTTTGGGACAATACTTTATAATTTTGTTGAGATCCTCTATTTCTATGGGCTTTTTTACTAAGTGCTGTCCTACTGTCAGAAAGGGAGCGATTACTTGGACTTCCTCTTTTGATTCTTCCTTTTCTGTTTCATCTTTCATTCTACTTGTACTGCGTGTAGTATAACTAGTATGCGGTGTGCCAATATTTAGACTGCGCTCTATTATGTTTCCAAATGTTGGCATGGGGGGTCGGTATTTTTCTTCTAGTTTTAATGGTATAACCGCTGTTACAGCATCTTCCTCAATCTGAGTCAGAACTGGATACAGCGGTGCCGTGGGGGTGGATTTATTATAAGGTGGAGGGGATTTCTGACTTCTCTTCTTTGTACCTACCTCCTGTTCTATTTCATGTAGAGACCTATCATTTTTGGGACTTTTTAGATTCTTATTCTTCTTGCTATTACCTGCATCATACCAGTGGGGGGCTATTTCCAGCCATTGTTCTGCACCCCTGGACATGTAATCAATGTCCCAGGAAGGATCCGCATCAAAATGCGGCCAGGCTGTTTTATCACCTAGACATAGTCCTTTGACCATATCCATATGATAAATACTATTATCACCGTCCCTGGGGAATGGATCTGCAGCATCCATTACCTCGGTCCAGCCTGCTAGATTGTCTACCCACGGGTTGATCAGGTAATAGTTTGTTGGACTAACACGGGCTACATAGATTTTGCAAGTCTCTCCTGGTTCTGGTTTAGGGAATTTAGTTTTAGACCCTTGTCCTCCCATGTTAGTATTTATAGTTCAAAGAATAAGTGAGACAATCACTGTCAGGACTGGCTGTACTGCACTGAAATAGCGCCGACAAGACCTGTCAACTGATCAGCTGATTCGTATCTTAATGTCTCTCTATACTCTTTGAACCCCTATCGACTATTGTTGTTTCGGACCGCCACTTGCGTTCAAATTTTCCGGGTCAACAGATCACAGATCCTAGCCGAAAAACAGGGGCGTCTTGCAGTCCTCCACAACACAAACAATTTTACACATTAACAGTAGTTAACCCAAAATACATCAATTTGATAATAACAGTGGGATGCGACCGTACACTTACCAACCGATCAGTATCTCACACAAACAGATAATCTTATCACTTCTAAAATACTTATACTATATATATATAAGAGTTAATCCAAGCTTGTAACCTTCTGTTTCCTAAACAGAAATCCTTAGTGCACTATACTGATATGAGCTCCTGGAGCTTCTTATAATCAACAACTTTTTTTAAAGCTATCTATAGCTTTCTGCGTGTACCCAGACACCGCAATTCACCGAAATCATAAATAGATGGTTCGACTTACTTGGATGAGATTTTGGTCAGTGCTCCAGGTCCAAGAGTTGGACAAAAATTGATGTCTTTCACTGTAGACCTGAAGAGGACCCTCCCAATCCCGGACCCGAGACCCCAAATTCTGTTAGGAGAATTTACTCTCTTTTACCTAACTTGTCCCTGTCTTCAGATTTCGGTGATCAGCTTGAATTAACCCTAACTGGTACCAGGAGAATGAATAAGATAACACTGAAGAGTGTGTAGTTCTAACCCATTCTGGTTTATTCACAGCTGGCAAACAGTTTTAAAAGAGGGGGTTGAGCTTCCTTTACATCCAATCATATGTTAGCATTAGTATTTGACCAATAGTATGGTCACACATAAACTTCTGCTTTAACATAATAGCTGACTCATAGTAACAGCATTTGACCAATCAGGTATATACACATAGGCTAGCATACAGTTGAACGAGATGTCCTTTTATGGCTAGAAGGCTGTTCATACTTTCAAACTGTATGGATTCCATGAAACAGTTTAAGGAAGTGTCTCACATTCCATAGGGGGGAGGGAGGTTTTGTAGTGCACTAACCAAATATAATACACGTGGCTAAATAAGACAAAATGGAGTCACATATATCCCATCAGATATATATACAGGTTTGGCAGAGTGCGTAGATTTAGAGAAGTGCAGCAACAGTCCCACAGCAATATAAAGGATAATATGTATCAGAAAAGAGATATCTTTCTGTATAGTTTTCTTGCAAAATCAGGGCTATGTTTCTTCTTATAGTAGCCCACAACAGTGTTTACTCATATGAATGTTGGTGTGCCCAACCTGGATTTGTGTAGCCCTTCTATTCCTCTCATATTCCCCAGAGGTTAATATAATCATCTGGTCATGCCAGAGGGTGTATGGAGTGATGTTTGCGATGCACAGTATTATTCATAGTATACGTATGTAGGAAATTGATTCTGATGTGTACACAGATCATATATAAGCTTCATTGGGAAAATGTATGTGGCCACTTTTCGCTGTCATATGTGCTATACAGAATATATACAGAATATATGTTCTCTGTGGATGTCTTGGAGACTGTTTTCTTTTAATGTACAGTACAGACCAAAAGTTGGGACACACCTTCTCATTCAAAGAGTTTTCTTTATTTTCATGACTATGAAGGCATCAAAACTATGAATGAACACATGTGGAATTATATACATAACAAACAAGTGTGAAACAACTGAAAATATGTCATATTCTAGGTTCTTCAAAGTAGCCACCTTTTGCTTTGATTACTGCTTTGCACACTCTTGGCATTCTCTTGATGAGCTTCAAGAGGTAGTCCCCTGAAATGGTCTTCCAACAGTCTTGAAGGAGTTCCCAGAGATGCTTAGCACTTGTTGGCCCTTTTGCCTTCACTCTGCAGTCCAGCTCACCCCAAACCATCTCGATTGGGTTCAGGTCCGGTGACTGTGGAGGCCAGGTCATCTGGCGCAGCACCCCATCACTCTCCTTAATGGTCAAATAGCCCTTACTTTCAAAGTTATCCCAATTTTTCGGCTGACTGACTGACCTTAATTTCTTAAAGTAATGATGGCCACTCGTTTTTCTTTACTTAGCTGCTTTTTTCTTGCCATAATACAAATTCTAACAGTCTATTCAGTAGGACTATCAGCTGTGTATCCACCTGACTTCTCCTCAACGCAACTGATGGTCCCAAGCCCATTTATAAGGCAAGAAATCCCACTTATTAAACCTGACAGGGCACACCTGTGAAGTGAAAACCATTTCAGGGGACTACCTCTTGAAGCTCATCGAGAGAATGCCAAGAATGTGCAAAGCAGTAATCGGAGCAAAAGGTGGCTACTTTGAAGAACCTAGAATATGACATATTTTCAGTTGTTTCACACTTGTTTGTTATGTATATAATTCCACGTGTTAATTCATAGTTTTGATGCCTTCAGTGTGAATCTACAATTTTCATAGTCATGAAAATAAAGAAAACTCTTTGAATGAGAAGGTGTGGGGACTAGGACCCCTCGTGAGCCGAAGGCATCCACCCCATTACAGGAACCCCATCTACAGAACTGCCCTGCAGGTATGTTCAACAGCCAAGAGGGTAAGTGGCAGCTGGAAAAGAGGATAAAGCTATTTCTTGCCACTGTTTTCTGGTAGGTGTTGCATATACACTCACCTAAAGAATTATTAGGAACACCTATTCTATTTCTCATTAATGCAATTATCTAGTCAACAAATCACATGGCAGTTGCTTCAATGCATTTAGGGGTGTGGTCCTGGTCAAGACAATCTCCTGAACTCCAAACTGAATGTCAGAATGGGAAAGAAAGGTGATTTAAGCAATTTTGAGCGTGGCATGGTGGTTGGTGCCAGACGGGCCGGTCTGAGTATTTCACAATCTGCTCAGTTACTGGGATTTTCACGCACAACCATTTCTAGGGTTTACAAAGAATGGTGTGAAAAGGGAAAAACATCCAGTATGCGGCAGTCCTGTGGGCAAAAATGCCTTGTGGATGCTAGAGGTCAGAGGAGAATGGGCCAACTGATTCAAGCTGATAGAAGAGCAACGTTGACTGAAATAACCACTCATTACAACCGAGGTATGCAGCAAAGCATTTGTGAAGCCACAACACGCACAACCTTGAGGCGGATGGGCTACAACAGCAGAAGACCCCACCGGGTACCACTCATCTCCACTACAAATAGGAAAAAGAGGCTACAATTTGCACGAGCTCACCAAAATTGGACTGTTGAAGACTGGAAAAATGTTGCCTGGTCTGATGAGTCTCGATTTCTGTTGAGACATTCAAATGGTAGAGTCCGAATTTGGCGTAAACAGAATGAGAACATGTATCCATCCTCTGATGGCTACTTCCAGCAGGATAATGCACCATGTCACAAAGCTGGAATCATTTCAAATTGGTTTCTTGAACATGACAATGAGTTCACTGTACTAAAATGGCCCCCACAGTCACCAGATCTCAACCCAATAGAGCATTTTTGGGATGTGGTGGAACGAGAGCTTCGTGCCCTGGATGTGCATCCCTCAAATCTCCATCAACTGCAAGATGCTATCCTATCAATATGGGCCAACATTTCTAAAGAATGCTATCAGCACCTTGTTGAATCAATGCCACGTAGAATTAAGGCAGTTCTGAAGGCAAAAGGGGGTCCAACACCGTATTAGTATGGTGTTCCTAATAATTCTTTAGGTGAGTGTATATTAATCTAGTTGGGTAGTGATAAGTATGTCTAGAAATTCTGTACAGTCTTGGTTAATATTAGAGGAAAAATTTAGGTTGTATGAGTTATGGTTGATTTCTTCTAAAAAGGTGTGTAGTTGTATTTCTCCCCCCTGCCAGATAAAGATGACATCGTCGATATACCGTTGCCAGAGCACCATATCCGACCCCAGAGATGCCTACTAGCAAAACCGCATCAATGCCGAAAAAGACGCATGTAAAACGCAATGGAACCGCAACTCAACAAGATTCCTATTTAACATCACTAGATCCATTCCAGATTTACCATAGAGCCCTCCCAGAAGACAGATAGATAAAAGCCAGTCAGCCAGACAGATCAAATAGAGCCACTGAGGAAGAAGACAGTAGAGTCTTCAAAACGCGTCTGGCGTATAGGACAAGACATATCTGAATCTGGCATTATAATAACCGGCAACTGGATATCTAACATCGCTCTCCTAGCTGATGTTAAAGAAAGCGCTTTTACCCAAACAAGTCCAGACATTACGGCAGCGATTGGCGTGTTACAGGAAGTAGCAGGAAGCTAGCTGAGCTCCATCACCTGTACAGGCACCGCCGGAGACACGAGGGACGCCAAAGACATACAGGGAGCCTTACCACAAGCTGATTATGGGACAACTAGAGAAGAACTACCAGTCATAACAGACTGCATCTGCGGCAATGAGGTATTATTGAAGCCTTCTATTTGCAACAGACAAAGTGAGAGGTAAGCCTACCCTATACTCACCCCACGTGGGACACCACGAATAAGATATCACCTTCATACATGTGAGTACTGGACTAACCCTCGGCAAACTGCACTGTTTATTACAGAACCCTTTTTTGACCATACTGTGAATTCAAGTCCCAGATTGTAACATTGTATATGAACATGAAGTAGTAACTATAAGCTACATGCCTCAGAGAAGTGACTTTGGTATCACTATTGCGGAGTTCCTTCATACAACTTGCAGCATATCCATATCGTCACTTTGAGCAATAGATTTTTTTCCGTGAGCACGTCTACACTTTAGAGTATACAACCTCTATTTCTGTTGCACTCCTTGTATCTCCTCTGCAATACTCTGGATCTTTTCACTTTTATATATATTTAGTATTTTTTCGATTTACACAGATTTGGACGATATCTATTTATTTATTTACCTATAGGTCATAGTTTGAATTTGAAATATATTTTTTCTTACACTATTTTGGTATTAAGTAACTTGTTCATCACATCACATTGATGATTCATTCACTTTTTTTTTTGCCTGAGATCGGAATGAACTCTGCCTGGACCTTAGAACTTGCATCTCAGTAGCTATCCTACAAGCCTATGAGTTAATACCCATATTTTATTGAATAATCGCAGTGCTGCTATTGCTTTGCTCTTGATATATTTCCTATATTTTTCCTATTTTACCTGAAGATATCTGTACGGACATTTTATATATACATATATTTAATATTTCTAGTTACCTTTGATACACACATCCATTTAATAAACTAATTTTAGCGATGCTATATATCGAGTCTATGTGAATCCATTTATAAGAGTGCCCACTCATTTTTCTTTTTTACTCCTCACAGGTTCTGCTCATTAGTTTGTTAGTGATGCTATTTATATCTGCCTCTCACTATAGCCCTTACAGTTTATAGTTTCTCCTGGAGTTCTCTGCTGGTGTTTGGTGGATCTCCTGCTCCCAGTCTTCAGTTAAGTCCTCCTTCCTTCCCTTCTGTTGTTTGTACTGGCTAGGCCTAAGGTAGACGCTGATTCCTTCATCTTGTGCAAGGATCCGGTTGTCTTTTCGCAAGGAACCAGTTGTCTTTTCACCTTCTCCCTAGCTGAGGGTTTGTGTCAGTTGCAGCAGGGCTTAGGTTGGGGTGCATGTACACTTCTACCATCGAGATTTGTTCATGTTGGTAGTAGTCAGGGAAAGGCTCAGGAATTGTCAGGAGGTGACCTTTCCCTGTTCCCTAGCTGTGGGGCCTAGCCTGCTGTTTTGTTTAATTTTGTTGTGTTTGGTTTACTTCCCTTCCCTCACCTACTGTGACAATGCCCCTTTAACAGTAACCTTCACAGTGCCCGCCCCTTTAACATTGACCAACCGTTTAACAGTAAACTACATAGTAGCCGCCCCTTTAACAGTGACTTCCACAGTGCCCGCCCCTTTAACAGAGACCTCCACAGTGCCTGCCCCTTTAACAGAGACCTCCACAGTGCCCCCCCTTTTAACAGAGACCTCCACAGTGCCCGCCCCTTTAACCACCTCCGGACCGCCTAACGCAGGATTGCGTTCCGGAGGTGGCAGCGCTGCGCAGAGTCACGCATATACGCGTCATCTCGCGAGACGCGAGATTTCGCTCAAAGCCGGCCCGCGCATGCGCATCGCGGGCCGGCAAAATTAAAAGAAGTATTTCGTCACCAGCCTGCCAGCAACGATCATTGGCTGGCAGGCTGGCGATTTTCAAAAAATCCAATCCAAAGTCATATAACAGATCATATTAGTAAATATGATCTGTTATATGGCTTGTCTGCTCCTGTGCTGGTCCTTTTCGTCGGTTGGATCCAGCACAGGAGCAGACTTAACTGTGAGTAGCACCAACACTACACCTTAGCCCCAGATCACCCACCTGCACCCCAATTAACCCTTTGATCACCCCTTTGATCGCCCCTGTCAATCACTAGTGAAAGGAAAAAAAGTGATCAGTGTAAACTGTCACTTTTTTTTTTTCACTGGTATTGGCTGTTAGGTTTTAGGGATAGTTTAGGCCCCTTGGTTAGGTAGTTAGCGTCAGTTAGCGCCCACCCCACCGCACCGCAGTCACTTTTATTCGCTGTTTAGCGTATCGCTAATCAGCATTTGTACTTTTATAGTATCTGTAAGTGATCAAAACTGATCACGGTCAGATCTATAATAGTATTAGTGTCACCTTAGCTCGCCCTCCACCCAAAACGCAGTGTTTGCCCGATCAGGCCTGATCGCTCGCCCACACGTGCGTTCACCCACGCCCGCCCCACCGCAGTGACAAAAAATATATATTTTTTGATCACTGCACATTCATTTTACACGCACTGCGGCGATAAAAAAATCAGTTTTGATATTTTTTATCAACCGCAGCAGCCTCCGGTACTTCGCTAGCCTCCCCTTTGTAAGACAGGTTTGCTTTTTTTCTTGGGTAGTCTCAGGGAATACCCCTAAATTTAGTAGTCCAAAATGTCAAACAGGGGTTATTCTTCTGAAGAGGCCTACAGGATTCTGACCCAGTCGGATGAGGAGTGGGAACCCTCATCTGACGAATCTAGCGGGTCAGAATATGAACCTGTGGAAAGCAGTGGCTCTCTGACCCAAAGTTCGGACGAGGAGGTGGAGGTCCCTGGCAGCACCAGGCGTACCCGGCCCCATGTCGCTAGACCACAGGTTACGCAGGATCCGCTTCAAGAGCAGCAGAGTGGGGCTGTCGCTGCCGGATCACGTGGTGAGGCATACACCAGCAGCGCAGCCCTTCCTGGACCTAGTACCAGCACTGCCGTACAACATGGTGAAGTAGCGAGCACCAGAAGGGCAGTTGAAGCTGGTACGGTGGCACGTGCAATAGTTACCCCGTTGCAGCCACCGCAAAGACGGGCCCGTAGAGCCCCTAGAGTCCCTGAGGTGCTGGCAAATCCTGATTGGCAGTCACCAACTTCAGCCGCACCAGTAGTTCCCCCTTTCACCGCCCAGTCTGGAGTTCGGGTTGAGACGGCTCAAATCGGTTCGGCCCTGGGATTTTTTGAGCTGTTCTTGACTGCGGAGCTCTTGGACTTAGTCGTGGCAGAGACCAACCAGTATGCCACACAATTTATAACCGCTAACCCGGGAAGCTATTATGCCCAGCCTTTCCGGTGGAAACCAGTCCAAGTTTCCGAACTTAAAATTTTTTTGGGCCTTCTCCTCAACATGGGCCTGACAAAAAAGCATGAATTGCGGTCATATTGGTCAACGCACCCAATTCATCACATGCCCATGTTCTCTGCTGCTATGTCCAGGACACGATTTGAGACCATCCTACGTTTTCTGCATTTTAGCGACAATACCACCTCCCGTCCCAGAGGCCACCCTGCTTTTGACCGGCTCCACAAAATTCGGCCCCTCATAGACCATTTCAACCTGAAATTTGCAGATTTGTATACCCCTGAGCAAAACATCTGCGTAGACGAGTCCCTAATACATTTTACCGGGCGCCTTGGCTTCAAACAATACATCCCAAGCAAGCGTGCCCGGTATGGGGTCAAATTGTATAAGCTCTGTGAAAGGGCCACAGGCTATACCCACAAATTTCGGATCTATGAGGGAAAAGATCAGACCCTGGAGCCGGTCGGTTGCCCTGACTACCTGGGGAGCAGTGGGAAGACAGTCTGGGACTTGGTGTCACCCTTATTCGGCAAGGGGTACCATCTTTATGTGGACAATTTCTACACAAGTGTGGCCCTCTTTAGGCATTTGTTTCTAGAACGGATTTGCGCCTGTGGCACCGCGCGAACTAGTCGCGTGGGCTTCCCCCAACGGCTTGTAACCACCCGTCTTGCAAGGGGGCAGAGGGCTGCCTTGTGTAACGAAGAACTGCTCGCGGTGAAATGGAGAGACAAGCGTGACGTTTACATGCTCTCCTCCATTCACGCAGACACGACAATCCAAATTGAGCGAGCAACCCGTGTCATTGAAAAGCCCCTCTGTGTCCACGACTATAATGCGCTCATGGGAGGGGTGGACTTCAATGACCAGATGTTGTCTCCGTATTTAGTTTCCCGCAGAACCAGACGCTGGTATAAGAAGGTGTCTGTATATTTAATTCAATTGGCGCTCTACAATAGTTTTGTTCTCTACAGTAAGGCTGGGAGAACAGGATCCTTCCTCAAATTCCAGGAAGAGATCATCGAGAACCTCCTTTACCCAGGAGGTTCCGTGGCCCCATCCACCAGTGTAGTTAGCCGTCTACACGAGCGACATTTCCCAAGTGTCGTTCCTGGTACCTCAACCCAACCGTCACCCCGAAAAAGATGTCGTGTCTGTAGCAGGAGTGGAATAAGGCGTGACACCCGCTATTTCTGTCCTGACTGTGCTGACCACCCTGCCCTATGCTATGGAGAGTGTTTCCGGAAGTACCACACACAGGTACACCTAGCATAGGGATCACATCTCACCAGGACAGGCACACAGGGCTATTAGGGCCCATTCACTCACAGCTGCTGCAAACCTCTCCTTTCACCTGGGATAAAGTGCATAACGTACTTCGCCACATCTTTGGGCGATTTGCGCTTTGCACATTGTCCCATGGGGAAGGAGAGGTTTGTTCTATAAAAGGTAAAAAAAACTAAACAAAAAAAAAAAATACCGGTAAGTAAAAAAGTTAAATGTTCAGTTAAAAAAGTTTAAAAAAAGTTTCTATGTTCTGTTCAACAGTTAATAAAGTTATTGCTTTGCGGCCTGGTTTTTTCTTTTTTGTTTTGTTTTTTTTACCTTTCAGGTGGACCAACCGATCGACTAGCTGCAGCACTGATGTGCATTCGGACAGAAGCATTGCGCTGCTGTCAGATTACACGCAAGTCGGTGTATGCGGCGCTGCAAGACGAGATTTCTCCTCTGCAGTAAAAGATACGTTTGCCGAGGCATATGAGCTGAGGAGGTGACGGTGTTCATATACTTTGGCAAACACTTTGTATATATAAAAAAAAAAATCCCGGCAATGATTTATTCATCCACATCGATTGATGTGAATGGAGAAATCTGGTTTGCCAGGGCATACGAGCTGAAGTGGGTATGGATGTTGGGCGGAGCTCCTATGTCCTGGCAGACGCCTTTCCCCTCCTTTTTCTTTTTTTGGCAGAGATTTTTTCATCCACATTGATCGATGCGAATGAAGAAATCTGTGCCGTTCATTTTTTTCTTTCAGCCCAGAGGCTGAACGGAAAAAAAAAATCTCATTACCCGTATGCTCAATATAAGGAGAATAGCAGAAACTCCTAATGCTGGGCATACATGTAATGATTGCGGAGACCCTCAAATGCCAGGGCAGTACAAACACCCCACAAATAACACCATTTTGGAAAGAAGACACCCCAAGGTATTCGCTGAGGGGCATATTGAGTCCATGAAAGATTGAAATTTTTGTCCCAAGTTAGCGGAAAGGGAGACTTTGTGAGAACAAAATCAAAAAAATCTATTTCCGCTAACTTGTGCCAAAATTTTTTTTTTCAATGAACTCGCCATGCCCCTCATTGAATACCTTGGGGTGTCTTCTTTCCAAAATGGGGTCACATGTGGGGTATTTATACTGCCCTGGCATTTTAGGGGCCCCAAAGCGTGAGAAGAAGTCTGGTATCCAAATGTCTAAAAATGCCCTCCTAAAAGGAATTTGGGCACCTTTGCCCACCTAGGCTGCAAAAAAGTGTCACACATGTGGTATCTCCGTATTCAGCAGAAGTTGGGGAATATGTTTTGGGGTGTCATTTTACATATACCCATGCTGGGTGAGATAAATATCTTGGTCAAATGCCAACTTTGTATAAAAAAAATGGGAAAAGTTGTCTTTTGCCAAGATATTTCTCTCACCCAGCATGGGTATATGTAAAATGACACCCCAAAACACATTCCCCACCTTCTCCTGAGTACGGAGATACCAGATGTGTGACACTTTTTTGCAGCCTAGGTGGGCAAAGGGGCCCACATTCCAAAGAGCACCTTTCGGATTTCACAGGTCATTTACCTACTTACCAGACATTAGGGCCCCTGGAAAATGCCAGGGCAGTATAACTACCCCACAAGTGACCCCATTTTGGAAAGAAGACACCCCAAGGTATTCCGTGAGGGGCATGGCAAGTTCCTAGAATTTTTTATTTTTTGTCACAAGTTAGTGGAAAATGATGATTTTTTTTTTTTTTTTTTTTCATACAAAGTCTCATATTCCACTAACTTGTGACAAAAAATAAAAATTTCCATGAACTCACTATGCCCATCAGCGAATACCTTGGGGTCTCTTCTTTCCAAAATGGGGTCACTTGTGGGGTAGTTATACTGCCCTGGCATTCTAGGGGCCCAAATGTGTGGTAAGGAGTTTGAAATCAAATTCTGAAAAAAATGACCTGTCAAATCCGAAAGGTGCTCTTTGGAATATGGGCCCCTTTGCCCACCTAGGCTGCAAAAAAGTGTCACACATCTGGTATCTCAGTACTCAGGAGAAGGTGGGGAATGTGTTTTGGGGTGTCATTTTACATATACCCATGCTGGGTGAGAGAAATATCTTGGCAAAAGACAACTTTTCCCATTTTTTTATACAAAGTTGGCATTTGACCAAGATATTTATCTCACCCAGCATGGGTATATGTAAAAAGACACCCCAAAACACATTCCTCAACTTCTCCTGAGTACGGGGATACCAGATGTGTGACACTTTTTTGCAGCCTAGGTGGGCAAAGGGGCCCACATTCCAAAGAGCACCTTTTGGATTTCATAGGTCATTTTTTACTGAATTTGATTTCAAACTCCTTACCACACATTTGGGCCCCTAGAATGCCAGGGCAGTATAACTACCCCACAAGTGACCCCATTTTGGAAAGAAGAGACCCCAAGGTATTCGCTGATGGGCATAGTGAGTTCATGGAAGTTTTTATTTTTTGTCACAAGTTAGTGGAATATGAGACTTTGTATGAAAAAAAAAAAAAAAAATCATCATTTTCCACTAACTTGTGACAAAAAATAAAAAATTCTAGGAACTCGCCATGCCCCTCACGGAATACCTTGGGGTGTCTTCTTTCCAAAATGGGGTCACTTGTGGGGTAGTTATACTGCCCTGGCATTCTAGGGGCCCAAATGTGTGGTAAGGAGTTTGAAATCAAATTCTGAAAAAAATGACCTGTCAAATCCGAAAGGTGCTCTTTGGAATATGGGCCCCTTTGCTCACCTAGGCTGCAAAAAAGTGTCACACATCTGGTATCTCCGTACTCAGGAGAAGGTGGGGAATGTGTTTTGGGGTGTCATTTTATATATACCCATGCTGGGTGAGATAAATATCTTGGTCAAATGCCAACTTTGTATAAAAAAATGGGAAAAGTTGTCTTTTGCCAAGATATTTCTCTTACCCAGCATGGGTATATATAAAATGACAGCCCAAAACACATTCCCCACCTTCTCCTGAGTACGGAGATACCAGATGTGTGACACTTTTTTGCAGCCTAGGTGGGCAAAGGGGCCCATATTCCAAAGAGCACCTTTCGGATTTGACAGGTCATTTTTTTCAGAATTTGATTTCAAACTCCTTACCACACATTTGGGCCCCTAGAATGCCAGGGCAGTATAACTACCCCACAAGTGACCCCATTTTGGAAAGAAGAGACCCCAAGGTATTTCGTGATGGGCATAGTGAGTTCATAGAAGTTTTTATTTTTTGTCACAAGTTAGTGGAATATGAGACTTTGTAAGAAAAAAAAAAAAAAAAAAAAATCATCATTTTCCGCTAACTTGTGACAAAAAATAAAAAGTTCTATGAACTCACTATGCCCATCAGCGAATACCTTAGGGTGTGTACTTTCCGAAATGGGGTCATTTGTGGGGTGTTTGTACTGTCTGGCCATTGTAGAACCTCAGGAAACATGACAGGTGCTCAGAAAGTCAGAGCTGCTTCAAAAAGCGGAAATTCACATTTTTGTACCATAGTTTGTAAACGCTATAACTTTTACCCAAACCATTTTTTTTTTACCCAAACATTTTTTTTTTATCAAAGACATGTAGAACTATAAATTTAGAGCAAAATTTCTATATGGATCTCGTTTTTTTTGCAAAATTTTACAACTGAAAGTGAAAAATGTCATTTTTTTGCAAAAAAATCGTTAAATTTCGATTAATAACAAAAAAAGTAAAAATGTCAGCAGCAATGAAATACCACCAAATGAAAGCTCTATTAGTGAGAAGAAAAGGAGGTAAAATTCATTTGGGTGGTAAGTTGCATGACCGAGCAATAAACGGTGAAAGTAGTGTAGGTCAGAAGTGTAAAAAGTGGCCTGGTCTTTCAGGGTGTTTAAGCACTGGGGGCTGAAGTGGTTAACAGTGACTGCCCCTTTAACAGTGACCTCCACAGTGCCGTCCCTTTAATTGTGACCTCCAAGTGTCCGCCCCTTTAATAGTGACCTCCACAATGCCTGCTTTTTTATCAGTGACTGCCCCACATTGCCCGTCCCTTTAATAGTGGCTGCCCTTTAACAGTGATCTTCACAGTGCCCGCCCCTTTAACAGTGACCTCCACAGTGCCCGCTCCTTTAAAATTGACCACCCCTTTAACAGTGACCTTCATAGTGTCTGCCTCTTTAACAGTGAACTCCACAGCGCCTGTCCCTTTAATAGTGGCCCTGCGCCCCCCTATGCATGTAGCAGTGTAGTTGTGCCGTAATACGTCAGTTAACTGAGACCCGGTCTAAAACCTTCCCGGACACCTGATGTACCTGTGTGCCAAATTTGGTGAAGATCGGTCCAGTCGTTTGGTCGTGCATAAAGAACTTCCAGACAGACAGACGTCTAGACAGACAGACAGAAAATCATTTATATATATATGAGATTTACATATGTATACACATATAGTATCTATCTATCTACAGTATATATACAGTACAGACCAAAAGTTTGGACACATCTTCTCATTCAAAGAGTTTTCTTTATTTTCATGACTATGAAGGCATCGAAACTATGAATTAACACATGTGGAATTATATACATAACAAACAAGTGTGAAACAACTGAAAATATGTCATATTCTAGGTTCTTCAAAGTAGCCACCTTTTGCTTTGATTACTGCTTTGCACACTCTTGGCGTTCTCTTGATGAGCTTCAAGAGGTAGTCCCCTGAAATGGTCTTCCAACAGTCTTGAAGGATTTTTCAGAGATGCTTAGCACTTGTTGGCCCTTTTGCCTTCACTCTGCGGTCTAGCTCACCCCAAACCATCTCGATTGGGTTCAGGTCCGGTGACTGTGGAGGCCAGGTCATCTGGCGCAGCACCCCATCACTCTCCTTCATGGTCAAATAGCCCTTACTTTCAAAGTTTTCCCAATTTTTCGGCTGACTGACTGACCTTCATTTCTTAAAGTAATGATGGCCACTCGTTTTTCTTTACTTAGCTGCTTTTTTCTTGCCATAATACAAATTCTAACAGTCTATTCAGTAGGACTATCAGCTGTGTATCCACCTGACTTCTCCTCAACGCCACTGATGGTCCCAACCCCATTTATAAGGCAAGAAATCCGACTTATTAAACCTGACAGGGCACACCTGTGAAGTGAAAACCATTTCAGAAGACTACCTCTTGAAGCTCATTAAGAGAATGCCAAGAGTGTGCAAAGCAGTAATCAAAGCAAAAGGTGGCTACTTTGAAGAACCTAGAATATGACATATTTTCTGTTGTTTCACACTTGTTTGTTATGTATATAATTCCACATGTGTTAATTCATAGTTTTGATGCCTTCAGTGTGAATCTACAATTTTCATAGTCATGAAAATAAAGAAAACTCTTTGAATGAGAAGGTGTGTCCAAACTTTTGGTCTGTACTGTATGTAGATATATATAACTTACTAGTGTATTTAGATTAATACTAGGAATACATATTAAAGGGGTTGTGCAGGCAGTATATATGATGACCGTCCTCGGGGGCGTACATAGAAATAACTGGGCCCCATAGCAAGAATCTGAATTGGGCCCCCTAACCTCACCCACTTCCCACCCCTGGCCCATCCCACCTCCTGTCCTTGCTCCTCCCCTGCCACACCCCCATTTGCCAATAAAGACATGTATACATGACCTACTGATACCGTTAGGGATAAATCTTTTTTTTTTTATTAACCAATTTTGTTGCAGTAACTTAAAAAACACATCTCTGCTCCTGCCTGTCTGCTTTGGTAAAGCCGGGCATAGATGGGCTATGTCAGGCTTTAGCAGAGTGGGCACAGGACAGTGGACACAGGGCGCCATATGTATGCGAGCACACCTGAGCGAGTGCAGGGCAGGAGCCTGCATACACATCGCTCCTCCTGCCTGTGTCCACTGTGCTAAAACCTGACATAGCCCATCCCCCACATCTTAACCCCTTTGCTACCAGCACCATTTTTTCATCACTTATCTTACCCCCAAAAATATAATAAAATGTGATCAAAAAGTCACACACACTCCAAAATGGTATCAATAATCTGCGTGATGGGAGGGAGGCAGTGGCGGCTGTGCGGCCAACAGGAGCAATGCGGGTGCCGGGGAATGAAGTAAGTATGCTGCCCAGGCATTTTAGGGGGCATTATAGGGGTTGGATAACTCCTTGCTTCTGATGTGAGTGATGTGCTGGGGGGCTGTAGGCTCATAGAGGACTCAGGAGGTACATAAATAAATGTACAAGAAAAAAACATGAGCAAATATAAACATCTGTCAGTTCAGAAATATGTGTACATCAGTGAAACGTATGTATCACCTAAGTACTTACACAAAATTCATACACAGGTAGGTGGTATCTGAGGGTCCATGCCTCACTATGTATTATCTGTTCCAGGCAGCACGCCGTGCCGATTGTAATACTGCGCATGTCCTAAAGTCACGCTGACCCCAAACAAAATGTATAGGCAACCACGGCACTCTGAAGAAATTTTATAATGATTTCTTATTTATTTCATTATTTTGGTTTCATTGTTTTAATCCATCCACATAAATAATCACTGGCCAAGGTTTCAGTCCTACATAGACCTTGTTCACGGACTTAGTTTCTTAAGTAATGTAGTAATGTAGATGGCGGATGGCGACGCCATCCGCCATCTACATTACTAAAGAAACTAGGGCCGTAAACAAGGTCTATGTAGGAACGAAACGTTGGCCAGTTATTATTTATGTGGATGGATTAAAACAATGAAACAAAAATATTGAAATAAATAAGAAATCATTATAACATTTCATCAGAGTGCCGTGGTTTTCTATCAATACTGTTACCCCCCTTACCACTGAGCACCACCTATCTCCTAGAGGAGTGTCGTTCAATTCTCAATGTATGGGGAAACCGGAGGTGGTTTAGAATGTATGGGCAAACGGGAGGTGTTTACTAGAATGTATAGGCAAACGGGAGGTGGTTCAATAGAATGTATGGACAAATGGGAGGTGGTTCAATAGAATGCATGGGCTAACAGGAGGAGGTTAGGTTGGCTGTCCGGACTCTGCATCGCCAGGGGATAAGTAGAAAAGGGTCAGTTCCTGGACATAGTGAGAGAACACAAGCGGGCGGGCCACCTGCTACCTCAATACCCGGTGATTAAACTGTGTCTTGTGCAGAGTATACATAGGGGGCGGGGCCTTCCATGTGCTCCGGGCCCCCCTGTGCCATAACAATGGCGTGGTCTGCCTATATTGGCGGTAAGCCACTGACCGTCCTCAGGATAGATCATCAATATCTGATCTGCAGGAGTCTGACTACCAGCACCCCCGCCTCTCAGCTGTTTGAAGGAGAAGGAGTGCTCCATGCTAGTGCTACTTACTCTTCATTTCGCTGCTTGTCATCTCGGAAGTATCGGCAGAGCAATGTAAGTATCAAGGGGAGAAAAACAGAACTGGATCGCACATCCACAATGCTATGCTTAGATCTAATTAAACTCACTTCTCAGCGCAATATTAAAGTGTACAGCCCCTATACTGCATGCTGTACAAGAGGCCCACTCACCACGCCAAGGTCGCCTCTTTGAGTGGGACCTACTCTGACAAAAAGGCGCAGCACAATGCGGTGACAAAGCGGCTGTAACGGTCGCGTACACACACACACAGGGGGGAGGGAAGTGACCACTGCGCTCCACCCTTACCCCTGGCCCTGCCTACTTGCCTCGCGAGTCCTAATGACAGGGGACAACTGGACGGCAATCCCTAACTTGGAGTAAGTGCAGGGATGACAGACAGACAAACAACAGGACGTGAACGGACCGAGTCAATACCAGGAAAGCTGCAAAGTACAAATGGAGCAAGCAGAGAATTGTCAGGAGAAGCCGGGGTCATAAATACCAGGAGAGCAGAGAAGTACAAGAGGAGTCCTAAGAGAGTAGTCAGGTGGGAGCCGAGGTCACAATACCAGGACGGAAGCGCAGTAAAGGAGGAGCAGGCACAAGGATGGTCAGGGAACAGGATCAGGTAAGTATTCAGCAGTCCAACAAATAGCCAGGAACCTAGAAATTAACAGGCAACCTGTAGCCAGCAGGCTGCCTGTATTTATAGTGGGGAGTGAGGGTCATGTGACGTGGCCAGCGTCACATGACCGACAGACAAACCAGTCGAGCACCGAGTGATCAGCTCGGCGCTCAAGGCAGACTAGGAGCAGGGAGCCACCCAGCTAGTAAAGCCGCCCTGGGAATGAGGTCAAACACAGAACCTCATTCCAAAAGCTAAGCAACAGTTCTGCGGGCAATGGGGGACCGAGTGCACCTTCGGAACCCCGTGACAGCGGCACTGCCCTAGTAGACGGCAGGATCCAGGAGTCAAACAGCAACCCTGCTGTCCGAAAATGCCACCCATGGCACTGGGTCCCACCCGCACAGCGCCACAAAAACAAAGGCCACCACGCAGTACTGCACCATGTGAACAGTTGTCTAACACAACAAGTCAATTGCTATCAGGAACTGCATTTTAATATTGCACTGAGAAGCGAGTTTAATTGGATCTAAGCATAGCATTGTGGATGTGCGACCCTGTTCTGTTTTTCTCCCCTTGATATATGCATGTTGAATTTTTCTTCTTTATAACTGGTATCAGCACTCCTCCCATTCTGCACGGGTGGTTTTAATTTCACAGAAGTCTGCATATAAGTGGTAATTGACCTGCAGTTCCTGATAGCAATGGACTTGTTGTGTTAGACAACTGTTCACATGGTGCAGTACTGCGTGGTGGCCTTTGTTTTTGTGGCGCTGTGAGGGTGGGTTGGTGGCACCCAGTGCCATGGGTGGCATTGTGGGACAGCAGGGTTGCTGTTTGACTCCTGGGTCCCACCGCCTACTAGGGCAGTACCGCTTTGTCACCGCACTGCGCTGCGCCTTTTTGTCAGAGTAGGTCCCACTCAAAGAGGCGACCTTGGCGTGGTGAGTAGGCTTATGCCTTTTGATCAAAATGTACACTAATGCCTCTTGTACAGCATGTAGTATGGGGGGCAGTACACTTTAACATGGCGCTGAGAAGCGAGTTTAATTAGATCTAAGCATAGCATTGTGGATGTGCGATGCAGTTCTGTTTTTCTCCCCTTGATATAGAGCAATGTAAGTTCCACGCATTTGAATGTAGTGAATACTTATAATTACACCACCCCGCCGCCACAAGGGAAACGATGAGCAGTGTAATGCTGTAAAGGACGCTGCGCTCGCATGGAGCACTCTCTCCTCTTCAAACAGCTGAGCGGTGGGGGTGCTGGGTGTCGGACTCCTGCAGATCAGATATTGATATACTGCCTGCACATCCCCTTTAATCTATTCAGTTAAATCACAAAAACCATAACGTGTTTTATTTGGATTCATTTTTAAAAGTGCTCCTATGTGTTGATATTACTTTTACTTACATGTTACACCCCCTCTACTGTTCTTTAATGCCCTTTCAGAACATCCACCTAATGAGTTTGGTGCCAGTGGTCACACATGCTCAGTAGCGCAGTCATGCTGGCTGCTTCCTCTTGTACATGGACAACAGTGATTCCTGCTCTTGTGCAGGGAACCAATAAGAACTGGTGCATTAGAGGCCCCTTTCACACGGGCGAGAATCCGGACCCATTCATTTCTATGGGGCTGTGCACATGAGCGGTGATTTTCACACATCACTTGTGCGTTGCGTGAAAATTGCAGCATGCTCCTCTTTGTGTGTTTTTCACGTAACGCAGGCCCCATAGAAATGAATGGGGTTGCGTGAAAATCGCAAGCATCCGTAAGCAAGTGCGGATGCGATTTTCACGCACGGTTGCTAGGTGATGATCGGGATAGGGACCCGATCATTATTATTTTCCCTTATAACATGGTTATAAGGGAAAATAATAGCATTCTAAATGCATAGTAAAATAGGGCTGGAGGGGTTAAAAAAAATAAAAAAAATATTTTAACTCACCTTAATCCACTTGTTCACGCAGCCGGCATCTCTTCTGTCTTCATCTGTGAGGAAAAGGACCTTTGATGATGTCACTACGCTCATCACATGATCGATCACCATGGTGATGGATCATGTGACGGACCATGTGATGAGCGTAGTGACGTCATCAAAGGTCCTATTCCTCACAGAAAAAGACAGAAGAGATGCCGGCTGTGCGAACAAGTGGATTAAGGTGAGTTAAATTATTTTTATTTATTTTTTAACCCCTCCAGCCCTATTGTACTATGCATTCTGTATTCAGAATGCTATTATTTTCCCTTATAACCATGTTATAAGGGAAAATAATACAATCTACACAACCTTGAACCCAAAACTGAACTTCTGTGAAGAAGTTCGGGTCTGGGTACCACATTCAGTTTTTTATCACGCGCGTGCAAAATGCATTGCACCCGCGCGATAAAAACTGAACAACGGAACGCAATCTCAGTCAAAACTGACTGTAATTGGGTACCTACTCGCGCGGGTTTGCTGCAATGTACTGGGACATATCCGGACCTAATCCGGACACGCTCGTGTGAAAGAGGCCAGAAGCAGCTTCTCAGCAGTGCCGAACACATGAGGAAGATATTAGGAGAGGGAATAAAAAGAGCAGCGGGGGACGCCTTAACTGGTAAGTGACTATAATATCTAGATGAGGGAGCAGTTCTTTTAAATTATTAAAATTGGAAAGTTGTTATGTTTCTCTCCTGATCTAACAGAGTAAATTAATATTTAATTGCATAATAAACTCTTTAAATCAGTTTGATTGCTGACACAGTAGCTTTACTTCCCAACAGCTCGCCCTGTAATATATTTTCTTGAGTTTCCATTTTATTTTATTCGTATGATATAACATTGAGTTTACATATGACTCCACATACACCAGTGCAACCCAAGTGTCACAGTTCCTTTCAGCCCTTTTTGGATACACTATATACTGATTCATATAGAGAGATCACTGTTTGTGTTTGTTTTCCACAGAAACGCTGCAGGAGTGATCCGTTTGTGCAGGATTTTGGCTATTACACAAATGTATTTTGCTCCAATATGATGAAAATAAACCTAGATATTGAGCACAGTGGTTACCCCTTGCATCAACAAGACCTTTTCATGGAAAACAGTAAGAGCGTTTCAAATAACAAAACTTGGAATCAATTATTTTTCCACCCATTACAATTTACAATCCCCCAAATTTGTTTTTCCCCTCAAATGTATGGAAGAAGCCATGTTATGGAGCATTTCTGTTTTGATATGATTTTGGAAATGAACAGAATTGATTACTCCCAAAAATGTCATTTTTCCTTGCCTTTTATGCACTTACTACTTTTGTTTATATAAATAAGACAGAAGTTTAACAGTGATTTAAATTGTCGTCAATTGCTTTTTGTCTGTGCATAATTGACATGTAAATTTGATCTTTTGGATTGATGCTCAGCTGAGAAAGAATAATGTTTGATTTACAGACATAATTGTGCAGCCTGCTGGGTAACTTAAAATATAGTGTGATAACAGATTGTATGTTGAACATTTCCCATCTTCTCTGTTTAGGTACCATGGTTGTCGTTAATAAATTACCAGATAATTATTAAAACGTTGCTTGGTTTTTAAAAAGAAAATAGTGGCCACTGTAAAATTGCAATATAATTAGCACTAAATGATGTCTGGATAAAGTTATGAGCCATTTATCTCAATTCCTTTACTTTATTCATGCCCAGTAAATAGTTAAGCATATTTCCAGCTATTTCCCAAAATACTGACTATATGATGTGACAAAGCACCACTCCGCTCCCATTTCCATCCCACTATCTTATGCTGCCCAGCAGCAAACCCCTGCCAGCCCTCCTCTCCCCTCCTCTGGCAGGGTC
The DNA here is from genome assembly GCF_905171765.1 of Bufo bufo. Classification (NCBI taxonomy): domain Eukaryota; kingdom Metazoa; phylum Chordata; class Amphibia; order Anura; family Bufonidae; genus Bufo; species Bufo bufo. The sequence continues at coordinate 81,525,753 of NC_053395.1, forward strand.
AATAGCTGAAGTCATTGGTTCCCCCACTGGAGGCTGCAGCCTGCACTTAGCTGCACACGCATCTCTCAGCTCTTGAAGGGCCTGCAGTGTGCACCTTTTCTTCACTTTCACAGCCAATAGCTAGACATCTGTGGGTACTTAAAGCACCTTTTCCCAGGGAGAGGTGCCTGAGCAATAGGTTTCCTAGTCACCAGTTACCAGTGGAGATGTGCTATTCTGCCACTGTACAGAAACTCTGCCTGTACTACCGATTCTGACCCTCTGCTGCCTGTCTTGACCTTAACCTGACTTCCGTATTGATGCACTGAAGCCTGCCCTGACCTCAGACTAGTCTCTTGGATATTCACAAATTCTGCCTGCCCTGACCTCAGCCTGTTATCTGACTATGAATACTACCAGATCCCTCGGTGCTTTGCACCAGTGTCTCTGGCCCCCGTGGGTCAGCTTCCAACTATACTCAGACTATCCCAAGAGGTAGTGGCCTGGTTGCTCCCCTGCAGTGCAGACCATATCCCTGTATGGGGGTTAAAGTGTGAAAACCAGGTGACTGCCAGGATAACAACCTTAGGAATGGCCCAAAGCCAGACCGATTAGTTGGTACATTGGTTCCATACCCACTGCCCATTACAGTATGTATCCCCATGTGTACAATAAAACCCCTATTTCACTACTTATACCAGTTATATTGATTTCTATTGGGTTGCACAATGCAGTCCAAGAAAAGTGTATATATTCCACCACAATCAACTGTGGATGGGCTGAACCTCTGGGTGTAAACAAAAAGAGGAAGCTCCCTTTGCTTTCCCTCTGTTATCCCTGGCAATTGCAATTGTCAGGATGAAACATGGTAAGTCAACAGCATGGGGACCTTACAAAGGACCGCCATGTCATAGCCATGTCGTAGGTATGTCCCAACAGATTGTTATAGTCACATACCCAAAATGTAGATACTCAAACCCACAATCCATGATTAGATTAGGGTGCGCTGTCTAAGGGATTCCCTGGTCATGGTCCCCAGAATGGTCATGGTGGTATTAGTGCTGATAAAGCAACATCAATGTTGATGCGGAACTTACTTAAAGTGTCCCTGGGGGAAAAATACAACTAAAAGTGGCCTGTGTAGAAGACCGGTCCATATTGACAGATGGTTTGGCCAACACAAGTAGGTGGGGCTAAACAAGTAGGTGGAGTCAGCAATATGATAGAGTAGCACAAAATACCATGCTAGCAGAACCAAATATTACATTGCAGCACAAATAGTACTTTAGCAGAATAAAATACCACAGTGCAGCACAAAATATTGCCCCAGCAACACCAAATATTTCCCAAGTAGCTGTTCATCTGTGTTGGCCCACATTCTGTCCTCCTCCAACTGTTGATATAGAGGAGGGGTCTGAGGATGTGAGACTTTAGCAAGCCCTACCAACAGGGCTTTCAGCACTACCAAACATATGGGAGAATATAGTACTACATAACGCTTATATCCGCTTTTCAGATTTTTCCTCATATTCTCCATTTGGGATAGACCCCCATGATGATTTATTTCAGTATGTTTTGTTGAAGTGAAATGGAGCAGCACTGAATAACCTAGTCTGTCCATTGCACAACAGATGGAGCTTTGTAGTTCAAGTGCATAGTCAGAACTACTGAAGAACAACTGATTATCAGGGGAGTGGGTGTCTGACCCCGGACAGTCAAATAGTCATCGCCTATCCTGAGGACAACCTCTTTAAAGATGAGGCAAATTTAATTTTTTTGTTTCCCCACTACCTACCAAGAGCCATATATTTTTTCTATTTCACCATTTACGTAATCATATGAAGACTTGTTTTTTGCAGGACACGTATTTTTAATGGCAAAATATAGTTAAACATGTCATGCTGTCACGGTCATATTGGTGTTTGACCATGACGCGGTTGCTGTGCAGACTGGTTGCCAGGGGCAACGTGTTATTTGTGGTTTGCACGTGCACTTCCCCTTTAAGGTGGGCCTCCCTGCTGTTTGGTGAGCAATGGGTTAATCTTCTGGCTAGTGGGGATTAATGTGTTTCCTGGGTGTGGCCGCAAGCTTGAAATAAACCTGTGGCTTGCTGTCTGGGGGCAGTTGTACTACAGCCTTGCTTGGTGTTGGAGCTTTGCCCCTTGCCTGGGTGTTCCAGCCCAGTCCTTGAGGGCCACTTTATGGAACATACTGTCACGGTGGGGAGTGGGGGAAACCCTCCACCGTATAATGGGAACTGTTACTAGGCCAGACAACAATGAAGGGTGCAGGCCACAACCTACAGCCGCCCTAATCCTGACCCTGATTTCCTGACCGCATGAGCAAACCCTGAAGGTGGGAAGGCTCATGCACTGGAACCTGGATCCTGCTGACCCTGATGGTCCCTGGCATAGGGGTCAGGAATAGGAAACAACCGATTCCTCAGGGACTCCTTGTAACTGCCTAGTAACAGGTGGAAGGGAAATGACCATATGCAGTGTCTGGATCGGCAGGTAAGAACACCAGAAAACTCACTTACCTGCCACTGCCACCATGACTGGAACCCGAGCATAAGTAAAGGTGCCCACACACCAAACAGGACACCGTGACACATGGTATTGTAAAATTGGAAAAAAGGAAAAAAGCTTTGTGGGATGAAACTGAAAAAAATGCAATTCCACCAGTGTTTTTGGGATTTCGTTTTTCTGGGATTCCATATGTGCTTAAAATGATGTGACACCATTATGCAGGTTTGCATCGCCATATTCTGATCCCTGTAACTTTTTATATTTGTCTAAAGAGCTTGTTTTCGTGGGGGGCAAGGTATAGTTTATATTGACACGTTTTTGGGATCTTGAAGGGGGGGGGGGAATGAAAAGTGCCCACAATGAAGTGATTCGGTCATTTTATTATTTTTTTTCCATTACAGCATTTACAGTAGGCAATATGTACTTTTATAAATAGTTTGGGCATTTTTGGATGCAGCAAGTTTTTTTTGTTTATCGTTATATGCAAAATTAAGAAAGGGTGTTCATTTGAATTTTTATTTTTGTGTGATTAATTTTAAAATATATATTTTTTAACATTTGCTTTATTTTTTTCACTTTTTAAGTGCCTTTAGGAGACCTAAAAGGGTTTTCTGAGATTTTTATACTGATGAACTATCCTCAGGATTAGCCGATCAGCTGTTTGAGTAGGCTTTGGCGCTCCTGAGCACCGCTGCCTTCTCACAGCTCGCAAAGCACAGTGCCGTACATTTCATAATAGATATGCTCGGTATTGAAGCACAACCTCATTCATTTCTATGGGGCTGAGTTGTGCCTAGGCCATGTGACGGATGAACGTGTTCTCACTGGCCTGGGAAAAGCTGAGAGCGTGCCACTGCTTTCTTGAACAGTTGATCTGCAGGGATCTTGGGTGTCGGATCTCCACCAGTCAGATACTGATGACCTTATCTTGAGGTTTCAGAAAACCCCTTTAACCTCCACAGCACCCCACCCCCTTAACTGTGACGTTCACAGCACCATGCCCCCTTAACAGTGACCTACACAGCTTTCTGCGTTCTTAACAGTGACCTCTTGTCACAGGACGCCCGCGACTTGCGTCCTTCCCCTTGCGCCGCCGACGTCCTGTTCCTCTCCGGCGGCTGCAGGAGGCGCCCTCCGCGCAGAGCGGGGAGCCGCTCGGCATCTCCGCTGCCATGGCAATGGAGGGCGGAGCGCGCCCGGCCGCATGCTCCTTCTATGTGCGGCAGGTTGCCTGTGATATTGTTTATATAGGCTTTTGATACTCTGCTCCATTGCTCTTGTATTTGACCGACGGCTAGTTATTTGACCACGCTCCTGCTTCTCCCTTGTACTCTGACGTGACCTCCAAGTTTGACCTCCGGCTTGTTATTGGTATTGCATCTCTCTCGTTGTGACCTTTGCTAGTTTGTTGACCCTTCTCGACTGCTGTACGCTCCTGTCGCGGTACGCCGCCCATTGCCTGTCTCTGCTTTTCTCTGTCCCTCCCGTACTTACTCAAGTTAGGGATCGCCGCCCAGTTGCGCTCCGTCGCCTAGGACGGGTAAGTGCAAGTAGGCAGAGACAGGGGTGTGGGTGGCAGACTCGTGGGTTCACGTTCTCCCTCTCTTCTTCTGGGGCGGCGTGACAAAATCACAGGCCCTTACATTCACTATGGACCCTCTGCAAAGCCTTACCGACCACGTGCAGAGTCTGGCGCAAATAGTTCAGGAGCTTGGGGAAATATTACAGGCCCAGGAATCCACTCGGACCTTCCCACTTGCTGCCCTGACTGCGCCGCTGGTTGAGCCTCATGTGAAATTGCCTGACCGTTTTTCTGGTGATCGCAAGTGTTTTTTGGCCTTTAAAGGGCTTCTGTCAGCCCACTAAACCGTTTTTTTTTTTTTTTTGTTTAATAATAATCCCTACACTGCGATCTCTGCATACATAAGTAAAATAATAATTTTCGTTCAGTAGAATTTGATAAAACGCTATTTTTATAATATGTAAATGAAAATTATTATTTTACTTATGTATGCAGAGATCGCAGTGTAGGGATTATTATTAAACAAAAAAAAAAAAAACGGTTTAGTGGGCTGACAGAAGCCCTTTAGGGAGAGCTGCAAGTTGTACTTTTGCTTGCGTCCCCACTCATCAGGTTCCGACCCACAGAGTGTAGAGATAGTTATTTCCCTCCCCCAAGGCGACCCTCAGGAGTGGGCGTTCGCCTTGCCTCCGGACTCTCCTTGTCTTCGATCTGTCGAGGCATTTTTCCAGGCGCTGGGGGTTCTGTACGACGAACCCGATAGAGCTTCTGTAGCCGAGTCCCATCTCAAGTCCCTCACTCAGGGTGACAGACCAGTTGAGGACTACTGTACCCAGTTCCGTAAGTGGTGCGTACCCTCTGGCTGGAATAAACCGGAGCTCAAAAGTCAGTTCAGGTCAGGCCTCGCAGAGAATCTCAAGGATATGCTTGTGGGTTACCCCTGTCCAGAAACCTTAGAAGAGACCATGACCTTAGCCATTAGATTGGACAGACGTGTCAGGGAGAGACAGCGAGAACATCTTTTCTTTTCCCAGGGACCCTCCAGACCTGAACCCGCATCCGTGGGACCTAGCCAGGAGTCTCACTTGGACGAGCCTATGCAGCTGGGTATGACTCGAAGAGAACGATGCCGACTACTGGGTGCCTGTTTCTACTGTGGCGACTTGGAACATTGGGTTAGTCAATGTCCAAAGATCCCTCCCTCAGGAAGACCACCCAAGTTTGAGGGATCCAAAAGCAAGGTACTCCCGGAGGTGGTAAGAAGATGTTAGGTAGAGCTTTTATTGTTTCCAGTTCTGCCTTTAGTTTTATTGATCTCAGGCTCACGGGTCAGGTGGGAATTCCGGTCTTGAATCTGCCCACTTCCATCCGTATTGTTGCCATTGAGTTCACTCCCTTGTTGGGAGGAACCATCAAATTATGCACTCCCGAATTAACCTTGTCTGTCGGGGTATGTCATTCAGAAAGGTGTTCGTTCTTCGTTCTCGAGAATTTGCCTGTGGAGATGGTGTTAGGGATGCCCTGGTTGCAGCTCCACAACCCGGTCATTAACTGGACCATGGGAGAGTTGGAAAGGTGGGGTCCCAATTGTAGCTCCTGTCTAACCCTTGTCCAGGCAGGGGTTTCTTCTGTTATGTCAATTTCTCCTTATTTAGAAGAGTTCCGAGATGTCTTCTCATCTGAATTGGAGACTCTCCCTCCTCATAGACCCTATGACTGCACCATTGAATTAGAGGCTGGGTCTAAGTTCCCCAAGGGGCGTATTTATAACCTTTCTGGCCCCGAACGAAACGTTATGAAGGAATATTTAAAGGAGAGTTTAGAAAAAGGACATATTAGGCCTTCCACCTCCCCATGGGTGCAGGGTTCTTTTTTGTCAAAATGAAAGATGGTGGTCTCAGGCCCTGTATCGATTACAGAAAATTGAACAAGATCACCATTAGGAATCAGTATTCTATCCCATTGATACCTGACTTGTTCAACCAGGTTTTGGGGGCTTCCTGGTTTTCCAAGCTTGACTTGAAAGGGGCTTATAATCTTATACGCATTAAAGAGGGAGCTGAATGGAAAACTGCCTTTAACACCCCAGAGGGGCACTTAGAGTATTTAGTCATGCCCTTCGGCCTTAGCAACGCCCCGGCAGTTTTCCAAAACTTCATGAATTATATTTTCAGGGAGCTTATTGGTAGATTCCTTATTGTTTACCTTGACGATATCTTAATTTTCTCTCCGGATTGGAGAGCCCAATGTCTCCTATCTTAAACAAGTGCTTGGTATCCTCAGAGAGAATCAATTGTCAGTCAAACTTGAAAAATGCGTGTTTGGAGTACAGGAAATTTTGTATTTAGGGTATATTCTTACTCCACACTCATTTAAAATGGATCCTAAGAAGGTTCAGGCTATTCAAGACTGGGTGAGACCATCCTCCCTTAAAGCATTACAACGCTTTTTGGGGTTCTCCAATTACTATCGAAAATGTATTTAAAAAAATTTCTGTTATCGCCAAGCCCTTGACCGATTTAACTAAGAAGGGAGCGGACCTTATTAACTGGCCACCTGAGGCTCTCAAGGCCTTCAAATCCCTTAAGATGTGTTTTCAGAATGCTCCAGTCTTGATTCAGCCGGATGCAGAGGTACCATTCGTTGTTGAGGTTGACGCATCGGAGGATGGGGTGGGGACCATCCTTTCACAGGGGTCTTCTAATTTCACCAAATTTAAGACCCTGTGCGTTCTTTTCTCGTAAATTCTCTCTCACCGAGAGAAATTATGACATAGGTAACCGGGAACTACTGGCAATCAAATGGTGCATTTCGTCACGCTGGCTAGACTACCCAATGCCAAGTCCTTATTCATTGACCACATTGTATGGCTGCATGGCGTTCCTGAGAATGTTGTTTCTGACAGGGGTGTTCAGTTTGTATCCAAGTTTTGGAGAGCTTTCTGTCAAAGGTGTAAGATTTCTTTATCCTTTTCGTCAGCCTTCCATCCCGAGACCAACGGGCAGACGGAAAGGTTAAACCAGGCAGTCAAACAGTTTCTCAGACGTTATGTGTCCGATAATCAGCATCGCTGGGTGGGATATCTTCCGTTGGCAGAGTTCGCCATCAATAATCGGGTAAATTCTTCCACGGGAGTGTTCCCTTTTTTCTGTAACTTGGGTTATCATCCTCGTTTTAGCTCAAATGTTTCTGTGTCCTCTCTCAACCCAGAGGCCAATAGCTTCACATCAGACCTGTGCACAGTCTGGAACCTGGAGAAGACCCAGGAGGCTCAAAAAGTTCAAGCCAATAGGAAGCGCTCCAAGGGGGTTGACTTCGTGGTCGGTGATAAGGTGTGGTTATTCACCAAAAATTTGTCTCTGAAAGGGGTTGTCAGGAAGTTTCCGCCGCGTTTTGTAGGACCTTACGAGGTTACAGAGATTCTCAATCCATTGTCTTTTAGACTGAAATTGCCCGACTCCCTCCGCATCCACAATGGGTTTCATAAGTCACTGTTAAAGAGGTACATTTCACCTGTAGTTCCTTCACAAGGTCCTCCCTCTCCCGTAGAAGTAGAAGGCCATGATGAGTTTGTTATATCTAAGGTCCTTGATGTCAGGAAGGTTCGAAACTCCTTGCAGTACTTAGTGCACAGTTTTTTTTGGAACTGAGGAGAGGGTTTTGGACCTGAGGAGAGGTCCTGGGTGCCAGCGCATGGGATGCATGCCTCCTCTTCAGTTAGAAAGTTCCACCGGCAACATTTGGAGAAACCGCTTCCGCGGTCCTGGGGTCCTGAGGCCTTCCCCTTGCGCCGCCGACCTCCTGTTCCTCTCCGGCGCCTGCAGGAGGCGCCCTCTGCGCAGAGCGGGGAGCCGCTCGGCATCTCCACTGCCATAGCAACGGAGGGCGGATCACACCCGGCTGCACGCTCCTTCTATGTGCAGCCGGCGTCCTCTGTTGCCAGGATACCTGTGTGGGCTGAGCGCCGAGCTGGACACTCGGCACTCAGCTATCAGTCCTGGGACAGGTCATGTGGCGCTGGCCACGTCACATAACCTTAGCCCTTCAGTATATAAGCAGGCAACCTGCTGGCCACAGGTTGCCTGTGATATTATTTATATAGGCTCTTGATACTCTGCTCCATTGCTCTTGTATTTGACCGACGGCTAGTTATTTGACCACGCTCCTGCTTCTCCCTTGTACTCTGATGCGACCTCCAGGTTTGACCTCCGGCTTATTATTGGTATTGTCTTTGCATCTCCTTCGTAGTTTGATGTGACCTCTCGTTGTGACCTTTGCTAGTTTGTTGACCTTTCTCGACTGCTGTACGCTCCTGTCGCCGTACGCTGCCTGTTGCCTGTCTCTGCTTTTCTCTGTCCCTCCCACACTTACTCAAGTTAGGGATCGCCGCCCAGTCGCCTAGGACGGGTAAGTGCAAGTAGGCAGGGACAGGGGCGTGGGTGGCAGACTAGTGGGTGCACGCTCTCCCTCTCTCCTTCCAGGGCGGCGTGACACACCCACAGTGCTCTGTCCCCTTAACAGTGATCTCCACAGCACTGTGAAGGGTAACTGTCATATTTTTTTGTAATTGGATTGGTCTGACTAAGTTTGTCTTCCCTAGTTAATACTTTTGTATAGGTATTGAATTACCTAGTAATAGCAGCATGTTCTTTCCTCCCCCAGGCATTTCAGTGGTGCGGCTAAAACAGCATTGCTAGGTGTCCTCCGTATCCTATCTTCTATATACAGAAGACGTAGGACGTAGTAGTGGGCAATCCCGAATGCTGCGTGCGCGCTCCCATGAAATTTGCAATAAAAATTTGTGATCAACTACTCAGGAGGAAGAGGGCGTGTTTAAGTCTGGAGAAAGCCGATTGGTTGGGGGTGAGGCTGCGCGTTCCCGAGATGAGCTGAATGAATTCTGGGTAGTTAGGGAGGGATGTCTTAGCCTCAGGGTAAGGACATTGGTGGCCATCTTGAGAAGATAGTCAGAAAGAAATCTTGTGAGGAGTGTTTGCTATGGACGGAATCTTATTAAACAAGTGGTATGTGAACACAATAGTTAGTGATTATGGATTATCACCACAGCAGCAACAACATATATGAAAATTGAATTTTGAGTGAACATATGACAGTTATCCTTTAACAGTGACAGTGAAGATTTTTTTTATGGAAACCTGGTGTAAACTGTGTGTATGTGAATACTGAAGGACCAGTAAGCTTCTATTGGCTAATATAGGTCATGTGACCGTGTGAATTGCATTTAGGGTATGAGTGAAGGACCTGTGAGCTCTATTAGCAATTTATTTATTTTTTTGCTGAGGACAAGCCTCAATTTACAGTAAAGTCTAAATTTCCATGTTGGGTTTATGATGGCGCTTGGATTTAATGCCTGATCTTAAGCAAAATTCTGCAACATAAAGAGCATTTGCTCTGGATTTTCTGACATGCACATTGGAAATCTACAACACTTGTGAGAGAGGGGCACCAATTTATTTTTCGTTTAAAGCAGTAGAAAGCCAAGGTGCCAGGAAGACATCAAGTCATTCTGCAAAAAGCAAGCCCTCACACAGGTTCATCAGAGGAAAAATAATAATGATTAAGTTTTAAAAAAGTGGTTTTATTGTGTAACAGTAGTAAAACATAAAAAATATATCACTTTGGTGTCACCATAATTGCACTCATACACACAGAATAGAAAGTTGACATGTCATACTGTATTGTGAACATTGTAAAGTCAAAACCCAGTTCTATTCCCCCAAAAACAGTTTTCAATTCTTATTGTTAAAATGTGGTTCATGGACGCTTCTGTCTCCACTTCCTGTATTTTAATTAGGGCCATTGTTCATATATATATCCCCTCTGCTACAGTTCTACAAAGGTTAGTGGTTTTCTGGGTTCATAGCTGAACATCGACATAACCTCTTCTTCACTCATTTAGCATATATGAGTGGAGCATTTGAGAATTTCTTGCTCCCCCTTGCCCCGTGCTGCATCATTTTTCTTTACTTCCGGTGATGTAACGAGGTAGGCTAGGCAGAGATTTCCACCTAGCAGAGGACCACAGATGTGACTACCTCTTTAAAATGAGGGCAGTCCCTGATCAGTTTGCCCAAGCATACACCCCAGAGAAATGCGACATCACTTCTAGGTTCAGAAGCAATTACAATAATTTATTAAGGTATCCCAACATCACCAGTAAAAAGGCAGTAAATCAACATTTTGGCAAGTCCTGTCCTGTATCAAGCTTAAAGGGCTTCTGTCACCCCACTAAAGTCATTTTTTTTGGGCTACTTAAATTCCTTATACTGCGATATATCAATCTATAATGCTCTTACTCATTTTCGTTCAGTAGTTTAATAAAAAAACGGACTTTTATAATATGTAAATTACCTCTCTACCAGCAAGTAGGGCGGCTACTTGCTGGTAGCAGCCGCATCCTCCTCTCATAAAGACGCCCCCCTCCTCATGTTGATTGACAGGGCCAGCGAACGCGCTCGTCCTCTGACTGGCCCTGTCTGCAATTCAAATCCTGCACCTGTCTTCATTCAATGCAGGCGCTCTGAGAGAAGGAGGCTCGCCTCCTCAGCACTTCCTCAGTGCGCCTGCGCCGATGACGTCACCGAAAGAGAAGACGTCATCGGCGCAGGCGCACTGAGAAGGCGAGCGTCTTTCTCTCAGAGCGCCTGCGCCGAATGAAGACAGGCGCAGGATTTGAATTGCAGACAGGGCCAGTCAGAGGACGAGCGCGTTCCCTGGCCCTGTCAATCAACATGACGAGGGGGCGTCTTTATGAGAGGAGGATGCGGCTGCTACCAGCAAGTAGCCGCCCTACTTGCTGGTAGAGAGGTAATTTACATATTATAAAAGTCAGTTTTTTGATTAAACTACTGAACGAAAATGAGTAAGAGCATTATAGATTGATATATCGCAGTATAAGGAATTTAAGTAGCCAAAAAAAAAAAAGAGACTTTAGTGGGGTGACAGAAGCCCTTTAAAGAGAGGTATTGCTAAGGGACCCGTGGTTCCTGTGGTCTGTCCTTATGTTTTACACCTTATTCCCTATTGACAGGATAATGGGATAGAGGATAAGCATCTGGTCAGCGGGGGGTCGATCACTAGAACAGGGGCTTGAAGGATGCACACCACTACTACTCAACTCTATGGGTCTGCTAGAGCTGACATAGCTGACATATAGATGTTTCTATTAAAGAGAAAAAACTTGAGCCTTTGTTATGCTGTTTTTCTCTATTACTCCAATTTATGGTTATATATATTTTTTTTATCTACGGTATCCTTTTGCAGTTCTCTTTCATCTTTAGAATATCACTTGGACAAAAGGTTTACAATATGCGATGCATGTGACTGTACTGTTTTATTGGAAGGAAGATGTGCTTGAATGGTCTCTTTAAATTAGATGAAATCCTAAAAAAATTCCATTAGAAAGATATTGAAACTTTTTACTACTGTAAATGTGACAAGTTCTTCAAGGTCTCCTTGACAAGGACATCGAGTACAATTCCAGGGTTCCATTTTACAAAGATTTAGAAAAGATATCACAGACAAGTATGAAGCAAAACTATGACTACTTTACATAATTTATTATGATTTGCAGAAAAACACAATTCAGTAGAGAGCCTCAATTATCTAAAATTTTCTTTTGAGTACAATAAAAACGGTATTATCTAAGCATTGTACAAACAGAACTGTATGGAAATACTGATTGTCTGAAACAACATGCATCCTTAAAAGCTCAGACTTAAAATAAAAAGAGTCTTTTGATTTCTTGTGTAGACATACATTTTGGCATCTGATAAAAGAATCATTCGGCCACATTAGGCTCTGTATGGAGGTGAAAATATTTTTTAAGTATACCATGTATTTTAGATTTTATTCCCCACCCTGTTCATAATATTTAAGTTCTAGTGAGTTTACAGTATGTTTCTAGCAAGAAAATAGTAGTAAAATGTGGAATAAGTATAATTGCCTATTAACAATATTCCTCTAATGATGATTATTCTTCGCATTCACTTGGAACCTTGATTCCCATTACTACCTCAAAGAAGCTTTGTGTAGGGACTGGTGAAACAATCAAAAATGTAATCCTTACCTATTAGATTCTGGTTGAGATTTGCTGCATATTTTTTCAAACATCTTTGATAAAGTTGCCATCCATGCTATAAAAGTGCCAGGTTTTTCTGCTACTGTGTCTAGGGGAACCCGGGCCCAGGTTTCAGGGAACCCTATTTAGAAAACTGTTTTAAGGCTAGGTTTACTGTATCCGGCATAGCAAGACCCCTTCAGCCTCCGCCAAATCCCCATTTGCTATAATGAGTTTCGGCAGGTATGCTACATGAATGCCAGCTTTCTACTGGAGAAATACAGCATACAGCAGTATTTCTACTTCAGAAGGCAAGAACTTATGCCAGAAACTTGTTGATCATCCTCGGATCCCATTAAAGTGAAAGGAAAAGGTGGGCTATGCCAGATATGGTCACTCCAGTAGTCTGTTTCTTTGCTGGAACAGACTACTGTAGTTACAAAACAGAGAACTAACCATAACTTTATCCGTATTACTGCTCTACTTTTTTCCTACAGACCCATTCACCTGAATATTTTACACCTGCTTACAACAGCCATGTTGCTTGCAGAAATCAAACTGGTCTCCCACAACAGAAAGCAAATTACTTGGCGTCTAGCCACAGTTATGGGCAGTGAAATAGATGACCATTTGACATCCAAGGTCATATGCAGTCAGCAGGAAGATGCCCTTTGAATCTCAGTGTCAATGGCAGTTCAACCAGCATGATAAAGATCTCCTCTTGTCAGCCAAGTGTAACTGTCATTTTTATTTTTATAATGTTTAGGGGCAGTGGTAATGACTAGTGTTGGTCAAAAACCAAAGTGCTCGGGTGCTCGAGTAGAACACTTTGGGATGCTCGGGTGCTCTACAGAGCACCAGAGCACAATGGAAGTCAATGGGAGAACCAGAGCATTAAACCAGGCAGCCCCTGCTCTGAAGAGGGGAGGGTGTCTGGTTCACAGGAAAAGTTCAGAAATTGATGGAAACACCACTGAAATGGTTCAGGAACCGCATGGGGAGGATGTCTAGATGCATCTTGGACTCCCAGGTCGCTGCTGGGAACGATGTTGTCCGAGTAGTATGCCACTTTTCCAGACTGACAATAATACGCACAAAACCAAAGATAAAATCGATTTTAGAGGAAAAATTGTTAGGAAACATTCTTTCCTGTATATTTACTTGTATATAAAGTGCAAGTGCTGCCAAAAATTACAAGGAAGAAGCAATCCGATACAACCTGTATATCACATAAAGGAGGGCCTCATTCACATTGTGGTACAATTGTTCAGATAGTGGGACTCATAAAGCCTATGCACTAAGTCAGGCATGGCCAACATGCGGCTCTCCAGCTGTTGTAAAACTACAACTCCCACCATGCCCTGCTGTAGGCTGATAGCTGTAGACTGTTCTTGCATGATGGGAGTTGTAGTTTTGCAACAGCTGGAGATCCTCAGGTTTGCCATTCTGCACCAAGTGAAAGGATGCCAAAAATTACAAGGAACCGGCACTACAATACACCCTTTATTACACATAAAGGAGGGCATCCTACAAACCCTTGAAAAATTATGATTGATGGCCTGCTGGTGACCCTCAAAAACTATTGGAGCAAGGGCCTGCTGATCTGACCATCTAAAACATTAGGGGCAAGAGCCTGCTGTTCAGCTGACCCTCTAAAACATTATGGGCGAGTGCCTGCTGCTGATCTGACCTTCTAAAACATTAGAGGCGAGAGCCTGCTGCTGGTCTGACCATCTAAAACATTAGGGGTGAGGGCTTGCTGGTGACCCTTAAAAACATTATGAACAAGGGCCTGCTAGTGACCCTCTTAAACATTATGGGCGATGGCCTGCTGGTGACCCTCAAAAACATTATGGGTGAGGGCCTGCTGGTGACCCTCAAAAACATTATGGGCGAGGGACTGCTGGTGACCCTCAAAAACATTAGGAGCGAGGGCAGCCTAATAAGCATGTTGATATGATGGAGGAGAAGGAGGACAAGAAAACGGAGATTGAACCATATACCCTCTTTAGTGGTGGAAGGGGTGTATGGGAATACAGTGTATTTAATACACCATAAAAGCCACATTTAGAGTGCCTTTATGTTCAGCTGCTTTATTCTGGTGAAGTAGAGAAGTCAGGGGAAATCCAAGCCTTGTTCATTTTTATAAGGGTCAACCGGTCAGACTTTTCGGTTGACAGACTGATGCGCTTATCAGTTATTATGCCCCCAGCAGCACTACATACACGCTCTGACAAAATGCTGGCGGCGGGGCAGGCCAGCACCTCCAAGGTGTAGAGCTCCAGTTCGTGCCACGTGTCCAGCTTGGACACCCAATAGTTGTAAGGCACTGAGAACGTTGATACAGTCTGCTACGTACTCCTTCACTATGGAAGCATAAGGCAGGTCTCACCTTCCCCTCCACTGTCTGAGCCCGGATAGCGCACCTGGATGCGATAATTGTGTAGCAGATAATTAAAGAAAAATCCAACTCCAAGATAGCGAATAATCATAGCTTTATTAGCGGTTTAAAATCTTCAAATGACAGTTTAAGTTCAGTTACGCCTTTCAGACCATAGATAATTTGCAGTCCTTTCTCATGACACTCCTTCACTATCTTCCCAAATTTTTCCCTCCTTGTAACACTAGGCCGCGAATCAGATTGAGGGTGCTGGTGGGGTGTTATAAAACTGTCCCAGGCCTTGGAGAGTGTTGCCTTGCCTCTGTTGGAACTGCTGTGTGTTTCCCTCGTATCCGCCTGTCTTGGAGTTATTCCATTCAGTGACAACAACTACAGTAGTTTATTACTACAATTACTAAACTTGACCACCTACCTAAACAAGACATGATCCCTGTTCCTGCAATGCCTTGCTGCCGCAATTATTTTAACCGCCGGTTGGTCACTCTAACATTAGTATACGAATGTTTTGACATTCGTCTGTGATCGTCTCACAGAGGGGGCGGGTAAGTGGGGCGGGTTGGTTGTTGCGGCATTGCCGCGCCTCCTGATTCCTTATTGGCCGCCCCAGGGGCTGGATCCAGATGAGGGGAGGAGTCTCCGCCTTATATAACGCATGTCCATGCAGCCGCGTACGGCCACTCAGTGCTGTTAGCTGCAGCCTCTGTCACGGAGGTCAGCAGCTTATTTGTTTATTTGTCCTTCTACCCACATTTCATGCTCCTGACGAGCCAAATATGGCGAAATGCGTAGAGCGATTATTGGGGGCAAACCCATGTTTTTGAATTGTCGCTTGAATTGCGTTCACACAACAGAAGTGGTCTGCGTCAATCCAGCCCTCTGTAGTATGTGAACAGGTGCACTCAAGCGTCTAGCTCACACCCAGGTAGTTAGTGTCCCTTGATTCGTGCTCACAGGGCCAACCTTCAGACATCTGGTTCATATCTGTGAACGGGTGGTTCTTGAACAGGGTCGGATCCAATGGATAGATGTTTATCAATGGATTTGTTTGTTACATTCAGTCCAGGGCCATCTAGACTCGGTGTTTGAGCTGAGCACCTTGTCCGTGCCACGGTGCACACTTCTGGTTGTGTCACAATACTACAGCCGGCTGGCATGGTTTTGCAACCATCAGTAGTGCACCTGAAGTGGATCTCCTGATGACCTTATCCACACCTGAGCGGCACCGCTGATCGTGGTTTTCCAAACGATACCTCGATCCGCCTCAGGAATTGTGGATAGATTTTGTTACTCAGGATTTTTATATAGTTAGTAGGTTTCCTTTCCTCACATTTTTGCAGATTTAATAAAGCATTAGTTTTATCTAATCTCTATAGCGTTCCGTACTACAGTGATTTATATTTTTGATGGAGGAACGCATACCACTATTAGCTTGTCAGTGATCAGACATCAATGCCCACTCATCGCTTGTGAAGAGCAGAAGCTGACTGGAAAGGCAACGACCATGTTGCAGCTGGTATTCCACTACTTCCCTCTCCTGCTCACAATGCCTGGCCAATATGTTGAACGTGTAGTTCCAGCGCGTGCTCACGTCGAACAGTAGGTGAGCTGACAATTGCAAGCGCTGCTGCAGCGTTGCCAGACCGGCGGAAGCTGTCGATGACTTTCAGAAATGGACACACATGCGGTGCACCTTCACCAGTAGCTCAGGCAAATTGGGATAGGTTTAGAGAAACCACTAAACCACTAGGTTGAACACGTGGGCTAGGCATGGTATGTGTGTGAGCTTGCCGAGCTCCAAAGCCGCCACCAAGTTACGGCCATTATCAGACACAACCATGCCTGGTTGTAGGTTGAGTGTTGAGAGCCACAGCTCTGTGACGGTGTGCTGCTTGTCACCTAAGCAGATCAGTTTAAGCACGGCCTATTGCCGCTTCCCCACTGCAGTGCTACACTGCTTGCAGCTACTGACTGATGGCTGACTGGTGCTGCAAGATGATAATTCAGAAGTGGAAGTGGAGGAGGAGAAGGGGGGGTTGCAGCCACTAATGTAGGTGGTGGCGGAAACCCTGATGGAAGTAGGTCAAGAAATCCTTGGCATCGGTAGCACCTGTGCCATCCCAGGGTACGACTCGCTCCCAGCCTCCACAACATTCACCCTATGTACCGTCAGGGAAATTTAGCGTCCCTGGCCAAAAGCACTTGTCCATGTGTCAGCCGTTAAGTGGACCTTCATAATAACTGCGTTGGTCAGGGCACCGGTAATGTTACGGGACACATGCTGGTGTAAGCCTAAATAGCAACATTTCCAGGGCCAGCAATTTGGAAAGGCGCACTTTTAGTGCTATGACCTGTGGGTAGGTGGCTGGGTATTTGCGCTTTTGTTCAAAGGCCTGGGGTATAGACATCTGTATGCTGCGCTGGGACACAGAAGTGGATGTGCTAGCTGATGGTGCTTGTGAAGGTCCAGGTGCATGGCAGGAGGCATCCGGGACTGCGTCTTGGAAAGGGGATTGGCCTGCATGTAACACAGGGAAAGAGGAGTTAGTGGTGTGACCCGCAGACACTGATTGTGGACCCAGGCGTTCGGCTTACCTATTAAGGTGCTTTGATGCCATGTGGCGGATCATGCTGGTGGTGGTGAGGTTGCTAGTGTTTACTCCCCTCCTCATTTTGGTACGGCACAGGTTGCAAATGACAATTCTTTTATCGTCCACACTTTCATCAAAAAAGCGCCAGACTGTGGAACACCTACACCTTGGGAAGGGAGATTGCCACAAGGGGGTGCCTGTTTGGTGTGGCCCGCCTTCTCCCTTTTGCCATCCCACTGCCTCTTCCAGCCTGTTGCGGTGCTGCGGATCCCTCCCCCTCTGTACTGCTGTCCTCGCTCGGCTTGCCACCTTCCTAGGTTGGGTCAGTGACTTCATCATCCACCACCTCTTCTTCCACTTCCTCACTCTGGTTATCCTCGTGACTTGTTGACCTAACAACAACCTCAGTTATTGACAACTGTGTCTCATCCTCATCATGAATCTCTTGAGACACTAATTGCGGTTGACTTATTGTCAACTGTGTCTCATCATCATCATCATCCACCTTGTGAAACACTAATTGCCGTTCCACACCGTCATCTTCTTCTGACTGTGGATGCTCAAGAGTTTGGGAATCAGGGCACAATATCTCCTCATGTCCCGCTTCAAGCGGGCTTGTCGAGAAGCCCAAATCAAAGAGCTCCTCGTTTGTTTGTCAAGACTCTCCATGGTGGGAGGAAGGAGTATCAGGGTGAGGATTCTGTTGACCAGACTCTTGTCTACTGAGACTGGACTTTGTGGAAGACAGTGTGGTGCTTAACCGACTGGAAGCATTATCTGCTGCAATCAAACTGACCACCTGGTCGCACTGGTGTGACTTCGAGAGTGATGTCCTGTGCCACCCTGCAAACTGGGACATGAAGCTAGGTATCGGGGATGAGTGTGTTTCTTGTGCTCTGGCAGCAGGCACAGTTTCACTATGCCCAGGGCCATGGCCTCTGCGTGCACCATCAGCAGCACGGCCACTTCTCCGTCCCTTACTGCTCACCTTGCGCATATTAAATGGTATATATGCTTCCAAGTATGTTACACGTACAGTAGCCCAGTGAGTGTATGCGCAAATCAAGTACAGAATGTCACAGATATTTTTTAGGATGTGCACACGTTAAACAGGAGATGTAGCACAGATAATATCGCTATCCGCAGCGTCTATGAAAAAAGTACACTGAATGTCACAGATAATTTTAGGATGCGCAAACGTTATACAGGAGGTATAGCGCATTTAATGTCGCTGTCACCAGTGGCTAATAAAAAAAATACACTGAATGAATGTCACTGACATTTAGGATTCACAAACGTTATACAGGGGATATAGTGCAAGTAATGTCGCTGTCACCAGCGGCTAAAAAAAAATTACCCTGAATTAATGTCACTGATATTTAGGATGCGCAAACATTATACAGGAGATGTAGCGCTGGTAATGTCGCTGTCACCAGCGGCCAAACAATTGCGCTGAATGTAATAGATATTTAGGATGCGCAAATTTAAAATAAAAACATAGTAACATAGTAACATAGTACATAAGGCCGAAAAAAGACATTTGTCCATCCAGTTCGGCCTGTTATCCTGCAAGTTGATCCAGAGGATAGGGATGAGCGAACCCGAACTGTATAGTTCGGGTTCGTACCAAATTTTGGGGTGTCCGTGACACGGACCCGAACATTTTCGTAAAAGTCCGGGTTCGGTGTTCGGCGCTTTCCTGGCGCTTTTTGAAAGGCTGCAAAGCAGCCAATCAACAAGCGTCATACTACTTGCCCCAAGAGGCCATCACAGCCATGCCTACTATTGGCATGGCTGTAATTGGCCAGTGCAGCATGTGACCCAGCCTCTATTTAAGCTGGAGTCACGTAGCGCCGCACGTCACTCTGCTATGATCAGTATAGGGAGAGGTTGCAGCTGCGACGTTAGGGCGAGATTAGGCAGATTAACTCCTCCAAAAGACTTCATTCTGTGATCGATCTGCAGCTGTGGATCATTGAAGTTCTATTATTGACTTGCTCACTTTTTTGAGGCTGCCCAGAGCGTTTTTAGATCACTTTTTTTCTGGGGTGATCGGCGGCCATTTTGTGACTTGTGGTGCGCCAGCACAAGCTATCACCAAGTGTATTTAACCATCGATAGTGTGGTTATTTTGTGCTATATCCTACATCAGCTGCAGGCTGAGCCTGTGTCACCGAAGTGCATTTAACCATCAACAGTCTGGTTATTTTTTGGCCATATACTACATCTGGTGCAGGCTGAGCCTGTGTCACCCAAGTGCATTTAACCATCAACAGTGTGGTTATTTTTTGGCCATATATTACATCAGGGGCAAGTTGAGCCTGTCACCCAGCGCCTAAAAAATAGACCTGACATTTCTATTCAACCAAATCTGTACTGTTTTAGCTGGTCAAGTTATTTGTAGTGACCGTAAAAGCACACTTTTTTTTCTGGGTTGAAAAACCATTCCCAAATTTGCCATTCTCAAAATAACTAGTTTCTGGTATTTGAGGCCTACTTGAAATCTATCCCAAAAAGGATATCTTACATTGAAGGTATTGATAGTGTCATTCAGAAAAACCTAAGACACACGCTACCGTGCAGATAGAAGACTGATTCTGAGATTAAACCTTACCCTGTCACACAGTGCAAAAAAAAACAGGTCTCACATTTCTATTCAAGCAAATCTGTACTGTTTTAGCTGCTCAAGTTATTTGTAGTGACCGTAAAAGCACACTTTTTTTTCTGGGTTGAAAAACTATTCCCAAATTTGCCATTCTCAAAATTGTGGTGAACGGGAACAATGAGGAAAACATCTAATACGGGACGCGGACGTGGACATGGACATGGTCGTGGTGGTGTTAGTGGACCCTCTGGTGCTGGGAGAGGACGTGGCCATTCTGCCACAGCCACACGTCCTAGTGTACCAACTACCTCAGGTCCCAGTAGCCGCCAGAATTTACAGGGATATTTGGTGGGGCCCAATGCCGTTCTAAGGATGGTAACCCAGTCTTCTGCAGAAAGCGCACAGATGGCGCATGAAAACCAAGCCCATCAGTCTGTCACATCACCCCCATGCATATCAGGGAAACTGTCTGAGCCTCAAGTTATGCAGCAGTCTCTGCTGCCAGGGTTTCCCAAGGGCATCCTCCTAGCTCTTCACCAGGGGTGGAAGAGATAGAATGCACTAACACACAACCACTTATGTTTCCTGATGATGAGGACATGGGAATACCACCTCAGCACGTCTCTGATGATGACGAAACACAGGTGCCAACTGCTGCGTCTTTCTGCAGTGTGCAGACTGAACAGGAGGTCAGGGGTCAAGACTGGGTGGAAGACGATGCAGGGGACGATGAGGTCCTAGACCCCACATGGAATGAAGGTCGTGCCACTGAATTTCACAGTTCGGAGGAAGAGGCAGTGGTGAGACCGAGCCAACAGCGTAGCAAAAGAGGGAGCAGTGGGCAAAATCAGAACACCCGCCGCCAAGAGACTCCGCCTGCTACTGACCGCCGCCATCTGGGACCGAGCACCCCAAAGGCAGCTTCAAGGAGTTCCCTGGCATGGCACTTCTTCAAACAATGTGCTGACGACAAGACCCGAGTGGTTTGCACGCTGTGCCATCAGAGCCTGAAGCGAGGCATTAACGTTCTGAACCTTAGCACAACCTGCATGACCAGGCACCTGCATGCAAAGCATGAACTGCAGTGGAGTAAACACCTTAAAAACAAAGAAGTCACTCGGGCTCCCCCTGCTACCTCTTCTGCTGCTGCTGCCTCGGACTCTTCTGCTGCTGCCGCCGCCTCGGCCTTTTCCTCCGCCACTGGAGGAACGTTGGCACCTGCCGCCCAGCAAACATGGGATGTACCACCAACACCACCACCTGCGTCACCAAGCATCTCAACCATGTCACACAGCAGCGTTCAGCTCTCCATCTCACAAACATTTGAGAGAAAGCGTAAATTCCCACCTAGCCACCCTCGATCCCTGGCCCTGAATGCCAGCATTTCTAAACTACTGGCCTATGAAATGCTGTCATTTAGGCTGGTGGACACACACAGCTTCAAACAGCTCTTGTCACTTGCTGTCCCACAGTATGTTGTTCCCAGCCGGCACTACTTCTCCAAGAGAGCCGTGCCTTCCCTGCACAACCAAGTATCCGATAAAATCAAGTGTGCACTGCGCAACGCCATCTGTGGCAAGGTCCACCTAACCACAGATAAGTGGACCAGTAAGCACGGCCAGGGACGCTATATCTCCCTAACTGCACACTGGGTAAATGTAGTGGCGGCTGGGCCCCAGGCGGAGAGCTGTTTGGCGCACGTCCTTCCGCCGCCAAGGATCGCAGGGCAACATTCTTTGCCTCCTGTCTCCTCCTCCTCCTACTCAGCTTCCTCCTCCTCTTCTTCCACCTGCTCATCCAGTCAGCCACACACCTTCACCACCAACTTCAGCACAGCACGGGGTAAACGTCAGCAGGCCATTCTGAAACTCATATGTTTGGGGGACAGGCCCCACACCGCACAGGAGTTGTGGCGGGGTATAGAACAACAGACCAACGAGTGGTTGCTGCCGGTGAGCCTCAAGCCCGGCCTGGTGGTGTGCGATAATGGGCGAAATCTCGTTGCAGCTCTGGGACTAGCCGGTTTGACGCACATCCCTTGCCTGGCGCATGTGCTGAATTTGGTGGTGCAGAAGTTCATTCGCAACTACCCTGACATGTCAGAGCTGCTGCATAAAGTGCGGGCCGTCTGTTCGCGCTTCCGGCGTTCACACCCTGCCGCTGCTCGCCTGTCTGCGCTACAGCGTAACTTCGGCCTTCCCGCTCACCGCCTCATATGCGACGTACCCACCAGGTGGAACTCCACCTTGCATATGCTGGACAGACTGTGCGAGCAGCAGCAGGCCATAGTGGAGTTTCAGCTGCAGCACGCACGGGTCAGTCGCACTGCGGATCAGACACACATCACCACCAATGACTGGGCCTCCATGCGAGACCTGTGTGCCCTGTTGCGCTGTTTCGAGTACTCCACCAACATGGCCAGTGGCGATGACGCCGTTATCAGCGTTACAATACCACTTCTATGTCTCCTTGAGAAAACACTTAGGGCGATGATGGAAGAGGAGGTGGCCCAGGAGGAAGAGGAGGAAGAGGGGTCATTTTTAGCACTTTTAGGCCAGTCTCTTCAAAGTGACTCAGAGGGAGGTTTTTTGCAAAACCAGAGGCCAGGTACAAATGTGGCCAGACAGGGCCCACTACTGGAGGACGAGGAGGACGAGGATGAGGAGGAGGAGGATGAGGATGAAGCATGTTCACAGCGGGGTGGCACCCAAAGCAGCTCGGGCCCATCACTGGTGCGTGGCTGGGGGTGGCTGGGGGGAAACAGGACGATGACGATACGCCTCCCACAGAGGACAGCTTGTCCTTACCTCTGGGCAGCCTGGCACACATGAGCGACTACATGCTGCAGTGCCTGCGCAACGACAGCAGAGTTGCCCACATTTTAACATGTGCGGAATACTGGGTTGCCACCCTGCTGGATCCCCGGTACAAAGACAATGTGCCCACCTTACTTCCTACACTGGAGCGTGATAGGAAGATGCGCGAGTACAAGCGCACGTTGGAAGACGCGCTACTGAGAGCATTCCCAAATGTCACAGGGGAACCAGTGGAAGCCCAAGGCGAAGGCAGAGGAGGAGCAAGAGGTCGCCAACGCAGCTGTGTCACGGCCAGCTCCTCTGAGGGCAGGGTTAGCATGGCAGAGATGTGGAAAAGTTTTGTCACCACGCCACAGCTAACTGCACCACCACCTGATACGGAACGTGTTAGCAGGAGGCAACATTTCACTAACATGGTGGAACAGTACCTGTGCACACCCCTCCACGTACTGACTGATGGTTCGGCCCCATTCAACTTCTGGGTCTCCAAATTGTCCACGTGGCCAGAGCTAGCCTTTTATGCCTTGGAGGTGCTGGCCTGCCCGGCGGCCAGCGTTTTGTCTGAACGTGTATTCAGCACGGCAGGGGGCGTCATTACAGACAAACGCAGCCGCCTGTCTACAGCCAATGTGGACAAGCTGACGTTCATAAAAATGAACCAGGCATGGATCCCACAGGACCTGTCCATCCCTTGTGCAGATTAGATATTAACTACCTCCCCTTAACAATATATTATTCTACTCCAGGGCACTTCCTCATTCAATACTATTTTTAATTTCATTTTACCATTATATTGCGGGGCAACCCAAAGTTGAATGAACCTCTCCTCTGTCTGGGTGCCGGGGCCTAAATGTGTGACAGTGGCCTGTTCCAGTGGTGGGTGACATGAAGCCTGATTCTCTGCTATGACATGAAGACTTATTCTGTGCTGACATGAAGCCAGATTCTCTGTTACGCGACCTCTCTCCTCTGCCTGGGTGCCTGGGCCTAAATATGTGACAGTGGCCTGTTCCAGTGGTGGGTGACGTGAAGCCTGATTCTCTGCTGTGACATGAATACAGATTCTGCGCTGACATAAGGCCAGATTCTCTGTTACGGGACCTCTCTCCTCTGCCTGGGTGCCTGGGCCTAAATGTGTGACAGTGTAACAGTCCTACAGGCTCACCTGAGTCAGAGGACCGCTGGCTGGAGGTAGGAGTGGAGCCCAGTGGCAAGGACCGCAGGCAGGTAGTAGGTGCAGGAAGTCTGGCAGAGGCGTAGTCGGTAGGCAGGCGGTGGGTCAGGGCAGGCGGCAGTAAGCGTAGTCAGACAATCCGGATGGCAACGGTGGTAGCAGTTCAGTAGGTAGGGACAAGCAGAGGAGTAGTCGGTAGGCAATACCTGGTCAGCAGTGGACTTTCAATAGTAACAAGAGCAGCAGATGAGGAGAAGCTTGATCAAGGCTCAGGAGCTCAATAATCAGCAAACTGGAGTGCAAGGGGCTGGACTTATATAGGGAAGTACCAGGTGTGGGGAATCAAGGGTAATGAGCAAGGCTTGGCAAGACTGAGGTTAACTAATAGGCTTCAGGGAGGAATGTCCAGAGAGGACGGTAGCCTAGTATGCAGGGCTACCGCCTGGCATGTGGCTGGTCATGGGTTCGAATCCCGACAGTACTCCCCCCCTTCCAAGGTGACCTCCAGGCACCGCAGGGGCAGGCTTACCGGGGTGCCGTTGGTGGAACTCTTTTACCAGTCTGGGGGCGTGGACATTTTCTTCTCGCTCCCAGGAGTTATCCTCAGGAGGGTAACCCTCCCACCCAATTAGGTATTGTAGTCTTCCCCGGTGGATCCTGGAGTCGAGAATCTTTGCGACAACATATTCTTCTTCACCCTGTACCCTCACGGGTGGTGGAGGGGGAGAGTGGTGGCCTGTGAAGGTGTTCTCCACGTATGGCTTGAGGAGAGAGCAATGGAAGACAGGGTGCACCCTAATGGAGTCCGGAAGGTCGAGACGGAAAGTGACCTCGTTGATTTGTGCGGTGATCCGGAACGGACCCATGTATCTTTGGGCAAATTTTTTGGAGGGGACCTTCAATCTGAGGTTCCTTTTGGACAGCCACACCTTGTCTCCCACATGGAAGCCCGGGGTGGGTTTGCGACGTCTGTCTGCTCCCTGTTTAAAGCGCCTCTGGGCAAGCTGGAGGTTGTCTATATAATGTTCTTTTGTGCCTCCTGTAGGGTTGTTAGGCGTTCTGCCACTGCTGGGAGGGTGGAGGGGACGGGTAGGTGGGGAATGAACACCGGGTGCGAGCCTGTGTTAGCAAAGAAGGGGCTGTGCTTGGTTGAGCTGTGCTCAGCATTGTTGTAGGCGAACTCGGCCGTGGGGAGATGATCCAGCCAGTCATCCTGCAGGTGGGAGCTGAAACAGCGTAGGTATTGCTCTAGGGTCTGATTAGTTCTCTCCGTCTGCCCGTTTGACTGAGGGTGGAAAGCAGAGGACAGGTTCACTTTAACCCCGAGCGCCAGGCAGAAGTTCTTCCAGAACTTTGAGGCAAATTGTACGTCTCGGTCGGAGACCACGTCGTCCGGGATCCCATGCAGCCTGAAGACCTCTCTGAGAATAAGACCGGCCGTCTGTTTGGCTGTGGGTAGGCCTTTGTAGGGGATAAAATGGGCCATCTTGGTGAGACGGTCGACCACGACCAGGATGGTGTTCATCCCTTTTGAAGGAGGAAGGTCTACCACAAAGTCCATGGAGATCGAGCCCCAGGGGCGGGAGGGAATCGGGAGGGGTTGTAACAGACCCACGGGAGAGGAACGAGGAGTCTTATTGCGGGCACAGACCGTGCACGAGGAGATGTACCTCTTGATGTCCTCCTTGTATGTTGGCCACCAGAAGGAGCGGGAGAGAAGCTCCTGGGTCTTTCTTGTGCCAAAATGACCGGCCACCTTGGAGTCATGGTTGAGTTTGAGCACTTCGAGCCGTGCGATTTCTGGTACATATAGTTGTAGGTCCTGATGAAACCAATGACCGTTCTTAAACGTAAGGCTGACATTGCCTGTGGGGTGGGAGAGGAAGGGGTCATTTTCATATCCTTCTTTGATTGTGCCCAGGAGTTCTTTAGAGTAGGTGGCCCCTACGACCCTTCTCTCGGGTAAGATGTTATTTTGGCCCTTGTTACTCTGTGAGGGCTCGGAAAACATTCTGGAGAGGGCGTCAGCCTTGCTGTTTTTTGATCCAGGGCGATAGGTGATGAGATAGTTGAAGCGGGAAAAGAATAGGCTCCATCTGGCCTGTCTGGCTGAGAGTCTCTTAGCGCTGCGGATGAACTCGAGGTTCTTGTGGTCAGTTAGTACGATTATGGGGTTGGTGGCTCCCTCCAGCAGGTGTCTCCACTCGGAGAAGGCATCCTTGATCGCCAGTAGTTCTTTGTTCCCGATGTCATAGTTCTTCTCGGAGGGGGACATCTGGCGGGAGAAATATGCGCACGGGTGTAATAGCATCCTCTCCTCTGTCCGTTGTGACAAAACTGCCCCCACCGCAGAGTCTGATGCATCCACTTCGACTGTAAATGGGAGCTCGGAGTTCGGGTGGATTAGGATTGGGGCAGAAGTGAAGAGGAGTTTCAGCTTGGTGAAGGCCTCCTGGGCCTCGGGTGTCCAGGAGAAGGGGACTGCCTTCTTGGTGAGTTGGGTGATTGGTGCTATGACCTTGGAGAAGCTCCGGATAAACTTCCGATAGAAGTTGGCGAAGCCAATGAATCTTTGTATCTCCTTCTCGTTTTTCGGAACGGGCCAGTTCATCACAGCTTGGACCTTCCCCGGGTCCATACTTAGGCCCTCTGGGGAGATGATGTATCCGAGTAACTGAGTGGTGGTTCGCTCAAACTCGCATTTCTCTAGCTTGATATAGAGAGAGTTCTGTCTGAGTCTCTGCAGTACCCTGCGGACGTGTTCGCGGTGCTGCTCGAGGTCTTCAGAGAAGATCAAGATGTCGTCCAGGTAAACGACTACAAACAGATCCAGCATGTCCCTGAGGACGTCGTTAATGAAGTGCTGGAAGGTGGCGGGAGCATTGCAGAGTCCGAAAGGCATGACCAGGTACTCGAAATGACCATAACGTGTCCGGAAGGCGGTCTTCTATTCGTCCCCAGGGCGGATTCGGACGAGGTTGTAGGCCCCTCGAAGGTCGAGTTTGTTGAAGATCTTCGCTTCCCGGAGTCTCTCAAGGAGTTCGGAAATCAGTGGGAGCGGGTACCGGTTTTTTACGGTTATGTCATTAAGCTTTCTGTAGTCTATGCAGGGACGCAGGGAGGAGTCTTTTTTCTCTACGAAGAAAAAGGGGGCTCCCGCGGGGGAGGTGGAGGGCCGGATGAACCCCTTCCTCAGGTCCTCGTCCAGGTACTCTTTCAGAGCCTTGAGTTCAGGCTCTGAGAGGGAGTAGATACTGCCAAAGGGTATTTCGGCCCCGGGCAACAGTTCTATAGGGCAGTCGTAGGGTCGGTGTGGTGGCAGCTTGTCTGCGTTTTTCTTGTCGCAGACATCCTGGAACTCGCGGTATTGAGGGGGTAGCAGATCCTTGACGGATAGTTTAGAGATGGTGGTGTCTTCGGGTGGAAGGACGGGTTTGTGGGAGCAATTTAGCGTGCAGAACTCGGATGGGAATCGTATGCAGCGGGTTTCCCAGTCCACCAAGGGGTTGTGGGTGGCCAACCATGGGATGCCCAAGATCACTGGGAACTTCGGGGAAGCGATCAGAGAGAAGTGGATCTTTTCACGGTGATCTGGTTCTATGAGGAGTTGTAGTTCGGTGGTCTCGTGAGTGGCCGGCCCCGAGGAGAGTGGGGATCCGTCGACGGTTTCCAGGTCAACGGGGGCTGCCTTGATTGTCCGTGGAATGTTCTTTTCGCGGGCGAAGGTTAGGTCCATGAAGTTGCCTCCCGCCCCGGAGTCTAACATCGCTGAACAGGGGAGTTGTCGCCCCTCAATGTCGATGAGGATCGGGATGATGAAGTGGGATCCATGAGCCGCCGTGTTGTTATTTTCAGGGTCTGCTGGCGGGGTTGGAGTTTGTGGTTGCTCCTTTAGCTCCGTGACGGCAATAGTCTTTCGAATCTTATGAGGACATTTGATGGCAAAATGACCCGGCTCCCCACAGTAGAGGCAGAGGTTTTTGGCCAGCCTTCTCTCCTTCTCAGCTGTGGATAGAGACCTACGTAGAGCGTCGACCTGCATAGGTTCAGTTACTGACTGGGGGTCGCGCTGGGCGGTGGAAGAGAAGGAGTAAGTGGGTCTGTGGTCCGAGGACCAGAGTCTTTCTTTCTTCCTCTCGGAGAGTCTTTGATCTATCCGGATGCATAACTGAATGAAGTCATCCAGATCATCCGGGGCCTCAACTCTGGCGAGTTCGTCCTTTATTAATTCTGACAGGCCTCGCCGGAATTGGCTTCTCTGTGCCGCTGGGTTCCAGGTGGTGTCCGTGACCCAACGGCGAAACTCGGCGGTGTATTCGGCGACGGAGCGTCTCCCTTGCCGCAGACCATGTAGTCGCGCCTCGGCTGTCGCAGTGCGGTTGGGGTCATCGAAGACTTGGCTCATGGCGGTGATGAAGTTGTTTAGGTTGTCCAGGAGCTGACTGTTAGTCTCCACGTATGGTGATGCCCATTCTAATGCTTCATCCGTCAGGAGATTGACCACGAATAGCACCTTCTTTTTCTCGGTGGTGAAGGGGGCCGGGTGCATCTGAAAATAGATGCGGCATTGGTTTAGAAACTCCCGATACTGGTGTCTGTCGCCGCTGAATCTTGATGGGAGTGGCATGCGGGTGTCTGCGGGCGCGCCGCGGACGTCCAGGAGTTGCCTCTGTAGTTCAATAATCTCCCTCTGTTGGCTTTGGACTACGCCTTGGAGCTGGGCAAATTTCTCCTGATATGTAGTACCAAATTCTTGAAGTTCGGAAACCTGCTTACGCAGAGTGGCCATTGCGGACTCCATAGTTTTGGCTGATTATTCTGTAACAGTCCTACAGGCTCACCTGAGTCAGAGGACCGCTGGCTGGAGGTAGGAGTGGAGCCCAGTGGCAAGGACCGCAGGCAGGTAGTAGGTGCAGGAAGTCTGGCAGAGGCGTAGTCGGTAGGCAGGCGGTGGGTCAGGGCAGGCGGCAGTAAGCATAGTCAGACAATCCGGATGGCAACGGTGGTAGCAGTTCAGTAGGTAGGGACAAGCAGAAGAGTAGTCGGTAGGCAATTCCTGGTCAGCAGTGGACTTTCAATAGTAACAAGAGCAGCAGATGAGGAGAAGCTTGATCAAGGCTCAGGAGCTCAATAATCAGCAAACTGGAGTGCAAGGGGCTGGACTTATATAGGGAAGTACCAGGTGTGGGGAATCAAGGGTAATGAGCAAGGCTTGGCAAGACTGAGGTTAACTAATAGGCTTCAGGGAGGAATGTCCAGAGAGGACGGTAGCCTAGTAAGCAGGGCTACCGCCTGGGATGTGGCTGGTCATGGGTTTGAATCCCGACAGACAGTGGCCTGTTCCAGTGGTGGGTGACGTGAAGCCTGATTCTCTGCTATGACATGAAGACAGATTCTGCGCTGACATAAGGCCAGATTCTCTGTTACGGGACCGCTCTCCTCTGTCTGGGTGCCGGGGCCTAAATGTGTGACAGTGGCCTGTTCCAGTGGTGGGTGACGTGAAGCCTGATTCTCTGCTATGACATGAATACAGATTCTGCGCTGACATAAGGCCAGATTCTCTGTTACGGGACCTCTCTCCTCTGTCTGGGTGCTGGGGCCTAAATGTGTGACAGTGGCCTGTTCCAGTGGTGGGTGACGTGAAGCCTGATTCTCTGCTATGACATGAAGCCAGATTCTCTGCTATGGCATGAAGAGACTGATTCTCTGCTGACATGAAGCCAGATTCTTTGCTATGGCATGAAGAGACTGATTCTCTGCTGACGTGAAGCCAGATTCTCTGCTATGGGACCTCTGTCCAATTGATATTGGTTCATTTTTATTTTTTTTATTTTTATTTTAATTCATTTCCCTATCCACATTTGTTTGCAGGGGATTTACCTACATGTTGCTGCCTTTTGCAGCCCGAATGTCATGGTCTTACCTTCTTGCTGTTCTCCTTCGTTTGACATGTGCTGGCGGCCATCTTGGTTTCTGGGTTTCTTGTAGCCTCCCACCCTGCGGCTCCTCCTTCCCACTGGGAGGAGCTGGATGCCCAGCTCATATATATAGGAGGTCTGTGGCTTCAGTTCCTCGCTTGGTCCTCCTGTGTTCACATGCTTCTAGACTGCTGCTGCTTCTGGTTCCTGATCCTGGTTTCGTCCGACTACCCTGCTGGTTCCTGATCCTGGTTTCGTCCGACTACCCTGCTGGTTCCTGATCCTGGCTTCGTCTGACTACCCTGCTGGTTCCTGATCCTGGCTTCGTCTGACTACCCTTCTGGTTCCTGACCTCTGGCTTCGCAAAGACTCTGCTTCGGTTTCGCCATCCGTTTGGACTTTTGCTTTACAGCTTTATTTTCAATAAAGCCTTCTTATTTTCACTTATCCCTTGTTGTACGTCTGGTTCATGGTTCCGTGACATTAGGACCAAGCCATGAATTCTGACGGTACAGGGCCATCCTCGCTACCCACGCTGGTTGCCAGACTTGATCAGCAGGATCACCTGTTGGGTCGGTTCGCTGTGGCGTTGCAAACCCTGCTTGAACGCACGCCTCATTTCGCTCCCGTTGCCGATGGGTCGGTTGTCGCTCCTGGGCCCGCTCCTACTGCCGCTCCGGTTGTTGCGCCAGAGTCTACCCCGACACCTGTTGTTGCACCTGCGGTGTTTCGGGGTATGACCGGTTCTGCCCCTCTTCCACAGCGCTTTGGGGGAGAGCCAACTCAGTGTCGAGGTTTCCTTAACCAGGTGGGCATTTGTTTCGAGTTGCTGCCACATGCCTTTCCTACTGAGAGATCAAAGGTGGGCTTCTTGATCTCGCTGCTCTCGGACAAGGCCTTGGCCTGGGCCAGCCCTTTATGGGAGAACAACAATCCGGTGGTTGCCGAGTTTTCCGGTTTTGTTGCTTCTCTTCGGAAGGTATTCGATGTGCCGGCTCGTGCTGCCTCTGCTGCGAAGCTCCTTATGTCCATCAGACAGGGTTCACGATCCGTAGCTGAATACGCCATTGAGTTTCGTACCCTGGCAGCAGAGGTGGGCTGGAATAATGAGGCTCTGGTCGCTGCTTTCTCTCATGGTCTCTCGGATGCCTTGAAGGATGAGGTTGCAGCTAAGGACCTACCAGTGGAGCTCGAGTCTCTTATTTCTTTCCTGATTTTGATTGACACCAGACTCAGGGAGAGACCTTCCTTTAAGGAGAGCCTGCGGAGGTTTTCTAACAGATTGGCGCCTACGTTTGCTGTCCCACCCGTGCCTCCCTCTCCTCCCACGCCTCCTGGGGATGACTTGTCTGGGGGTGAACCCATGCAGCTGGGGTTTGCTCGCCTGTCCGAGGGGGAGAGGGTACTCCGGAGACGCGAGGGCCGATGCATGTACTGTGGTCTCGGTGGGCATTTTCGGTTGGCATGTCCGAACCGTCCGGGAAACGCTCGCACCTGAGATCCTGTCGGGGGCAGATCTTGGGTGGAGTCTCCTCGTCCCCGGTTTCCCGTGTTGACAAACCACTGATCACTGTTGTCCTCTCCTGGGTCGGGGGCTCGGTGACGACCCAGGCGTTGGTGGACTCTGGTGCTGGTGGTTTGTTCATTGATAATGTGTTCGCTGCCGCCAATTCCATTCCTCTGCAGGCTCGAGGTTCCCCACTGGCTCTTGAGGCGATAGACGGCAGACCCCTTCTGCCGCCACACGTGACTCATGAGACCCTTCCAGTGGGGATAGCCATTGGTGCCGTTCACAGAGAGTCGGTCTGCCTCCAGGTTATTTCGTCTCCACACTACTCGGTGGT
The DNA here is from genome assembly GCF_905171765.1 of Bufo bufo. NCBI lineage: Eukaryota > Metazoa > Chordata > Amphibia > Anura > Bufonidae > Bufo > Bufo bufo. Next base: position 81,557,208 of record NC_053395.1, read on the forward strand.
CTTGGGGTACCCCTGGCTCCGGAAGCATAATCCAACTTTCGATTGGAGATCGGCCGAGATCCTCTCGTGGTCACCGCAGTGTGGGGCTAGTTGCATTTATGGGTCTGTCAAGTTGCTGTGTACTTCCTCGGACTCTCTGTTGCCTCCTGAATACGAGGAGTACCGGGAAGTATTCGATAAGGTGCGCGCGGTTGCCCTACCTCCGCACCGCCCATACGATTGTGCCATAGAGTTACAATCTGGTGCCGTTCCTCCTCGTGGCAAAGTCTATCCACTGTCGGTAGCGGAGAATGAGGCCATGGAGGAGTACGTGAGGGAGGCGCTTTCACGCGGACACATTCGCAAATCCTCGTCCCCGGCAGGGGCTGGATTTTTCTTTGTGAAAAAGAAGGGCGGTGAGTTGAGGCCTTGCATCGATTACAGGGGTCTCAATCGCATCACGATCAAGAACGCTTACCCGATACCCTTGATTTCCGAGCTGTTCGATCGCCTTAAAGGGGCCACGGTCTTTACCAAACTCGACCTGAGGGCGGCATATAACCTGGTAAGGATCAAGGCGGGCGATGAGTGGAAGACCGCGTTTAACACCAGGACCGGTCATTATGAATCCTTGGTTATGCCCTTTGGGTTGTGCAATGCGCCCGCAGTCTTTCAGGAATTCATCAACGATGTTTTCAGTGACCTGTTGCAGCAGTGTGTGGTGGTCTATTTGGATGACATCTTGGTATATTCTGAATCCATGGAGGCCCACATTCTGGATGTCAGACGAGTGTTGCAACGGTTACGAGAGAACAAGCTGTTCGGTAAGCTTGAGAAATGCGAATTTCACCGATCCCAGGTAACCTTCTTAGGTTACATCATTTCCGCTGAGGGGTTCTCCATGGATCCTGAGAAGGTTTCGGCTGTCTTACAGTGGCCCCAGCCCAGTGGTCTTCGTTCCCTGCAGTGCTTTTTGGGCTTCGCCAATTATTATCGGAAGTTCATCAGGGACTTTTCCATGCTAGCCAAGCCTCTCACGGATCTGACCAGGAAGGGCAGTAATTCCCAGGTCTGGCCGCTCGAGGCCATCCGAGCTTTTGAGGCTCTAAAGTCCGCCTTTGTGTCGGCTCCGATTCTGTCGCATCCCAACCCTGGGTTGCCCTTTGTCCTCGAGGTGGACGCGTCTGAGACGGGAGTAGGCGCCCTTCTGTCTCAGCGTAGAACACCAGAGGGTCCTCTGCTTCCTTGTGGGTTTTACTCCCGGAAACTGTCTTCCGCGGAGTGCAACTATCAGATTGGTGACAGGGAGTTATTGGCCATCGTGCAGGCCCTTAAAGAATGGAGGCACTTGCTCGAGGGTTCGGTGGTTCCGGTCCTCATCCTGACGGACCACAAGAATCTGACCTACCTTTCTGAGGCCAAGAGATTGACACCACGTCAGGCCAGATGGGCTCTGTTCTTGTCACGTTTTAATTACGTGGTCTCCTACCTACCCGGTTCCAAGAACATCAGGGCGGATGCCTTATCACGGCAGTACTCCGAGCTGTCCAGGGAGGAGTCGATTCCGACTTCGGTCATACCTCCGAATCAGATCTTGGCCGCCATTCGCACCAGCCTGACCTCTCCCCTGGGTGAGCAGATTTTGGCGGCTCAATCTGGTGCTCCCTCTGGGAGACCCAACGGCAGATGTTTTGTGCCTGAGGAGTTGCGCACTCGGTTGTTGCGAACCTACCATAACTCCAAGACCGCGGGGCATCCTGGAAAGAATCAGCTGTCCTGGGCTGTTTCACGTCTGTTCTGGTGGCCTTCCCTACGTTCCGACATCGCCGCATATGTAGCGGCATGCTCCGTTTGTGCCCAGAGTAAGTCCCCTCGGCACCTTCCGTTGGGCCTTCTGCAACCCATAGCCACCGGGGAGCGCCCATGGTCACACCTGGGGATGGATTTCATTGTGGACCTCCCTGCATCCCGAGGCCATACGGTCATTCTCATGATTGTGGATCGGTTTTCCAAAATGTGCCACTGTGTTCCTCTCAAGAAGTTACCCTCTGCACAAGAGTTGGCCACGATTTTTGCCAGGGAGGTCTTCCGGTTGCACGGTTTGCCCAAGGAGATTGTGTCTGATCGGGGGAGTCAGTTTGTGTCCAGGTTCTGGCGCGCCTTTTGCTCCCAGTTGGGGATTCATCTCTCCTTCTCCTCGGCCTACCACCCTCAGTCCAATGGGGCCGCAGAACGATCCAATCAGGCCTTGGAGCAATTCCTTCGTTGCTATGTCTCCGATCACCAAGACAATTGGGTTGACCTCCTGCCTTGGGCTGAGTTTGCCAGGAACACGGCGGTGAACTCTTCCTCTGGGACGTCTCCCTTCATGGCCAATTATGGGTTCCAACCTGCCGTGTTACCGGAGGTATTCTCTCCCCAGGATATTCCGGCTGTGGAGGATCACCTTTCCGTCCTACGTGCTTCTTGGGTACTGATCCAGAAGTCCCTTGAGGTCTCTGCGCAGCGCCAGAGACTCCAGGCTGATCGCAGACGAGCGCCTGCTCCTTCCTACCAGGTCGGAGACCGTGTATGGTTGTCCACCCGCAACCTCAACCTTCGAGTGCCCACTCCCAAGCTGGCGCCTCGCTTTGTTGGTCCCTACTGAGTGCTTCGCAGGGTAAACCCGGTAGCCTATGCCCTTGCGCTTCCTCCTGGCATGCGGATCTCCAACGTGTTTCATGTCTCCCTGTTGAAGCCACTGGTGTGTAATCGTTTCACTTCCTCGGTTCCTCGGCCTCGTCCGGTCCAAGTGGGTAATCGTGAGGAGTATGAGGTGAGCAATATCCTGGACTCACGCCTGGTCCGCGGTCGGGTGCAGTTTTTGGTCCATTGGCGTGGTTATGGTCCAGAGGAGCGTTCCTGGGTTCCCTCCGCAGATGTCCATGCTCCTGCCTTGCTCCGAGCCTTCCACGCACGCTTCCCTCAGAAACCGTTCTTTACTCCGCGGAGGAGGGGCCCTTGAGGGGGAGGTACTGTCATGGTCTTACCTTCTTGCTGTTCTCCTTCGTTTGACATGTGCTGGCGGCCATCTTGGTTTCTGGGTTTCTTGTAGCCTCCCACCCTGCGGCTCCTCCTTCCCACTGGGAGGAGCTGGATGCCCAGCTCATATATATAGGAGGTCTGTGGCTTCAGTTCCTCGCTTGGTCCTCCTGTGTTCACATGCTTCTAGACTGCTGCTGCTTCTGGTTCCTGATCCTGGTTTCGTCCGACTACCCTGCTGGTTCCTGATCCTGGTTTCGTCCGACTACCCTGCTGGTTCCTGATCCTGGCTTCGTCTGACTACCCTGCTGGTTCCTGATCCTGGCTTCGTCTGACTACCCTTCTGGTTCCTGACCTCTGGCTTCGCAAAGACTCTGCTTCGGTTTCGCCATCCGTTTGGACTTTTGCTTTACAGCTTTATTTTCAATAAAGCCTTCTTATTTTCACTTATCCCTTGTTGTACGTCTGGTTCATGGTTCCGTGACACCGAACCCGAACATTTCCGGGAAGTTCGGCCGAACTTCTCGAACCCGAACATCCAGGTGTTCGCTCAACTCTACCAGAGGAACCAGTTGATCCAGAAGATGTAGCAGAGGTTGTGTCACTATCAGAAGCGGCACTAACAATTCCATGCAATTTAGCGCAGGTTGCGCTAATGATTATATTGCTGCCAGATACAACAGTAGTTCTTAAAAGGACTTTTGGGTCTCTCTAACAATTCCACGCAATTTAGCGCAGGTTGCACTAATAATTATATTACTGCCGGATACAACAATAGTCCTTAAAAGGACTTTTTGGTCTCTAACAAGTTTTTTCACAATTACTATTCCACTCCCTACACTATTTGTCCCTTCTTCAGCACAGCTCTCCCTGACTAAGACTGAGCCGAACACGTGTCATTGGGTGCTATATATCACCCGATGACGCGTTCCGGCCAACCAATCACTGTAATGCCAGTAGCCAACATGGCTACTGGCATTACAGTGAATGGCAGTACTTACCTGCATGTTTATTGGCTGTGTAGTAGCCAACAAACGTGAGAGGAGGCTCGAGTAAAATAAGTGTTCGGCAGAGCATGCTCGCCCAACACTAGTAATGACCATTTTTTAATATGCTTTAATTGCTGAAATTGCTAATTTTTATTAGAAAAATAACCCTGAAGTGGCTCATTTTTGCATTAGCAGCTCTCCCCGTCTTCTATTTACTGGACTGTGGAGATGCCCTCCAGGCTGACTGTTGCTGCCCTCCCTACCTCTCACCTATCCCATATAGCCCTAAAACTGGCTTTGGATATATACAGTAGGCACATTTTGGCACATTTTAAGTCAAATTATAAATTAGTAAATGTGGGCTGAAATCTTTCCGCAAAAAACTGAACACTGGTTACATCAGAAGACACAATGGTCCCTTATTTTATTCAGTTTTCCTTCATGCATAAAATTATGGGGATATCGGGAACTAATATACAGTATGTCTATTTTATTTTTTCAGAAATCACTTGCCTGCAGATATTTTCTATGCTTTCAGACAGTCTCCTTGTTTTTCTTGCAGTAATGCTATGTGGTTTATGTGGATATTCCGATTTTTACAAACTAGAATGGATGAATAAAATTATCAGCTGGCAAGATCCGATCCTTGGATGTTTCAGTGATACAGGTGAGATTTATAGTCACCATTTCAGCTCTCTGCATACAGATAGTTCATCTATAGGTTTCATTATGTTACTCAGTGCAGCAATTCGGTTCCAGTAACAATTATTTTTTATTACAAAAAATTTCTCTTGAAGCAGGATTATTTTCAGCTAATTTGTAGAGAAAATGTATAATCACTGAGTTATTTGGAATTGATCATTATTACAATTTAACCAGAATCCTCTATAATTATATTTTTGATTATAAGTCAGTGTCACATATAAACCAATTAAGAGATCCAGTCTCATCATTTAAATAGTTTGGCATAGATGCAAACACCTGCCATCATTGTAAATGGCCAGGAACACTTAAAAGAGTAATTTAAAAAAAGTAACTCGGCATATTCATGGATTTCAGAATGGATTTCAGCAACTGTCATGATATTACACAAAGCTCTCATCATAATTCATTATATTATATACAGTGGTGCTTGAAAGTTTGTGAACCCTTCAGAATTTTCTAGATTTCTGCAGAAATTTGACCTTAACCTACCTTAGATTCACACATTTTCTAAAAGTAGATAAAGATAACCAAAGTCAAAAATATTAGACGTGGTCGTTTATTTATTAAAGAAAATCATCAAATGTCTGTAGGTGGTAAAAGTATGTGAACTTTTGCTTTCAGTATCTGGTGTGAACCCCTTGTCCAGCAATAACTGTATTTAAACATTTCTGGTAATTGTTGATTAGTCCTGTACATCAGCTTGGAGGAATGTAAGCCGATTCCTCAGTACAAAACATCTTCAGCTCTGTTATGTTGGTGAGTTTTCTTCCATTAAGGCCTCATGCACACGACCGTATTTTTTTGCGGTCCGCAAAACGGGGTTCCGTTTTTCCGTGACCGTTTTTTCGTCCGTGGGTCTTCCTTGATTTTTGGAGGATCCACGGACATGAAAAAAAAGTCGTTTTGGTGTCCGCCTGGCCGCGCGGAGCCAAACGGATCCGTCCTGAATTACAATGCAAGTCAATGGGGACGGATCCGTTTGACGTTGACACAATATGGTGCAATTTCAAACGGATCCGTCCCCCCTTGACTTTCAATGTAAAGTCAGGAGTTAATATACCATCGGATCGGAGTTTTCTCCAATCCGATGGTATATTTTAACTTGAAGCGTCCCCATCACCATAGGAATGCCTCTATGTTAGAATATACCGTCGGATTTAAGTTACATCGTGAAACTCAAATCCGACAGTATATTCTAAAACAGAGGCGTTCCCATGGTGATGGGGACGCTTCAGGTTAGAATATACTAAAAGAACTGTGTACATGACTGCTGCAGTCCCGGTTGCCATGGTTACTTAGCAATTTGTAGAACCATTATACTTACCTGCGAGCTGCGATGTCTGCGATGTCTGAATCCGGCCGGGAGCTCCTCCTACTGGTAAGTGACAGGTTATGTCACTTACCAGTAGGAGGAGCTCCCGGCCAGATGCAGACATCGCAGACATCGCAGCTCGCAGGTAAGTATAATGGTTCTACAAATTGCTAAGTAACCATGGCAACCGGGACTGCAGTAGCGTCCTGGTTGCCATGGTTACCGATCGGAGCCCCAGCGATTAAACTGGGACTCCGATCGGTACACTCCGCTGCCACCAATGATAGGGGGGAGATTTTAATTAGGAGGGGGAGGGAGGGGAGAAGGCCCACTGGCCACCAACGAGTTAACTACAGGGGAGGGAGTGGGGCCCACTGGCCACCAATGAGTTAACTACAGGGGAGGGAGAGGGAGGGGGCGGCCGCACTGGCCACCAATGAGTTAACTACAGGGGAGGGAGTGGGGCCCACTGGCCACCAATGAGTTAACTACAGGGGAGGGAGGGGGGGGGCCGGCCGCACTGGCCACCAATGTGTTAACTACAGGGGGGAAGGGGCTGCCCCCTGCTGCCTGGCAGCACCTGCCAGGCAGCAGGGGGCAGTTATGTACACAGTTCTTTTAGTATATTCTAACCTGAAGCGTCCCCATCACCATGGGAACGCCTCTGTGTTAGAATATACTGTTGGTTCTGAGTTTTAGCTTTTATGCAGACGGATTTTCGAATCCGTCTGTATAAAAACTAACCTACGGCCACGGATCACGGACACGGATGCCAATCTTGTGTGCATCCGTGTTCTTTCACGGACCCATTGACTTGAATGGGTCAGTGAACCGTTGTCTGTCAAAAAAATAGGACAGGTCATATTTTTTTGACGGACAGGATACACGGATCACGGTCTCGGCTGCAAAACGGTGCATTTTCCGATTTTTCCACGGACCCATTGAAAGTCAATAGGTCAGCGAAAAAAAAAACGGAAAACGGCACAACGGCCACGGATGCACACAACGGTCGTGTGCATGAGGCCTAACTGCTCGCTTCAGATACTTCAACATTTAAGCTTCATTCACACGTCAGTGTTTTGGTCAGCGATTTCCATCAGTGATTGTGAGCCAAAACCAGGATTGGAGCCTCCATAAAACATAAGGTATAAGGGAAAGATCTGTACCTCTTCTGTGTTTAGAGCTGCACCTGGTTTTGACTCACAATCACTGATGGAAATCATTGACAAAAATACTGACGCGTGAATGAGGCATTATATTGCATTGGAGTCAGAACTTTGACTTGGTTATTCCAAAACTTTAACTTTATTGTTCTTTAACCATTCTTTGGTAGAATGACTTTTGTTCTTAGGGTCATTGTCTTGTTTCATGGCTCATATTTTTTTGGAGATTCGGCTCACGGACAGATGTCCTGACATTTTCCTTCAGAATCTGTTGGTATAATTTAGAATTCATTGTTCCATCAATGATGGCAAGTTGTAGTGGGCCAGATGTAGCAAAAGTGGCCCAAACCATGATGCCACCACCATTTTTTATAGATGGGATGACAACATTTATATGCTGGAAAGAAGTGTTTTTCTTTTTTCAAACATAATGCTTCTCGCGTATACCAAAAACTTCTATTTTGGTCCAATCCATCCACAAAACATTGTTTCAATAGCCTTCTGGCATGTTCCAGTGATCATTAGCAAACTGCAGATGGGCAGCAATGTTCTTCTGCTATGCACACCATTTGTGTTTTGTGTCCTCCTGATGGTGGACTCATGAAGATTAACATTAGCTAATGTGAGAAAGGTCTTAGTTGCTTAGAGTTTTTCTTGGGTTCCTTTTTGACCTTGCAGACTGTTACACGCCTTGCTTTTGGCTTGATCATTGCTGCTTAGCACCTGGAATGCATGTTTTCTCCATTTGTTTTTTTTTTCCTGTGTGTGTGGTCAGATTGCAGTTAAACTATTACAAATGTCTGTCTGCAAGTGTTCTGTAATCCTTGCACTGAAAAGAATTCTGCTTTTGTGACCCAAAGTAAAGAGCAGTAAACACATAAATGACTACAGTAAATCAAGGTTTCCATGTAATGTCATTCAAAATTCATCCTAGGACATGAGTTAGATTCAGAGAATGCTGCCAATGAGAATCATTTTCCAAAAAGGGTAAAAAGAAGAGAGAGAATGTTTTTAGGTAAGTTAAAGAAAAAAATGTATATTCATTATTATAATAATCTCCTACTGTTGTCTTTAACAGTTTGCCTTATTATTTTTTGCCCCATAAACATATAATATGGCTCCTGTGGGGATTTGCTCTGGTAGGCAGGGTAAGCGGACACAGAACAGAGGCAAAAAACCGTTTGTAAAATAAAACTTCAGTGTTTATTCACACACAAGGCAAAAACAAAGCGACATTTTTCAGTCTTAGTGTTTGTTCACACAAAGGAAAATCCAAAGAACAAAACAGTCAACTTCTTAGCAGGTTTTTCCAGCGGTTCCTCGCATGCGGCTCTCAGCACTGTAGCACGGCACCATGCCTCAGATCCTAAAACAGAGACAACTTTTAAGGACGGCTAGGCACTTAAAATGCCGGACCGGCACTTAAAATCCAGTCCAGTGTTTGACCACACCTGGCTGCAAATCAGCCCAGCAGCACACACTTGGAGGAAAATACCTGTCCTCCCATACCATACCCTTCACTGTGTCACATACCCCCCCCTCGCCAGACAATGTACTCAGGACAGGGCAGCAGCGTTTCCCTGTAATCGGCCTGCCCTGTGTTCCACTGTAAATGTAAAGTTCTCTAGGGACAGGAACCATCAAGTGACCCGGGCATTTCTGTCTTTGGCCTGGATCATCCACCTGAGAGGGGAGTGGTCGGTCACCAAGCGGAATGTTCTCCCCAACAAATAATAGCGGAGAGAATGGAGTGCCCACTTGATAGCCAGGCACTCTCTCTCCACTGTACTGTAACTGGTCTCGGCTGGGGTGAGCTTACAGCTGAGGAAGACAACAGGATGCTTCTCCCCATTGACTTCCTGGGACAGTACAGCACTGAGGCCCACCCCGGAGGCATCCGTCTGTACTATAAAATCCCGCTTGAAGTCGGGAGTCACCAAAACCGGGGACCCACACAGGGCCGACTTCAAAACGGAGTACGCCTCTTCCGCCTGATCATCCCAGCAAACCATCATGGACTTATGTCCCTTCAAAAGTCCTGTCAATGGTGCGGCTATCATAGCAAAGTGGGGGATGAACCTCATATAATAGCCCACCATCCCCAGGAACGACTTTACTTGCCTAGAGGTGACAGGTCGGAGCCAATTCTGTATTGCCTCTATTTTGTTTACTTAGGGTTTGATGACTCCTCGCCCAACGACATACCCAAGGTATTTAGACTCTTCTAACCTTATCGCGCACTTTTTGGGGTTAGCGGTCAAGCCAGCCTTCCTACGGGAGTCCACCACAGCCTGTACCTTAGGTAGGTGACTTTCCCAGTTGGTACTGTGGATAACAATATCGTCCAGGTACGCCAAAATGTACCGATGATGTGGACGGAGTACAATGTCCATTAGCCTTTGAAATGTGGCGGGAGCACCATGTAGACCAAAGGGTAATACCTTATACTGATACAGCCCTTCTGGTGTGATGAAAGCCGTTTTCGCCTTGGCAGCCTCTGTCAAGGATACCTGCCAGTACCCTTTGGTGAGGTCCAAAACAGAGAAATACTGGGCTTGACCTATCTTCTTAATAAGCTCATCCGCTCGGGGCATGGGATATGCGTCAAACTTGGAAACCTCATTAAGTTTGCGGAAGTCGTTACAGAATCGTAACGTCCCATCCGGCTTGGCTATTAAGACTATTGGACTGGCCCATTCATTTTTTGAGTCCTCGATGACGTCTAGCCGCAGCATTAGCTGCACTTCCTCCGCGATGGCTTGTCGCCGAGCCTCAGGTACCCGGTATGGCTTTAACCAGACTTTTGCCTGAGGCTCAGTGACTATGCCATGCCAGATTGCGGAAGTGCATCCATGGAGGTCCGAGAACACATTCATGTTCCGACTAATGAACTCCCTGGCCCCCTGAGCGTGTTTAGAGGAGAGGGTGTCAGCAAGTTTTACTGTGGCAACCGCTTCCCTTGCATCAGACAGAGGGGCTGGAACCTCTTCCGCTAGAAAACCCTGCCGCGGGCTGTACAGGTCTTCCTATCTTTCCAAGGTTTTAGTAAATTGACATGGTAAACCTGCTTCAGCTTTCGCTGCCCTGGCAGATGTACCTTGTAATTTACCTCTCCAACTTTCTCGAGTACCTCGTAGGGCCCCTGCTGCCTGGCCAGGAACTTACTGTCCAGGGTGGGTACCAGAACCAAAACCCGAGCCTGGCGATTATAGACTCTACTCTGGGCTCGCTGAGCTGCCTCCATATGTTCCTTAACCAGCAGCAACACTGTCGCCATCCGCTCTTGCATCTGAGTGACATACTCAATCACACTTTTATGCGGTGTGGGTTGTTGTTCCCACGCCTCTTTTGCTATGTCCAACAGACCACGTGGACGTTCGAAGGGCGAGAACCCAGTAGAGACTTGGGGCACCTCTCGCACTGCTAACATGAGACCACCCGCTTTAAGGTTTGATTAAACCTCTCTACCAGGCCGTCTGTTTGCGGGTGATAGACGGACGACCTTAACTGTTTAATCTGTTGTAGTTTACGGAGTTCCCTCAGGACTTTTGACATAAAAGGGGTCCCCTGGTCGGTCAGAATCTCTTTAAGTAGGTTCATTCGGGAAAGCATCTCAATTAACTTTTTGGCTATGAGTTTGCCGAAGGTATGTCGCAGCGGCACCGCCTCGGGGTACCGAGTGGCATAGTCCAGGACTACCAAGATGTGTTGATGTCCTCTAGCGGACTTAAGTACTGGGCCTATGAGATCCATAGCGATTGGCTCGAATGGAAACTCAATAATCAGGAGAGGGACCAGGGGACTACGGAAATGTGGCTGGGGGCTGGTTATCTGGCAGGTTGGGCAAGACTTGCAATACTCTTCTACCTCTCTGAACACACTGGGCCAGTAAAACCACTGTAAAATCTGGTCCTGCTTTTTCTGCTGGTCCAGGTGTCCCCCCAAGAACATGTTGGTGGGCTAACTCCAACACGAGCTTGCGATACGCCTTGGGCACCACCAACTGTTCAATATGCTCACCCCGTAGTTGATTTACCCGGTACAGCATTTCCTGTTCAACCACAAAACGGGTGAACATAGACTCGGCCCTCGGTTGTTGCGACTCACCCTCAACTACTACCACATTTTCCCAGGCCCGAGATAGAGTCGGGCCCTGGTGCTGTGCTCTTCCAAAATTGTCTCCAGAGACGTTAAGGGCCTGTCAACTCCGGACCCGGCGGCAAATCTCCCACCATTACATTCAGTGGGGTTGGCTCCCCCCCTTTCCACCCCTACTGCTGGCCCTTTGGCCTCAGGTTCCCAGGGTTCCGGTTTCCCCCCTGAGCAAGGCCATTCTATTGGGGCTACTCCTGCCCCATGAGTATCGGTGACTCTTGCCTCAGGCCACATTGACGGGAAACCGGGAAGTTTCTGCCAATTATTAGTTCATAATGTAACTTAATGGCGATGGCCACCTCATGAGTCCACCTGCCGGCCAGAGACACTAGGGGCGGTGGGATAGTCCTTTAAGTCTCCATGGATGCACACTGTAGTCTTTAACAGTTTGCCTTATTTATTTTTTTGCCCCGTAAACATATAATATGGCTCCTGTGGGGATTCGCTCTGGTAGGCAGGGTAAGCGGACACAGAACAGAGGCAAAAAAAAGTTTTTAAAACAAAACTTCAGTGTTTATTCACACACAAGGCAAAAACAAAGCGACATTTTTCAGTCTTAGTGTTCGTTCACACAAAGGAAAATCCAAAGAACAAAACTAACTATGGCTACCGCCCCTCAATGTATGCCAGGAGGCTATGTGCAACCGATACCCCAGAGACAATATACAATAGTCACCTTTTTGGCTAGTATACTCGGCGGGCCGCACCAGGGCAGCTCTTACCAGGGACACCAGGCTCCCTGAGTCCAGCAGCACCACCGCCAGGGTATCTCCCACTTGCACCTGGCACAGGTGACTATTGTATATTGTCTCTGGGGTATCGGTTTCACATAGCCTCCTGGCATACATTGAGGGGTGGTAGCCATAGTTAGTGTCCATGGGTTTTTCCCGATGGGGACAGTCGGCCCTTAGGTGACCAGGCTCTTGACACCGCCAACAGACCATTGGAGCTGGGTCTGTAGGGAGTATATCCCGAGCAGGTTTTGCTGCCCATAGCCGCCTGGTTGAGGGTGGATATTTCCGGGGTTTAACTGCCCCCCCCAAAGAACCCCCCTGTAGATTTCTGGTGGCCTCATAGCGCTCCACCAGGTCAACCATCTCTAGGGCATTACCAGGGGACACCTGGCCGATCCAGTGCTGGAGAGGGTACAGCAAAGCCCTCCAGAACACATCAGACAACAGATGGTCCAGCATAGCAGTGGAACTCAGTATGTCAGGCTGCAGCCATTTTTGCAACCGGTGTAGCAGATCATAATACTGCAGTCTGGCAGGTTCAGCCGGGTTGAAATCCCACTGATGCACCAACTGGGCCCAGACCAATACATTCACCCCTAGTCTTGCCAGAATCTCACTCTTTACGGTCGGGTAGTCGGCCGCTTGATCATCTGGTATGTCGAAAAACACCTGCTGGGATCCAGATGCCAGGAACGGAGCAACGACCTCAGCCCATTGGTCTCAGGGTAACTTCTCCCTCACGGCCACCTTTTTGAATACCGCCATATAGTTCTCGACGTCGTCCGAGGGGGTCATCTTAAGGATCGCAGCACGGACAGCTTTCCGGGCATCGTGGACGTTCTGGGATGCCCCTGCCGCTTGTAACGCCATCACATGCTGTAATAGCAGCTGGTTGGTTTCCTGCTGCTACTTGTTAGCCTCCCGCTGTTGCAAGTTAGCCTCCATGGGGGCTTTCACGACCGCCTCCATTTTGTCAGGGGACCCGGGTCGTAACCTTGACGGCTTGATATAAGACATACACCCATGCCTGGAAAAAACAAAAACTTTTCGGCCTTCAGGCCAGCGTCACTGCGTGTGCCCGCTCTGAGCCACAAATTGTGGGGATTCGCTCTGGTAGGCAGGGTAAGCGGACGTAGAACAGAGGCAAAAAAACAGTTTGTAAAACAAAACTTCAGTGTTTATTCACACACAAGGCAAAAACAAAGCGACATTTTTCAGTCTTGGTGTTCGTTCACACAAAGGAAAGTCCAAAGAACAAAACCGTCACCTTGTTAGCAGTTTTTTTCAGTGGTCCACAACAGACTTTAGGCGGCCTGTTTCCCCACATGCGGCTCTCAGTCCTCTAGCACGACACCATGCCTCAGATCCCAAAACAGAGACAACTTGCTGCTGAGCCCAGCTGTCTTTTAAGGACAGCTAGGTGTTGTCAAAGCCCGGACCGGCACTTAAAATCCAATCCGGTGTTTGACACCACCTGGCTGCAAATCAGCCTAGCAGCACACACTGGGAGGAAAATACCTGTCCTCCCAGACCATACCCTTTACTGTGTCACACTCCATACAACTTCCATGCTGTACAGGGCCATGATATATTGCATATGACATTAAGAGGAGAATATCATATTCAAACAATTGTTTTTTTTCAGTGTGCTATTTATTTTAAAAATGGATAGAACACTGAACTGTAAAAGTCATTGGAGCTATTAACACATTTGTAATTTGAATGGACTCATGTGCCCAATCCAAGAAACTGAAAGTAGATCATATTCTGACCCATGTTTGCCGATCAGACTTGCCAATTTATTGAAAAAAATCAGATAGCTCATGGAACACATACGTTTGCTATCAGTTTTTCATGGATCTATTTGTATATAAAAAAAATATGGACTCAGTCATGTGAATGAGCTCTTATACCTCATGGAGGTACCATATGGAGATACACCGAGTGCCTACAGGCACATTGGTACTTTGTGTGCCTCCATAAGGCTCCCAGCAAACAACTGCTCAAAACAAGTAACCTATGTATGTGATCATTATTCTACATGGTATTTTTTGTACTTTTAGTCAACACTAGAGATAAGTGAATTTCTTGAGGTCCAATTCATACAAATTGGTTGGCAGATTTGATTCAGGTACAGATAAATTGATGATCCAAATTAAAAGTGCTCAGATTGCCCTGAAAAGTCATGTATCTGGGGCAGAAGTGTATCCAATCCTTTTCAGGCACTTTAACTCAAAGACAACATTAGTAATGTCACGGTGACAAACAATATTTGGCTATGGGTAAATGCATGGGTAGCAGTGTCAGATTCTGTATGTTTTTAAAAGTAAAAAAGTCCCAAAATTATCTGATTTTGGTGCAGATGTCTTGATCTTTTGACTTTTGTTCAGTAAAATGGCAAATGCAATTTTGAGCCGTTCACCCGAATCGAATTACAAAAGCCAAATTTTTGGGAAGTTGTAAATGAATCTCATCTTTAGTCATTGCCTAGTTTATTCATTTATGTACTGTATTTGTGCCACTGATAATTAATGCATTTTTTTTTCTAGATTGTACTAATACATTTTCTGTTTGCCCACAGATGTATGCCTGAGCCACAAAACAGCAGTGGCAGTAGGAGCCCTCGGAGGGTTTCAGTATTTCTTTACATTCATGTGACTTATTGTAATAAAACAATGTAAAGTAATGTATTCAAATAAAAATGCTAAAAAGTTTGTTTTATTGCATACTGCAGGAATTATTTTGTATACTACTAGAACCTACTTTATGCAGGGTACATTATTGACAACTGAATTTCCTTTTATTTGTCAGAAAGCTGTACATACTGTATGTAGAATAAGAAATATGTATAATATGCAGAAAAATAAACATATACATAATAGTAGAATGGTTATATCTAATTTCCTTACTATTTACCAAAGGAATTGTCCTCCCCTCCATTCATTTTAAGGGACTGCTAGAGCTAGCTGAGTACAAGCACCTGGCTATATCTGGGAGCCCCATAGATCTCTTGGAATATGGGCCCCCATTCTCGTGACTGGCAGGAGGCCACAGTGGTTGGACTCTCCTTCTGAAGCCCCCTTCCCCACAGATCAGACAGAGCAGACAGGGATACACTGTTGTAATGAAACAATCCTTTTAAAGGGGTGTGATGATAGCACCTTGATCACTGGGAGTTGGAGAGGCCTGCTTGCCAGCCTCTTGCCCTGTGACTATGGCCCCTGGGACACTATTTGGGCATATTGGATTTCAAAGGCTCTGTTTCTGCCCCGTGGACTTTTTACTGGAACTATTTGGGGCATGTGACCATGTGCACAGTGGGGCAAAAATAAGACTTCCAGGAAATTCCTGAACCCCTGAACCAATCTGGGTGATTTTTGGATAGGTTGTTCACCCAGATCGAGGCTATCAGGGGATGTAACTTTTATGGGGATATGTGGTGTTTTGCAGTGTTTTCTGTGGTTGGGAAAAATGTGTATCTTATGTGTCACCGCCATCTCTCTGAGAAGCGCTGGCAGACGTTCTTCTGTACCTCTTGCATGATGTTCTTTGTTTTGGCTTCACTTTGTCATCTCTTTTCCTTCTCCCAGCTGTCATCTATTTACACTGATTGCCTCCCTTTATATTCCCTCCCATACTGACTCACTTTGCGGTTTATACTACTTCCTGGATTGTGTTCACTGCTAGAGCCTGCAACTGCTGGTTCCTCAGATAAGTCTTTTTCCTTTATTTGTGTTTCCGTGCTGGCTTGATTCTAGGTGACCCTGACTCCCTCCGTATTAAGTGCAGGGAGCCGGTGGTCGTGTCCCCTCACTATTATAGGGTTTTCAGGTGTCACACAGTCTAGGTACGAGGGCATGCAATCTTCTATCATAAAGATCTTTGCATGGGCTTAGCAGTCAGGGAGAGCTCTAGGGGTTTTATAGGGCTCACCCATATGTTCCTTAGTTTGGGATCAAGTCAGTCGGATGTTTATTTGTAACTTCCAGTTTTCTGCAACACCATCCGTCTTAAGCATGGATCCGGTTTCAGCCTTGATTGACCGCATGCAGGGTCTTTCACTGGAGGTAGCAGATCTCCGTAAAACTGTGTCTCAGTTTCAGGTGACCGGTTCTGCTTGCGTTCATGGAGTTTGTTCCGAGCCTAAGATCTCGCTTCCGGATATGTTCTCCGGGGGTAGTGAGAATTTTGTTCGTTTTAGAGAGGCTTGCAAACTCCATTTTCGCCTACTTCCCCATTCCTCTGGTGATGAGGAGCAGAGGGTGGGGATCATCATCTCGCTGCTCAGGGATAACGCTCAGTCTTGGGCCTATTCGCTGCCGGTGGGGGCATGGCCCCTCCGATCGGATTTTTTTGTAGCCCTGGGGCAGATATATGATGACCCGGATCATATTTCTCTGGTTGAATCTAAACTGCGTCTTTTTTGCCAAGGGTAAACAGTCCGCAGAGATATATTGTTCAAAATTTCGGAGATGGGCAGCTGATACTGGTTGGAATGATGCTGCCCTCCGAAGTCAATTTTGCCATGGTCTGTCGGAGGGATTGAAAGATGCATTTGCCTTTCATGAGAGACCTGCCTCGTTGGAGTCTGCCATGTCTCTAGCTGTTCGTATTGACAGGTGTAAAGGGGGAATATTAATCACTAATATTTATGCAAATATCAATAATTAATATTCATAAATAGGAGGAGCCGTCTATTGATGATTCCGCCTATTTATGCCTTTATATAATAACAATACTTTCGCTATGCTTTACACTGATCGCTACACTAGCTGCATGCGCCTTACTAACTAACTATCGCCAATAACTACACGCCACACAGATAGTTATAAACTAAACACAGTATTTATTAATACTAAACACTACGCACGCAAAACAGTAAATACACAGCACTACATATACAATCCTAAACTACACTACACGTTCCCAATTCCACCCATCAACTAACTATACGATACACACATTCAATATTAACAGCCCATCCACCTAGTACTATATACTATCCCTATGGGGTAGACGAAGGTTGACGGTGGTCTTACAAGGGTGTAAGCCGACCACAAAGCACAAATATACCACAGGAGGTGATTAGGGTAAATCAGGGATCAGGGCAACAAGGGGTGTACCAGGGGTGTTATCAGGGGTGATAGGGGTAAATGGGTAGGGATACAGAGGGTTACCAGGGGTATGTAGACCAGGGGTATGTAGGGTAGGATTACCAGGGGTATGTAGGGTAGGGTTACCAGGGGTATATAGGGTTACCAGGGGTGTATAGCAAGGGGGTATATAGTGCAGGGGGATAGCAAGGGGGTATATAGTGAGGTTTACCAGGGGATATATACCAGGGGATAGCAGGAGGATATATAGTGAGGGTTACCAGGGGATAGCAGGAGGGTATATAGTGAGGGTTACCAGGGGATAGCAGGAGGGTATATAGTGAGGGCTACCAGGGGATAGCAGGAGGGTATATAGTGAGGGTTACCAGGGGATAGCAGGAGGGTATATCTCAAGAGAGAGATATAACAGGGGATCAAGATACTTAGGGTATAATGCTCGTTCGTCTAGGGGATGCTCGTTCGTCCAGGGGGTCTCCTTCAGTCTGGGTGGGCGGCCGGCTCTCTACCACCTAGTGCAGGGCCTGCCGGACTTATATGTCCGGCCGCCCGCACTGCCGTACCGCCCACACAGCGGCGCGCGAGCGCGCACCACAGTGAAGGACACGTGGGCCGGCGCGGTGAGATGACGTCACCGCGCCTGCCCACGCCTCCCTGCACGCGCGCCGCAGGGCCGCGTGCACTTGCTGACAGGCGGGAGATCCTTTGATCTCCCGCCTGTAGCTCTCAGCATTCCGGACATCGCAATGGTAATTGCGATGCCAGAATGCGCTTAATAGAGTGAGCGGAGGTATCTCCTCTGTCTCTATTATGCTTAATTATCTCCAGCAGGGCTGCAGATAATTAGAACAAAAGGATTCAAATTCTATTGAATTTGAATCCTTTTGAGTTCACCAGAATGACCGGACCTTGTCTCAGTCTCTCTCAATCTCCTCTGAGGAGGAGGCCATGCAGCTGGGTTTGCTTGCCTCTGATAGTAGAGGATTCAGCTCTCAGAGGAGGGTTTGTTTCTGTTGTGGGGGTATAAATCATTTGGCAAATGTTTGCCCCTCTAGGAGGGTAATAAAGAAACAAAAAGAAAAAAACCCTCTAAAAACTTTCCATCTGTTACTATTGGCAAGGTTGATGCGGAAATTGAAGGTTTGCCGTTTGCTTGTAGTTCCCGTTTTGTGCTACCTGCCAGGGTGGCGCTAAATAGCAAGAACATTGTTTGTGAGATTTTTGTAGATAGTGGAGCAGCTGTCAATCTCATTGATAATCAATTTGCTATAACACATGGTTTCCAGGTATGCACTTTGGGAAAGGATATACCGTATTTTTCGCTTTATAAGACGCACTTTTTCCCCCCCAAAAGTGGGGGGGAAATGGCAGTGCGTCTTATAAAGCGAACACTGCCATGTTTACTTTGGTGACGCTGATACATCGCAAGCCGCAATGTATCAGAGGGGTGGGAAGAGGGGACGGAGGCTGGCAACACTCGCGGCGGGGCCCGGTGCAGTCACTGTACTGTAATACATCGGGCCCTGCTCACGGCAATTATCACATGTACAGTCTATAATCTTCAAGCAGTATCTCTGCTTTAAACTAGGGCAATCCTTTGTAGTAGTACAACTCACTATGTAAGCGGCAGGCAGGGCGGCAGCGTAACCTCGCAATTCTCACTCATTCACGCTCTTCCCACTTCATTCATGAGAAGGAAGTGGGAGGAGCGTGAATGAGTTAGAATCGCGAGGTTACGCTGCCGCCCTGCCTGCCGCTTACATAGTGAGTTGTACTACTACAGAGGATTGCCCTAGTAGTTTAAAGAAGAAATACTGCTTGAAGATTATAGACTTTACATATGAAAACTGCTTCATTACACTCTGCTTTCTTCTATAACAGTACTCACTATGAAAGCAGCGGTCCAGCCGGCACGTGACGTCACTCACTCGGTCATGCTCCTCCCACTTCATTAATGAAGCTGGCAGGAGCGTGACTGACTGAGTGAGTGACGTCACGTGCTGGCTGGACTGCTGCTTTTATAGTGAGTACTGGTATAGAAGAAAGCAGAGCCATTAAAAGATTTTACATATAAAGTCTACTGTGTGCCCTGTGGTGTAATGGGGGTCACTATTCGCGCAGGGACAATATACTGTGACACATATGATACTGTGACCAGCATAAGATCATCTTATGCATATGATACTGTGACCAGCATAAGATCATCTTATGCTGGTCACAGTATCATATGTGTCACAGTATATTGTCCCTGTGTGAATAGTGACCCCCATCACATAAGATGCTATATATGATGCTACATCCCCCGTAGTAGTGTATCATCCACACATCCCCCTCATAACAGTGCGTCATCCACAGATCCCCCATAACAGTGCGTCATCCACAGATCCCCCATAACAGTGCGTCATCCACAGGTCCCCCCATAACAGTGCGTCATCCACAGGTCCCCCCATAACAGTGCGTCATCCACAGGTCCCCCCATAACAGTGCGTCATCCACAGGTCCCCCCATAACAGTGCGTCATCCACAGGTTCCCCCCATAACAGTGCGTCATCCACTGACCACCATTAGTTCAAAACCCCTCCAAAAGCACACCTTTTGGTTAAAAATGTTTTTTTCTTATTTTCCTCCTCAAAAATCTAGGTGCGTCTTATCATCAGGTGCGTCTTATAAAGCGAAAAATACGGTACCTGTTTTTGCTATCGATTCCGCTCCACTTTCTCAAAAATCGTTAAAGGGCATAGTTCACAATATCCGTTTGACTGTGGGTGATGCTCATGTTGAGGATATGTCATGTTTCGTCCTAAGTGGATTACCTACTCCTCTAGTGTTGGGGCTATCCTTGCTCACTAAACATAACCCCACCATTGATTGGCAAGCAAGGCAAATAAATGGTTGGAGTGACTTTTGCAGAGAGAATTGCCTCACGGCGTCTCTTTCAGAGGTTTCTACCAAGACTGTACCATCTTTTCTCTCTGAATTTTCGGATGTGTTTTCAGAGAGTGGTGTCCAGGAGCTGCCCCCTCACCGGGAGTACGATTGCCCTATTAATCTCATCCCAGGCGCCAAGCTGCCAAAATCACGTTTATATAATCTCTCCCAACCTGAAAGAGTCGCTATGCGTACTTATATCTCTGAGAGCTTGAGAAAGGGACACATCCGACCCTCGAAGTCACCTGTTGCCGCTGTTTTTTTTTTTTGTTAAGAAAAAAGATGGTTCTTTAAGACCATGTCTGGATTTCAGGGAGCTAAACTGTATCACAATTCGTGACCCTTATCCGCTTCCTCTGATCCCGGACCTGTTTAACCAGATTGTGGGGGCTAAAGTTTTTTCTAAGTTGGATTTAAGAGTGGCATACAACCTAGTCAGGGTCAGGGATGGGGACGAATGGAAGACGGCCTTCAATACCCCTGAGGACCATTTCGAGAATTTGGTTATGCCCTTTGGCTTGATGAATGCTCCAGCCGTCGTCCAACATTTTGTGAACAGCATTTTTTATCATTTAATGGGGAAATTTGTACTGGTGTATCTAGATGACATTTTGATTTTTTCTCCTGATTTCAAAACTCATAGGGACCACCTACGTCAGGTCTTGCTCATTCTGCGGGAGAATAAATTGTACGCTAAACTGGAAAAATGTGTGTTTGCGGTTCCAGAGATTCAATTTCTGGGTTTTCTTCTCTCCGCTTCTGGTTTTCGCATGGACCCTGAGAAGGTCCGCGCTGTGCTTGATTGGGAGCTTCCTGAGAATCAGAAGGCGCTGATGCGGTTTTTGGGTTTTGCCAATTATTACAGGAAGTTTATTTTCAATTATTCCTCTGTTGTTAAGCCACTCACTGATATGACTAAAAAGAGGGTAGATTTTTCCTCCTGGTCGGTAGATGCGCTTAAGGCCTTTTCTAGTATCAAAGAGAGTTTTGCTTCCGCTCCCATCTTGGTAACACCTGATGTCTCTCTGCCTTTCATTGTTGAGGTGGACGCTTCGGAGGTGGGTGTGGGTGCGGTCTTGTCTCAGGGTCCCTCTCCTGCCAAATGGCGACCGTGTGCTTTTTTTTCAAGGAAACCCTCCTCCGCAGAGAGAAATTACGATGTGGGAAATAGGGAGTTGTTGGCCATCTAATTATCTTTTGAGGAGTGGCGCCATTGGCTAGAGGGAGACAGACACCCTATTACCGTGTTTACCGACCATAAGAATCTGGCCTACTTGGAATCAGCCAAGCGTCTGAACCCGAGACAGGCCAGATGGTCTTTATTTTTTTCTAGGTTTAATTTTGTTGTCACGTTCCGCCCTGGGGTTAAAGATGTGAAGGCTGATGCACTGTCACGTTGTTTTCCGGGAGGGGGGTCCCATTTTGGCTGAAGGGGTGGTCGTCTCTGCTCTTTATCCTGATTTGGAGGCAGAGGTTCAGGCACCCCAGGCAGAGGCTCCTGATCTTTGTCCTCCTGGGAGGTTGTTTGTGCCTCTCGCTTTACGACACAAGGTTTTTAAGGAGCACCACGATACTGTCCTTGCTGGGCACCCGGTGTTACGAGGGTATCAAGAGCCACGTCTGACTCCGTTATACCCGGGGTCAGGAAGTCGCAGCGGGTGGCTGCGCGCTCTATATCTAAAGATCACGGTGTTTCTTTATGATTGTTTTCTGTGTTTGCCTTGCTATCCTTTTTGTCTCTCTCAGGGATCCGTAGCTTCTCCTCCTCAGCTGTTTCTTGTCTGCCACTCCCTACCTCCTTATATTCTCCCCTCACACTTCTCTAGTTGCCAGTTATAGAGCTTCCTGCCTGGACATCTATACTGACCCACTGGAGTGGTTAATCCTGGTTGTCGTTCCTGTGTGCTACCCTCCGGATCCCTGTTTGGCTTATTGTTGTCTCCTGTTGTCGCCCACCTGGGAATATATGTTGAGTCTGTGTTGTCTGTCCTCCCCTTGGTGTTTTCCCTCAGAGTTAGTGGTGCGGACTAGTGTTCCCATCGCCCTGTTCACTACCTAGGGCTCAGCTCAGGGAAAGCCAGGGCTTTAGGCACGTGATCGGCGTACGGGTGAGGAACCCGTCTAGGGACGTCAGGGCAGCTAGGTGCCAGCCGCCAGGTGAGTCAGGGGTCACCATCTTCCCTCTCACTTGGGCAGGGCCTTCCTCGTTCCCTCCCTCTGTGTCACGTATGTGATAGCCACGCCGACCGTGATATTATAACTGGCCCTTACTTTTTGAGAAAAAAAAATATATATATTTTTTTTAATTTTTTGTTTGTTGTTTTTTTTTTTTTTTTCTCTCTCTCTCTACTTAGAATCCAATATGGATCCTGTTGATGCCTTGGCAGAACAGCTTCAAAGCCTGTCTTTGGAGGTGGCAGGATTGAAGGCGTCTGTTCTCCAACAACAGCAGCAAATGCAGCAGACCGCACCCCCAGCGGTTTCTATGGGTAACCAGGTTGTCACTGAACCCAAGGTTGCTCTTCCCGACAGATTTTCTGGGGGAAGGGACAAATTTGCGACGTTCCGTGAGGCCTGCAAATTATATTTTAAGTTGCGCCCTTACTCCTCAGGTCATGAAGAACAGCGGGTAGGGATTGTCATTTCCCTGCTTCAGGGGGATCCGCAATCCTGGGCGTTCTCGTTACCCCCTGGTTCTCAGGCTCTTCGGTCAGTGGAGGGATTTTTTGGGGCGTTGGGTCTCATATATGATGACCCTGACCGAGTCGCCCTGGCTGAGTCGAAGTTACGGAGACTCCTACAGGGAGATCGGTCAGCAGAGGAATATTGCTCAGAGTTCCGTAGGTGGGCTACGGATACTCAGTGGAACGACCCGGCTCTCAGGAGTCAGTTCTGCTCTGGGTTATCTGAAAGGGTTAAGGATGCACTGGCGCTGTATGAGACCCCCCTTTCCCTTGATGCTGTTATGTCCCTCTCTATCAGAATAGATAGACGTCTTAGGGAGAGATCGAAAATTCCGGAGCAATTGGTTACCTCTCCCAAGCAACAGTCAGCCTGTACTGACTTAGATGAGCCTATGCAGCTAGGCGGAACTTCTCGTCAGGTCCGTCCTCCCGAGGTTCGCCGTAGGGGGGGGGCTTGTTTTTTCTGTGGGGGGAGGGGTCATTTCATTAATGTCTGTCCCTCCTTTCTCAAAAACAAAAGACCGTCGGAAAACTACTAACCCCGGGCTGTGCGGAGGATGTCAGCCGGGGGGTATACGTTTCCTCCATACGAACATCTCAATTTGTGTTACCAGCGGTCATTGTTTTTGGTGTTAAGACAGAGTCTATTTCTGTTTTTCTAGACAGTGGAGCAGGGGTAAACTTGATTGATGCCCATTTTGCCCGCACTATGGGTTTGTCTCTCTGTACGCTGCAGAGACCTATTCCCGTATTCGCTATAGATTCTGCTCCTCTGTCTCAGAGAAACCTCACCCACATTGTTCGTAATTTACACCTTCGGGTAGGGGACCACCATAATAAGTGTCTTTCATGTTACGTTCTGGAGGGCCTTCCCTCTCCGGTGGTATTGGGTCTTCCCTGGTTGGTAGCGCACAATCCAGTGGTGGATTGGCAGGCCAGGGAGATATTGGAGTGGAGTGAGCATTGCAGAGAGAATTGCTTAAATAACAATTGCTTAATCGCCTCCATAGCTTCCCTACCTACATTTATTTCGGACTTTGAGGACGTTTTTTCTGAAAAGGGTTGTCAGAAACTACCACCTCATCGTCCTTATGATTGCCCGGTAACCTGATTCCCGGGGCAAAATTACCCAAGTCCAGGTTGTATAATCTTTCGGGTCCCGAGAGACAAGCCATGAAAGATTATATCTCCGAGAGTCTGGCTAAGGGACACATCAGACCCTCTTCTTCACCCGTGGCTGCAGGGTTTTTCTTTGTTAAAAAGAAAGATGGGGGTCTGCGTCCTTGCTTAGATTTCCGTGAGTTAAACCAGATAACCATCCGTGACCCATACCCTCTTCCTCTCATTCCTGACCTTTTTAATCAGATTGCGGGTGCTAAGTGGTTCTCCAAACTTGATCTTAGGGGGGCCTACAATCTGATTCGTATCAGGGAAGGGGATGAGTGGAAGACAGCTTTTAACACCCCTGAGGGGCATTATGAAAATCTAGTTATGCCTTTCGGTCTGACCAATGCCCCTGCTGTCTTCAAACATTTCGTTAATGATATTTTTAGTCATCTCATCGGCAGGTTTGTAGTCATATACCTAGATGATATCTTAATTTATTCGGCTGATCTGAAAACACATGAGGTGCATGTCAGGCAAGTACTGCAGGTCCTACGGACGAATAAATTATATGCGAAAATTGAAAAATGTGTCTTCGCTGTTCAGGAATTACAGTTCCTGGGATATCTATTATCTGCTTCAGGTTTCCGCATGGATCCTGGGAAGGTCCAGGCAATTTTAGATTGGGATCTTCCTGAGAACCTTAAAGCCCTACAACGGTTTTTGGGTTTCGCTAATTTCTATAGAAAGTTCATTAAAAATTATTCAGTGATCGTTAAACCCCTTACCGACATGACTAGGAAGGGGACGGATTTTTCCAAATGGTCTGACGCCGCTAAAGATGCATTTTCCTCTCTAAAGGAGAGGTTTACCTCGGCACCTGTTCTAATTCAACCTGATGTCTCCCAGCCTTTTATTGTCGAGGTAGATGCGTCAGAGGTGGGAGGGGGAGCTGTATTGTCTCAGGGTCCGTCTCCTGGCAAATGGCGTCCTTGCGCTTTCTTTTCCAAAAAATTATCTTCTGCGGAGAGGAATTATGATATTGGAAATAGGGAACTGTTGGCGATTAAACTGGCGCTTGAAGAGTGGCGTCACTTCTTAGAGGGAGCAATCCACCCCGTCACGGTGATTACGGATCACAAGAACCTTCTGTACCTAGAATCGGCTAAGCGTCTCACCCCTAGACAAGCTAGGTGGTCGCTATTCTTTACCAGATTTAACTTTGTAATCACCTATCGTCCTGGGGCAAAAAATACCAAGGCAGACGCATTATCTCGTAGTTTCCCTGGAGGGGGTAATGTTTGTGATCCGGTACCTATTTTACAAAGAGGAGTGGTTGTCTCTGCTGTACACTCTGTTCTAGAGGGAAAGGTGTTAGAGGCTCAGGGGGACGCCCCGGCCTCTTGCCCCTCAGAGAAATTGTTTGTACCGTTAAACCTGCGTCTTGAATTATTAAAAGAACATCATAATTCGGCACTTGCTGGACACCCGGGTAGTAAAGCGACCTTGGAGCTTTTATCTCGTCGTTTTTGGTGGCCAAGGTTGCGTCAGGATGTAATGGATTTCGTGTCTACTTGTTCTACTTGTGCACGCGCGAAAGTCTCTCATACACCAGCAGGGTCTTTATTGCCACTTTTCATCCCCAATAGGCCATGGACACATCTGTCAATGGATTGCATCACTGACTTACCGTTGTCGGCGGGTAAAACAGTTATCTTGGTAGTAGTAGACAGGTTTAGCAAAATGGTACACTTTATTGCGCTACCCGCACTTCCTAATGCTAAAACTCTCGCTCAGGTGTTTATCAGTGAAATCGTGAAGCTTCACGGGGTCCCTTCCGATGTGGTTTCGGATCGGGGAACCCAGTTTATTTCTAAGTTTTGGAAAGCTTTTTGTTCCCGTTTGGGGGTTCACTTGTCCTTTTCCTCAGCTTTCCATCCTCAGTCGAATGGACAGACTGAGCGTACCAACCAAAACCTAGAAACATATTTAAGGTGTTTTGTGTCTGAAAACCAAGAGTTGTGGTCATCATATTTACCGTTAGCTGAGTTTGCCATAAATAATCATTATCAGGAGTCCACTGGCAAGTCACCATTCCTTGGTGCATACGGTTTTCATCCCCAATTTTGTACTTTCAAAGAGGGGGGGTCTTCTGGGGTTCCCGAAGAGGAAAGGTTTTCTTCATCTCTTTCATCGGTATGGCAGAAGGTGCAAGTTAACTTGAAAAAGATGAGTGGTAAATATAAATGCATGGCCGATAAGAAACGGTCGCCAGGTCCGAACCTAGGAGTGAATGACTATGTGTGGTTGTCTACTAGGAATATTAAGTTGAAGGTTCCTTCTTGGAAACTGGGTCCTAGGTTCATTGGTCCCTATAAAATAGTAGCCGTCATTAACCCTGTGGCTTTTCGCCTGGAGCTACCTCAGACTTTTAAGATCCATAACGTCTTCCATAAATCGTTACTCAAGAAGTATGTTCCACCTCTAGAACCATCGCCGCTGCCACCTCCTCCGGTTATTGTGGATGGTAATCTGGAGTTTCAAATAGCCAGAATTGTTGATTCTCGTCGGGTCCGCCGCTCTCTTCAGTATCTGGTGCATTGGAGGGGTTACGGTCCCGAGGAAAGAATGTGGGTTCCAGCGTCAGAGGTAAACGCCAACAGGTTAATTCAGACTTTCCATGCCTCTCATCCGGAGAGACCTGGTCCTGAGTGTCCGGAGGCCCCTCGTGAAAGGGGGGGTACTGTCACGAGGGTATCAAGAGCCACGTCTGACTCCGTTATACCCGGGGTCAGGAAGTCGCAGCGGGTGGCTGCGCGCTCTATATCTTAAGATCACGGTGTTTCTTTATGATTGTTTTCTGTGTTTGCCTTGCTATCCTTTTTGTCTCTCTCAGGGATCCGTAGCTTCTCCTCCTCAGCTGTTTCTTGTCTGCCACTCCCTACCTCCTTATATTCTCCCCTCACACTTCTCTAGTTGCCAGTTATAGAGCTTCCTGCCTGGACATCTATACTGACCCACTGGAGTGGTTAATCCTGGTTGTCGTTCCTGTGTGCTACCCTCCGGATCCCTGTTTGGCTTATTGTTGTCTCCTGTTGTCGCCCACCTGGGAATATATGTTGAGTCTGTGTTGTCTGTCCTCCCCTTGGTGTTTTCCCTCAGAGTTAGTGATGCGGACTAGTGTTCCCATCGCCCTGTTCACTACCTAGGGCTCAGCTCAGGGAAAGACAGGGCTTTAGCCACGTGATCGGCGTACAGGTGAGGAACCCGTCTAGGGACGTCAGGGCAGCTAGGTGCCAGCCGCCAGGTGAGTCAGGGGTCACCATCTTCCCTCTCACTTGGGCAGGGCCTTCCTCGTTCCCTCCCTCTGTGTCACGTATGTGATAGCCACGCCGACCGTGATACCCGGGGAGTAGAGCCACAGTGGATCTCATTGCTCAGAGATTCTGGTGGCTGGCTCTTCGTAAGATGGTTGAGGGTTTTGTGGCAGCCTGCGAGACTTGCGCTCGTGCCAAGGTCCCTCATTCACGGACATCGGGTTCTCTCCTCCCGTTACCCATTCCTTCCCGTCCTTGGACGCATCTGTCCATGGACTTTATTACGGACCTGCCTCGTTCCTCGGGGAAGACTGTGATTCTGGTAGTAGTGGACCGTTTTATCAAAATGGCGCATTTCATTCCCTTTCCTGGGTTACCCAATGCTAAAACGCTGGCGCAAGCATTTGTTGATCACATTGTCAAATTGCATGGCATTCCTTCAGAAATAGTTTCTGATAGGGGCACGCAGTTTGTTTCCAGATTTTGGAAGGCTTTCTGTTCTCGCTTGGGGGTTCGGTTGTCGTTCTCTTCTGCTTTTCACCCGCAGTCGAATGGCCAGACCGAGCGCGTCAATCAGAATCTGGAGACATATCTGCGCTGTTTTGTGGCAGAGAATCAGGAGGATTGGTATTCTTTTTTTGTCCCTTGCTGAGTTTGCTTTAAATAACCATCGCCAGGATTAAAGATTCAGGGTAACCTGAAGAGGATGAGTGAGAGATATAAGCGTGTGACGGATAAGAGACGTGTGCCTGGTCCGGACCTGAATGTGGGTGATCTGGTGTGGTTGTCTACAAAGAATATCAAATTGAAGGTTCCCTCCTGGAAGTTGGGTCCTAAGTTTATTGGGCCTTACAAGATCTTGTCCGTCATCAATCCTGTTGCCTTCCGTCTTGATCTTCCTCAGACTTGGAAGATCCATAATGTTTTTCACAGGTCCCTATTAAAACCGTATGTCCAACCCACTGTACCCTCCTCTTTGCCTCCTCCTCCGATTGTTGTTGATGGTAATCTTGAATTTCAGGTCTCTAGGATTGTTGATTCTCGCATTATCCGTGGTTCTCTCCAGTACCTCGTTCATTGGGAGGGTTATGGTCCTGAGGAGAGGATGTGGGTACCAGTGGCGGACATTAAGGCCACTCGTCTCATTAGGGCTTTCCATAGGTCCCATCCTGAGAGGGTGGGCTCTGAGTGTCCGGAGTCCACTCGTAGAGGGAGGGGTACTGTCACCGCCAGCT
Organism: Bufo bufo; assembly: GCF_905171765.1. Lineage (NCBI taxonomy): Eukaryota > Metazoa > Chordata > Amphibia > Anura > Bufonidae > Bufo > Bufo bufo. The sequence continues at coordinate 81,585,645 of NC_053395.1, forward strand.
CTCTGAGAAGCGCTGGCAGACGTTCTTCTGTAGCTCTTGCATGATGTTCTTTGTTTTGGTTTCACTTTGTCATCTCTTTTCCTTCTCCCAGCTGTCATCTATTTACACTGATTTCCTCCGTTTATATTCCCTCCCATACTGCCTCACTTTGCGGTTTATACTACTTCCTGGATTGTGTTCACTGCTAGAGCCTGCAACTGCTGGTTCCTCAGATAAGTCTTTTTCCTTTATTTGTGTTTCCATGCTGGCTTGATTCTAGGTGACCCTGACTCCCTCCGTATTAAGTGCAGGGAGCCGGTGGTCGTGTCCCCTCACTATTATAGGGTTTTCAGGTGTCACACAGTCTAGGTACGAGGGCATGCAATCTTCTATCATAAAGATCTTTGCATGGGCTTAGCAGTCAGGGAGAGCTCTAGGGGTTTTATAGGGCTCATCCATATGTTCCTTAGTTTGAGATCAAGTCAGTCGGATGTTTATTTATAACTTCCAGTTTTCTGCAACACCATCCGTGACATTATGCCTGTGAGTAATTAAGTCCATTGTGTTTGTTAAATATATCACAGGCAAAGGCCATTGTGTTGTTAATTGCGTCACAGGCAATGCCTATTCTGTTATTGATTGCGTCACAGGCAATGCCATTGTGTTTGTTGAATGTATAGTTTTTGTGTTTAAACTGTAAAACTGCAAATGATTGGCTGCTATGTTATGTCCTCAGTTCCCAACCAGGTCCACGGGGTGGTACCCTTGTTGGAAAATGTGTATAAAAGTCAAGGCTTGTGTGGTCAAGAAAGAGTTCCTGTTTTACATTCAACATAGAGCCTCGTCTCATGTGTGTGGGGATTGCTATACGCTGTATACTCCCTGGCTATAACCCCTAGCTCTTGTAAGAGCTCTTCCTGTTCCTTGTTCCTGTGGTGGTTACGGTGCCGAGCGGAGTTCTTGGAGTCCTTGGGAAGCACTAGGAGCATCCATCAACAGAGGTACCCAGTCGGGGTGCCAGGAGATCTGTTACAAGGGGTTTTCCAGGCTCCTGATATTCATGACCTATCCTCAGGATAGGCCCTTAAAGGGGTTGTCTCATCTTGCTAGGATATGCCCCCATTTGTCTTATAGGTGCGGGCACCTATATGCAGAACGAAGCCCCGAAAGTGGTGGAGGGCACATTGTGCATACGCAGCCGGCCTCCATTCATTTTTAATGGGGCCGCTGAAAATAGCCGAGTGCTGGCTCAACTATTTACATCGGGCACATAGAAGTGAATAGAAGCAGTGGTCGGTCATGCCCAGTGTGCTCCCATTCACTTCTATAGGGATAGGGCTTGGTGGTGGCCAGACCGGAGTCCTCCAGCCAACACCTTGCATGGCTCTGTCACCTATATAGGTGCGGGTCCCAGCATTGAGACCCGCACCTATAATGGGGGCATATCCTACAGATATGAGGTAATGTAGAACAAAAGAAAGTAGCGGCACTCACCAGTGTGTAGTCAAGATATTCAGCTTTATTTAATCCAGGGTAACATCAGGCAGGGGGCAGACGATTCAAGACACGCATTGATCAGCGGCGGCCGTTTCGCGCTAAATGCGCTTTATCTGGCTGTGCGTCAATGCGTGCTAGCACACCGCTCCTTTTAAATGCTGGCGTGGACCGTTGCCATGGAGACTGACAACCCGGGCCGCGTCAGCAAAGAGGAGGTGGCTAAAGCGAAACACATATATAAAAACAATGTAAAAACAATAACAAATGCAATATCCAAGGAATGAACATAGATTGTGCAGTAGAAAAATGTGTACATATGAGGACATCACAGAAAAGGACTCAGATCGTTTCTATCGTTGAGTCCTAATTCACCTAGGGCATGGGTACGTAATATCCAATTAGCTTCTCTCCGCAACAAGAGGCGGTGTCTGTCTCCCCCTTGGGGGGGGGGGCAGACACAATCTCCAAGCCAGAGAAAGAAATACAGCTGGTATCACCATTGTGGAAACTTCTAATATGTTCTATCAATCTAGGACAACCTTTACCTGTCTTGATAGAATTAAAGTGTTCTCTCACTCGTTCAAAAAGACATCTGATAGTTTTACCAATGTAGAAACGTCCACATGTGCACAATAATAAATAAACTACATAAGTTCCCAACCAGGGGATTGGCTCAGTGACTGAACCTTTATCCAAATATGTGGATTGGCTCCTTCGACCTGTACTCAGCAGCGCCCCCGCTTACCTCAGGGATACCAATGAGTTCTTATTGGCCCTGAAAGAGATCTATTGGCAGAAAGATTACCAACTGGTATCCCTCGATGTGGAGAGCCTCTACACCCGCATCCCTCATGATGCCGGTGTGGAGGCGATCCTTGACATCGTGGCGAACCTAGGTAAAAGCCCTATTTATTGCGAGTTCGTAGGGGAGGCTCTCAGGTTTATTTTAACCAATAACGTATTTCAGTTTGGTGACGAGTGGTTTAGGCAGAAGCTGGGCACGACTATGGGGACCCCCGTCTCCTGCACCTTTGCTAATATGTACCTTTCCAGACTAGAGGATAGATATGTCTACTCTGTTAACAATCCTTTCCTCTCTAAATTGAAAACGTATTTACGTTTTGTAGATGACATATTTATAGTCTGGGAAGGTACAGAAGATGAGTGCAATGAATTTGTTAACTATATGAACAAGAATGACATGGGCATGACCTTCACCATGAATTTTGGAGGAAATAAGTTGGAATTTCTGGATGTGGCTGTCCTGGTGGTAGACGACGAGTTGGTCACGGAGGGCTTTCGTAAGCCCACGGTGACCAACTCCTTGCTCCACCACGACAGCTTTCATCCAGGCAGTGTCAAAAAAGCCGTACCATACGGACAGTTCATTAGACTTAGACGTATAAACAGCAAAGACAGCGGCTATCATAGACAGGCCAGAGACCTCAAACAACGTCTAGTAAAAAGAGGCTACCCTGAGGAGGCTTTAAATAAGGATATGGAAAGAGTGGAGGAGAATTTCTCACAGGATTTTCTTTTAAGGGGTGATAACCAGAAAAAAGGTAATGGTGCGGATCCGATTAAGGGCAACAGATTTGCGTTCTCCTTCAAATACAGCCCCATGGCTGATCGTATCCGATCAGTCATATTTAAGAACTGGGATGTTTTGAGGAGGGACGCAACTCTGAGTGAGCTGACTGGACAGAGACCTCTCGTCTCATTCAGAAGGAGTCACACTATTAAGGACAAACTCGTCAGGAGTAGGCTCCAAAAAGACAGCAGCAAGAACTGGCTCAAGAGTAGTCTACCCAAAGGCAATTACCGGTGTGGGAACTGTTCACTGTGCACTAATAATTCGCAGAAGAAGAGCATTGAATTTGCCGGTATCCGGCATACAGTCAATGCCTTCATTAACTGCCGTAGTACTTATGTAGTTTATTTATTATTGTGCACATGTGGACGTTTCTACATTGGTAAAACTATCAGATGTCTTTTTGAACGAGTGAGAGAACACTTTAATTCTATCAAGACAGGTAAAGGTTGTCCTAGATTGATAGAACATATTAGAAGTTTCCACAATGGTGATACCAGCTGTATCTCTTTCTCTGGCTTGGAGATTGTGTCTGCCCCCCCCCAAGGGGGAGACAGACACCGCCTCTTGTTGCGGAGAGAAGCTAATTGGATATTACGTACCCATGCCCTAGGTGAATTAGGACTCAACGATAGAAACGATCTGAGTCCTTTTCTGTGATGTCCTCATATGTACACATTTTTCTACTGCACAATCTATGTTCATTCCTTGGATATTGCATTTGTTATTGTTTTTACATTGTTTTTATATATGTGTTTCGCTTTAGCCACCTCCTCTTTGCTGACGCGGCCCGGGTTGTCAGTCTCCATGGCAACGGTCCACGCCAGCATTTAAAAGGAGCGGTGTGCTAGCACGCATTGACGCACAGCCAGATGAAGCGCATTTAGCGCGAAACGGCCGCCGCTGATCAATGCGTGTCTTGAATCGTCTGCCCCCTGCCTGATGTTACCCTGGATTAAATAAAGCTGAATATCTTGACTACACACTGGTGAGTGCCGCTACTTTCTTTTGTTCTACATTACCTCGTACTTGCATCGCACCTGCATAGCTGAGCACCGCCGCTGTGTGTGTCCTCTCCAGCCACGTACAGCACTGGATCTTAGTGCGCCTAGCCGCTGTGATTGGTGCCGCCCCCTACCTCATTTGTTACAAATATCCTACAGATATGCCCCCATTGTCTGAGATGAAACAACCCCTTTAATATTCCATCGCACCCTGCCGATTAACTTTTTCTGGAACTAGCGCTACAAATTGAACAGTAAGCAGTGGCTATGCTGGGTGGAAAATGTAATGGCCACAGCAGCCGTTTATTAAATAACAATTACAACAATAACATAACATAATACTGTAAACCCCAATGGGGGAAGGTCCTTAAAGCCCCAAAAACATCGAGCTGTCGAACCGGGGTGAGCCATTCTTGCCTCCAGCCGTAACGCCCAGCTCAAAGGCACCACCGAATGACCCCCCCTCGATTCACCACAACCGCTCGGTCCACCTGGGAGTCCAGCCCCCACCATGGGGCCCCCCAGTTATCCTCAGATTCCACCGTGCCCAACTCCAAGGACCCCCCCCCCACCGCCACAAGCCGCCGTGACAAAACCAATCCCCACAAATCTCCCAATACCACAACCCCAATCCCTTCGACTCCAAAACCAGAAAAAAAGGGGAAGGGTGGGTGGGAGCTTTTTCTCTTTCCCAAAATGGCCCCTGCCTTCCTCTTCCCTGCCTATTTAACCCCTTAACTCCACCCCCTCACTCAACCTAACCTATCCTAACCTTTCTCCCTGCCATAGCCCCCTCCCTCTCTCCTAGCCCGACCACTCCCCCCCCCAGCTCACTAAACCAAACCCCCGTCACGGGGGCCTCCCCTAAAGGGGGCTCCGCCCCCCCTCAGTCCAGCCATTGCTTTATTCACAGTGCTATTTCCAGCACCAGGGGCTGCAAGGAAAAGCTGATCAGTGAGGGTGTGTAATAGAGATGAGCGCATTTCTCAAAAATTCTATTTGGCTAGTTCGCCGAATTTTCCCGAAAAAATTTGCTTTGATCCGAATTTATTTGCGGCGAATTGTGTTAAAAAATTGCTATTTCCGGGATGCAGAGAGCCTTTATATGCATGTAGAACACTGTGCCTTGCAGTAACACGCATAGGGAGTGTGCTGGGTTAGTGAAATAATACTATCAGTGAGGATGACATGCAGACAACAGGCGTCGCTATTAGAATCACTGTACACTTCACTTATTTGGGCAGTCATGGGGCCAAAACTGACCAAATAACTCAAAATGGCAGAGTCTGGAGGTGGCGGCAGCATGAAGAGGCCACAGAGTGGCACAATGACACAGTGTGAAGTTAGCAGCAGTATGACAAGGCCACAGAGTGGCACAATGACAGAGTCTGGAGTTGGTGACAGCATCAGGAGGCTACAGAGTGGCTCAATGACAGAGATTCTGGAGGTGGCGGCAGCATGAAGAGGCCACAGAGTGGCACAATGACACAGTGTGAAGTTCGCAGCAGTATGACAAGGCCACAGAGTGGCACAATGACAGAGTCTGGAGTTGGTGACAGCATCAGGAGGCTACAGAGTGGCACATTGACAGAGTCTGGATAAAAGACTGAGGGCACAGATTGTTGAGAAATATGCAGATGGAAAGTTATCTACAGATTAATGCAGCCCTCAAAAGCAAGTTGGGTTTGTCGGTTCCAAAACCTAAATTAGATTTTGGGGCGGGTGATTAGTCTAAGAACTTTTAAGCAGCAGCATAATGATAAAAATGAGTGGCAAGGTGACAGTGTGGAGATGGCAGCATTAGGAGGCCACATAGTGGCATGGTGACATAGTGTTGAGATGGCAGCAACAGCAGCAGCATGATACCACAGAGTAGCACGGTGACATAGTGTGGAGATGGCAGCAACAGCAGCAGCATGATACCACAGAGTGGCAAGGTGACATAGTGTGGAGATGGTAGCAACAGCAGCAGCATGATACCGTGGCACAGTGACATAGCGTGGAGAAGGCAGCAACAGCAGCAGCATGATACCACAGAGTGGCAAGGTGACATAGTGTGGAGATGGCGCAACAGCAGCAGCATGATACCACAGAGTAGCACGGTGACATAGTGTGGAGATGGCAGCAACAGCAGCAGCATGATACCACAGAGTAGCACGGTGACATAGTGTGGAGATGGCAGCAACAGCAGCAGCATGATACCACAGAGTGGCAAGGTGACATAGTGTGGAGATGGTAGGAACAGCAGCAGCATGATACCGTGGCACAGTGACATAGCGTGGAGAAGGCAGCAACAGCAGCAGCATGATACCACAGAGTGGCAAGGTGACATATTGTGGAGATGGCAGCAAAAGCAGCAGCATGATACCACAGCATGAACAGTAGATGACACCGGGAGCTCAGGCCTCTCGCTGCGACTACTGCTGCTACGGCCCCTTAATCTGCTGCCACCTCTGCCTGCGCCAGAAACATTTATGCCTCTGCCACTCCTCTGTGCATGTCCTGGCAATTCTCTGTCTGACATACTTTTATCTGAACTAAAATAATTAAAAGCAAATTAAAACAACCCTAAAAGCCCAGAATATATTTCTCTTTTTGGACAGAAATAGGCCACTAACCACTTTTAGCCCAAATACAAGTAAACGTGTATTGCCTATATATTTCTAATTTTGGACTGAAATAGGTCACTAAATTATTGTAGCGGAAATAAAAACAAACGTGACCTGCATATATATTTCTCGTTTCGACTGAAAAAGGCCAATAAATGATTTTAGCGTAAATAACAGGAAAAGTTAACTGCGTATATTTTGCGCTTTTGTTTCTTATATATGGCAATAAACCCTTTTAGCGCAAATAACACCAAAATGTGAACTGCGTATATTTTTCTCTTATTGTACTGAACTGGCAATAAATGCAAATAACATCAAATGTCAACTGTGTGTATGAAATAACTGCAGAAGTTACCTAAGTAAATATATTTCTTGTTGAACTGAAATAGGCCCATATAGCGCTTTCAACAGAAATAACTGCAACAGTGCAGTGGGTATATATTTCTCTTTTATTACTGAAATAAGGCAACTATACGCTTTCATCAGAAATAACTGCAACAGTGCAGTGGGTATATATTTTTCTTGTATTACTGAAATAAGGCACATTCAGACTAGGAGTTTCTACACCTCCAAAAAATTCTAAATACAAACTGCTCGGGCTCAGACATGTCCTCACGTAGGACATGTTGGCTAATCTCTCAATTTTAACACTAGTTTGAGGGCTTAGTAAGACCGCAGAGTGCACCTGTCTTTGTTTTTGTTACATTATATATACTGTTTATCACATCCACACATTTGCTATCCTGTGTAGGATGTCCATTGTGGTACTTGTGGTGCAGGATCTGCCCCCCCCCCCCCCGGTATAGATGCACCACTGCATATGGGGTTGAGCACTTCCTGCTTTTTAATACCACGCCAATTTGTAGTTTGTATTTTGAATTTTTTGGAGGTATAGAAACTCCTAGTCTGAATGTGCCTTTATTTCCATCTACAGGCAGCATTCTGGTGCACATGTGAGGCCCGGGCTATATCAGCCAGTCTTGGGTGGGGCTCAGAGCTCTCTGCCTCCTCCCATTGTATGCATGGTCACATGCTGGAGGTTACTGGGAGATTGCTTTGAGTCGGACCTTGCGCTCCTGTAATTTGCCCACTGGCTCCTGATATTGCCCATACGCCCCAGGTAGGTTTAGCGTTAGGTCCCGAGTTACTTGAGAAACCTTGGCGCGGTGCTCGGGCTCAGACATGTCCTCACGTAGGACATGTTGGCTAATCTCTCAATTTTAACACCAGTTTGAGGGCTTAGTAATACCGCAGAGTGCACCTGGCTTTGTTTTTGTTATATTATATTCTTTGCAGACTGCCTGATGTTGTCGTTGAGAATCCTCATGTATTGCTCTTTTTTCATGGTGCCGTTTACTGTGATTAGGTTCCCTGGTCCATTGGCTGAAAAACACCCCCAAACCATTAGGTTCCTACCACCATGTTTGACAGTGGGGATGGTGTTCTTTGGGTTAAAGGCTTCTCCTTTTTTACGCCAAATGAAGGAAACATCATTGTGACCAAACAATTCCATTTTTGTTTCATCTGACCATAACACAGAAGACCAGAAGTATTCTTCTTTGTCCAGATGAGCTTTTGCAAAGGCCAAGCGAGCTTTTGTGTGCCTTATCTGGAGAAGTGGCGTCCTCCTTGGTCTGCATCCGTGGAACCCAGCAGTGTGCAGTGTCCGTTGGTTTGTCTGCCTTGAGACATTACCACCAGCAGAGCCCAGATTCACCAGGATGGCCTTGGTGGTGATCCTTGGATTCTTTTTCACCTCTCTAACTATCCTCCTGGCCAGCACAGGTGTCACTTTTGGCTTCCGACCATGTCCTCTGAGATTTTCTACAGTGCGGAACATCTTGTATTTTTTTATAATACACTGTAGCCACTGGAACTTGAAAACATTTAGAAATGTCCTTGTAGCCCTTTCCTGACTTGTGAGCAGCCTTATTCATGACTGTCCACAAACCAACTGCAGAGAGCTGCTGTTTTTCACCTGTTGAGTTGATTAAAACAGCTGTTCCCAATTAATCAGGGTAATTAGGATGCTTTAGAACAGCTTGGACTATTTGGAATGGTATAGAACTTTTGATTTTCCCACAGACTGTGACAGTTGTGAAGGGTATGAATAATTTTGGACTGGACACTTTTTGCTCAAATGTTAATAAAAGCTGAGAAATTGTTTTTTTCCCCCACAATAATGCCTTTTGTACATCGTCTTATTATCTTTTGGGAGACACCTATGTCATTTCTCATCAAAAAATTACTTGCTGGTTGAATAAAAGTTTTAAAAAAATTGCCGGAGGTATGAATAATTATGGGCAGCACTGTATGTGTATATTATATATATTTTTTATGAAATAAGTCCCTATACTCTTTCACCAGAAATGAATGGAACCGTGCAGTGCGTTTAAATTTTTGTGTATTACTAAAATACTGCCCTATACTCTTTAACCAGAAATGAAAGCAAATGAATTTAGCGTAAATAAGAACAAAAGTGACCTCCGTATATATTTCTTGTATTGTATTGAAGTAGGCCACTAAATGATATTAGTGCAGTGTGGGGATTTCCTTTGGTAGGCAGGCTTGCTGACACATGAAGTTACCGGCTCTTCCCTCACCGAGGCCAGGAATCTCGGTGACACATACCTTCCGTCAATGACGGACCCTTGCGCCTTCCTACATACCTCCCCCTTTGTTCAACCCTGAGGGGGTGAACACTTGCCAGACAGTGTACCCGAGACAGGACATCTGCATTTCCCTGTAAGCGGCCTGCCCTGTGTTCCACTGAATAATAATGTTCTTGGTGCATGATCATGTTTGTGAATCATGAATATTTGTAAGGGTTAATATGGTAAATGTGGTGGCTCTCCTGTCGTGATATCTGGATTTTAAGGTGCTTTGTTAAAAAAAGCCTTAGCCGGAAGCATTAAATATATATTGAGAATAAATTAACATGCACTCATAGCATTCGGAGCTGCATTAGAGACTAGTACAGTCCTGATCAAAAGTTTAAGACCACTTGTAAAATGGCAAAAAATCATATTTAGCATGGTTGGGTCTTAACAAGGTTCCAAGTAGAGCTTCAACATGCAACAACAAGAAATGGGAGTGAGACAAAACATTTTTTGAGCATTCAATTTAATGAAAACAACGAATAAACTGAAACAGGCTGTTTTTCAGCTGATCAAAAGTTTAGGACCACACCTCCAAAAAAAAACGAAACCCAACCAAAACAGAAATCCAACTTCCAAACATGAACTCAATAATGAGTAGCTCCGCCGTTATTGTTTATCACTTCAAAAATTTGTTTCGGCATGCTTGATGCAAGCGTTTCCATGAGTTGAGTGGGAACATTTCTCCAAGTGGTACAGACGGCCGCACGAAGGCCATCTACTGTTTGGAACTGTTGTCCATTTTTGTAAACTTCCCTTGCCATCCATCCCCAAAGGTTCTCAATTGGATTTAGATCAGGGGAACAGGCAGGGTGGGCCAAAAGAGTGATGTTATTCTCCTGGAAGAAGTCCCTTGTCCTGCGGGCATTGTGTACTGTAGCGTCCTGTTGAAAAACCCAGTCGTTACCACACAGGCGAGGCCCTCAGTCATGAGGAATGCTCTCTGCAACATCTGGACATAGCCAGCGGCCGTTTGACGCCCCTGCACTTCCTGAAGCTCCATTGTTCCACTGAAGGAAAAAGCACCCCAGACCATTATGGCACCCCCTCCACTGTGGCGCGTAGAAAACATCTCAGGTGGCATCAGAGAATAAAACTTTCTTCCACCTTTGAATGTCCCATGTTTGGTGCTCTCTTGCAAAGTTCAAACGAGCAGTTCTGTGGGGTTCAAGGAAATGAGGTCTTTGAAGAAGTTTTTTGTTTTTTAAGCCCTTCAGTCTCAGATACCGTCTGATGGTTATGGGGCTGCAGTCAGCACCAGTAAGGGCCTTAATTTGGGTCGAGGATTGTGCAGTGTCTTGACGGACAGCCAATTGGATCCTCCTGCTCAGTGCTGATGAAACTTTTTTGGGTCTTCCACTTGACTTTTTTGTTCCATAACCCTCAGGATCATTTAAGAAATTCCAAATGACTGTCTTACCGCGTCCCACCTCAGCAGCAATGGCTCGCTGTGAGAGACCCTGCTTATGCAGTTCAACAACCCGACCACGTTCAAAAAGGGAGAGTTTTTTTGCCTTTGCCATCACAACGTGTGACTAACTGACAGAGAATGACAATGAATCCACATCTTTGCACAGATTTGGCCTTTTAAAGACATGTGGTCCTAAAATTTTGATCAGCTGAAAAACAGCCTGTTTCAGTCTATTCGTTGTTTTTATTAAATTGAATGCTCAAAAAATGTTTTGTCTCACTCCCATTTCTTCTTGTTGCATGTTGAAGCTCTACTTGAAACCTTGTTAAGATAAAGCCATGCTAAATATGATTTTTTGCCATTTTTCAAGTGGTCTTAAATAGGGTTGAGCGAACCGAACTGTAAAGTTCGGGTTCGTACCGAGCTTTAGGATTTTGGGACCCCGAACCCGAACATTTCGGCCGCTTTCTTTGCACTTTTTGAAAGGCTGCACAGCAGCCAATCAACAAGCGTCATACTACTTGCCCCAAGAGGCCATCACAGCGATGCCTACTAATGGCATGGCTGTGATTGGCCAGAGCAGCATGTGACCCAGCCTCTATATAAGCTTGAGTCACGTAGCGCTGCACGTCACTCTGCTGTTACAAGTGTAGGGAGAGGATGCTGCTGGACTTGTAATTTCAGGGAGAGCATAGGAGAGAATCTAACTCAGCGATCTACAGACAAATAGTTGTGTGGGTGCAGGGCACTATCGTTTTACCCTGCCCTGAGCTCATTGACCAAAAAATACTAACTTTTAGAATTCTGTTAGTTAGGTGGGTGGCGGCAGCGGCCATTTTATGCATGCTCAGTGCACCAGCACTGCATCTGAGCTTTTTGGACATTGCAAATCACCATTTTTTGGGGCAAACTACAACATCTGTATGAGTCAGTGTGCAATTTAAGGTAGAAATACACCCATCATTTTCTGGAATTTTAAAAACACATTATTTTTTTTCAAAAAACAGTATTTTCCATATCTGCAAGTGTTAAATTAAAGATTAATATATACAGTTTTCATATTCTGTTAGCAAAAAAAGACTTTTTTGCTAACAATTTAAGGTAGAAATAGATCCATAATTTTCTGGGGTTTGAAAAACACACTCTTTTGACAAAAAACATTATTTTCAGGCCTTGCAGCATCAGAACGTGTGAAATTACAGGCTTATATACTGCTGTCAAATTCAGTTTTTAAACAAACACTCATTTGGGCACAAAAAATTTAGTTGCCAGCCTTTAATGCAGATGTCATTGTGAGATACTCCCTTAATACATTTGGGTTACATTCAGAGACTTTAAATACCGCAATTTGGTGCACCAATATTGAAATCAGGCCTACACTGGTTCAGGCCCTGTGAGATACCCCCTCTGCATACAGGGGTTTGAATTACAGCCATTTTGTGCAAAGATATATTTACTTCAGGCCTACACTGATTCAGGGCGTGTGTGATCCCCCCTATACATACAGGGGTTTGATTCAGCCATTTGAAATACAGCCATTTGAATAAAACCATTTTGTGCAAATAAGTCTTTACTTCAGGCCTACACTGATGGAATCAAGGTCATGCGAGTGACCAATGTAGTTCGGAGGAAGAGGCGGAGGTCACACAGAGCCACCAGCACAGCAGAAGAGGGAGCAGGGTGCAAAAGCGGAGTGGCCTTCCTCTAGACAGTACGCCTCCTACTGCCAACCGCAGCAAAGGACCGAGCACACCAAACCCAGCTCCAAGGAGTTCCCTGGCGTGGCAGTTCTTCAGACAATGTGCTGACGACAAGACATGAGTAGTTTGCACGCTGTGCAATCAGAGCCTGAAGCGAGGCATAAACGTTCTCAAGCACAACCTGCATGACCAGGCATTTAAGTGCAAAGCATGAGCTGCAGTAGAGTAGACACCTCAAAAACCAAGAAAGGTCTCTGGCTCCTCATGCTTCCTCTTCTGCTGCAGTCGCGGCCTCTTGATCCACCTCTGGAGTGACAGTGCCACCTGGCACCCCACAAACAGAGGATCTGCCAGCAACACCAACACCTGGGTCACCAAGCATATCCACAATGTCACACGGAAGCGTTCAGCTCTCCATATCCCAAACACTGGAGAGGAAGAGGAAGTACCCCCCTACCCACTCGCGATCCCTAGCCCCGAATGCCAGCATTTCTAAATTACTTGCCTTTGAAATGCTGTCATTGCCTTATGGTGGTGGCTGTCCCACAGCACCTGACTATTGATACGTGGACCAGTAAGCACGGTCAGGGCCGTTATATCTCCATAACAGCACACTGGGTAAATGCAGTGGCAGCTAGGCCTGAGGCGGATAGCAGTTTGGCGCATGTCCTTCCACCACCGAGGATTGCAGGGCGCTTAAGTTTGCCTACTGTTGCTTCCTCCTCCTACTCTGCTTCCTCATCCTCTATCAGCTCCTCATCAGGTCAGCGTAAAAAAACCTTCACCACCAACTTCAGCACAGCCAGGGGTAAACGACAGCAGGCAGTTTTAAAACTTATCTGTTTGGGGGACAAACCCCACACCACGCAGGAGCTGTGGACGGGCCTTGAACAACAGACCGATGAGTGGTTTGTGCCAGTCAGCTTCAAGCTCGGCCTGGTGGTGTGCGATAATGGGCGAAATCTCGTAGCAGCTCTGGGACTAGCCGGTTTGACGCACATCCCTTGTCTGGTGCATATGCTGAATTTGGTGGTGCAGAGATTCCTTAAAAATTACCCCGACATGTCAGAGCTGCTGCATAAAGTGCGGGCAGCCTGGCACATATGAGCAATTACATACTGCAGTGACTCCGCAACGACCGCCGAGTTGCCCACATTCTAACTTGTGCTGATTACTGGATGGCCACGCTGCTGGATCCCCGTCCTTAATTCCGTCACTGGAGCATTAACATAAGATGCGCGAGTACAAGCGCACGCTGGTAGACGTGCTGCTGGTGGCATTCCCACCTGACAGCGGGGGCACAGTGGAAGCACAAGGCGAAGGCAGAGGACGAGGAAGAGGTCGCCAACGCAGCTGGGGCACCGCCAGCACCTCAGAAGGCAGGGTTAGCATGACTGAAATGTGGAAAAGCTTTGTCAGCATGCCACAACAACCAGCACCACCATCTGATATGGAACGTCTTAACAGGAGGCAGCATTTCACCAACATGCTGGAGCAGTATGTGTGCACACGCCTACACGTACTGAATGACGGGTCTGCCCCCTTCAACTTCTGGGTCTCCAAATTGGGCACATGGCCTGAGCTTGCCCTTTACGCCTTGGAGATGCTGGCCTGCCCTGCAGCCAGTGTATTATCTGAACGTGTGTTTAGCACGGCAGGGGGCGTCATCACAGACAAGCGCAGGCGTCTGTCCACAGCCAACGTGGACAAGCTCACGTTCATTAAAATGAACCAGGCTTGGATCCCACAAGACTTGTCTGTACCTTGTGCAGAATAGACATTTATACCACCATCAAACATACATTCTTGTACTCAAGTCGTGCAATGATTCTTTTTTTTCTTTTTTTTTATCTGTCCCAATATTTTGGGGGCTACATACCCCAATAAAAAATAAGATTAAAACATTGTTGGCTACCTCCTCCTCCTCTATTGCTGCCTCCACCTACAACACCACATTCACCGCCTCCTCAACCTCCGACTCCATATCTACCTCCTTCTCTGACTTGCAGGTTAATAATTTGTCATTTTTAGTTATTTTATTTTATTTTAAGTTATTTCCCAATCCACATTTGTTTGCAGAACAGTTGCCATGCTCTTAAGCACATTTTACTGCCGTTTACATCCCTCTAGCCTTTTCAAGGACTATTTTAGAGCCATTTTAATGCAAAAAAGTGCCAATTTTAGTGCCCTAAATTGAAAAAATTCTTATTTTCAATAGTCGGGTGACATTTAACCATTTTTGGCGTATACAAACCCCTGCTGTGCCTGGGTGACATGAACCCCCTTTTGCCGTGAATGAACCCCTGCTGTGCCGGGATGACATGGGCCTAAATCTCTCAAAATCCTCTGTTCTATTGCTGGGTGACATGAACCACCTTTTGCCGTGAATGAACCCCTGCTGTGCCTGGGTGACATGAGCCTTGTTCTCTCAAAATCCTCTGTTCTATTGCTGGGTGACAAGAACCCAATTTTGCTGTGAATGAACCCCTGGGTGACAGGGGCCTAAATCTCTCAAAATCGTCTGTTCTATTGCTGGGTGACATGAACCCCCTTTTGCCGTGAAGGAACCCCTGCTGTGCCTGGGTGACAGGGTCCTAAATCTCTCAAAATCCTCTGTTCTATTGCTGAGTGGCATGAACCCCCATTTGCCGTGAATGAACCTCTGCTGTGCCTGTGTGACATGGGCCTAAATCGCTCAAAATCCTCTGTTCTATTGCTGGGAGACATGAACCCCCTTTTGCCGTGAATGAACCCCTGCTGTGCCTGGGTAACATGGGCCTAAATCTCTCAAAATCCTCTGTTCTATTGCTGGGTGACATGAACCCCCTTTTGCCGTGAATGAACCCCTGCTGTGCCTGGGTGACAGGGTCCTAAATCTCTCAAAATCCTCTGTTGTATTGCTGTGTGACATGAACCCCCTTTTGCCGTGAAAGAACCCCTACTGTGCCTGGGTGACAGTGGCCTAAATCTCTCGAAATCCTCTGGTCTATTGCTGGGTGACATGAACCCCCTTTTGCCGTGAATGAACCCCTGCTGTGCCTGGGTGACATGGGCCTAAATCTCTCAAAATCCTCTGTTCTATTGCTGGGTGACAAGAACCCCCTTTTGCCGTGAATGAACACCTGCTGTGCCTGGGTGACAGTGGCCTAAATCTCTCAAAATCCTATGGTCTATTGCTGGGTGACATGAACCCCCTTTTGCCGTGAATGAACCCCTGCTGTGTCTGGGTGACATGGGCCTAATTCTCTCAAAATCCTCTGTTGTATTACTGTGTGACATGAACCCCCTTTTGCCGTGAAAGAACCCCTACTGTGCCTGGGTGACAGTGGCCTAAATCTCTCGAAATCCTCTAGTCTATTGCTGGGTGACATGAACCCCCTTTTGCCGTGAATGAACCCCTGCTGTGCCTGGGTGACATGGGCCTAATTCTCTCAAAATCCTCTGTTCTATTGCTGGGTGACATGAACCCCCTTTTGCCGTGAATGAACCCCTACTGTGCCTGGGTGACAGGTTCCTAAATTTCTCAAAATCGTCTGTTCTATTGCTGGGTGACATGAACCCCCTTTTGCCGTGAATGAACCCCTGCTGTGCCTGGGTGACATGGGCCTAAATCTCTCAAAATCGTCTGTTCTATTGCTGGGTGACATGAACCCCTTTTGCCGTGAATGAACCCCTACTGTGCCTGGGTGACAGGGGCCTAAATCTCTCAAAATCCTCTGTTCTATTGCTGGGTGACATGAACCCCCTTTTGCCGTGAATGAACCCCTGCTGTGCCTGGGTGACATGGGCCTAAATCTCTCAAAATCGTCTGCTCTATTGCTGTGTGACATGAACCCCCTTTTGCCGTGAAAGAACCCCTACTGTGCCTGGGTGACAGGGGCCTAAATCTCTCAAAATCCTCTGTTCTATTGCTGGGTGACATGAACCCACTTTGCCGTGAATTAACCCCTTTTCTGCATTGCTGACAGAAGCCTAAATCTCTCAAAATTCTCTGTTGTATTGCTGGGTGACATGAACCCACTTTTGCCATGAATGAACCCCTGCTGTGCCTGGGTGACAGGGGCTTAAATCTCTCAAAATCGTCTGTTCTATTGCTAAGTGACATGAACCCCCTTTTGGCATGAATGAACCCCTGCTGTGCCTGGGTGACATGAGCCTTGTTCTCTCAAAATCCTCTGTTCTATTGCTAGGTGACAAGAACCCACTTTTGCCGTGAATGAACCCCTGCTATGCCTGAGTGACAGGGGCCTAAATCTCTCAAAATCGTCTGTTCTATTGTTGGGTGACATGAACGCCCTTTTGCCGTGAATGAACCCCTGCTGTGCCTGGGTGACAGGGGCCTAAGTCTCTCAAAATCCTCTGTTCTATTGCTGAGGGACAAGAACCCACTTTTGCCGTGAATGAACCCCTGCTGTGCTTGGGTGACAGAGGCCTAAATCTCTCAAAATCGTCTATTCTATTGCTGGGTGACATGAACTCCCTTTTGCCGTGAATGAACCCCTGCTGTGCCTGGGTGACATGAGCCTTGTTCTCTCAAAATCCTCTGTTCTATTGCTGGGTGACAAGAACCCAATTTTGCTGTGAATGAACCCCTGGGTGACAGGGGCCTAAATCTCTCAAAATCGTCTGTTCTATTGCTGGGTGACATGAACCCCCTTTTGCCGTGAAGGAACCCCTGCTGTGCCTGGGTGACAGGGTCCTAAATCTCTCAAAATCCTCTGTTCTATTGCTGAGTGGCATGAACCCCCATTTGCCGTGAATGAACCTCTGCTGTGCCTGTGTGACATGGGCCTAAATCGCTCAAAATCCTCTGTTCTATTGCTGGGAGACATGAACCCCCTTTTGCCGTGAATGAACCCCTGCTGTGCCTGGGTAACATGGGCCTAAATCTCTCAAAATCCTCTGTTCTATTGCTGGGTGACATGAACCCCCTTTTGCCGTGAATGAACCCCTGCTGTGCCTGGGTGACAGGGTCCTAAATCTCTCAAAATCCTCTGTTGTATTGCTGTGTGACATGAACCCCCTTTTGCCGTGAAAGAACCCCTACTGTGCCTGGGTGACAGTGGCCTAAATCTCTCGAAATCCTCTGGTCTATTGCTGGGTGACATGAACCCCCTTTTGCCGTGAATGAACCCCTGCTGTGCCTGGGTGACATGGGCCTAAATCTCTCAAAATCCTCTGTTCTATTGCTGGGTGACAAGAACCCCCTTTTGCCGTGAATGAACACCTGCTGTGCCTGGGTGACAGTGGCCTAAATCTCTCAAAATCCTATGGTCTATTGCTGGGTGACATGAACCCCCTTTTGCCGTGAATGAACCCCTGCTGTGTCTGGGTGACATGGGCCTAATTCTCTCAAAATCCTCTGTTGTATTACTGTGTGACATGAACCCCCTTTTGCCGTGAAAGAACCCCTACTGTGCCTGGGTGACAGTGGCCTAAATCTCTCGAAATCCTCTAGTCTATTGCTGGGTGACATGAACCCCCTTTTGCCGTGAATGAACCCCTGCTGTGCCTGGGTGACATGGGCCTAATTCTCTCAAAATCCTCTGTTCTATTGCTGGGTGACATGAACCCCCTTTTGCCGTGAATGAACCCCTACTGTGCCTGGGTGACAGGTTCCTAAATTTCTCAAAATCGTCTGTTCTATTGCTGGGTGACATGAACCCCCTTTTGCCGTGAATGAACCCCTGCTGTGCCTGGGTGACATGGGCCTAAATCTCTCAAAATCGTCTGTTCTATTGCTGGGTGACATGAACCCCTTTTGCCGTGAATGAACCCCTACTGTGCCTGGGTGACAGGGGCCTAAATCTCTCAAAATCCTCTGTTCTATTGCTGGGTGACATGAACCCCCTTTTGCCGTGAATGAACCCCTGCTGTGCCTGGGTGACATGGGCCTAAATCTCTCAAAATCGTCTGCTCTATTGCTGTGTGACATGAACCCCCTTTTGCCGTGAAAGAACCCCTACTGTGCCTGGGTGACAGGGGCCTAAATCTCTCAAAATCCTCTGTTCTATTGCTGGGTGACATGAACCCACTTTGCCGTGAATTAACCCCTTTTCTGCATTGCTGACAGAAGCCTAAATCTCTCAAAATTCTCTGTTGTATTGCTGGGTGACATGAACCCACTTTTGCCATGAATGAACCCCTGCTGTGCCTGGGTGACAGGGGCTTAAATCTCTCAAAATCGTCTGTTCTATTGCTAAGTGACATGAACCCCCTTTTGGCATGAATGAACCCCTGCTGTGCCTGGGTGACATGAGCCTTGTTCTCTCAAAATCCTCTGTTCTATTGCTAGGTGACAAGAACCCACTTTTGCCGTGAATGAACCCCTGCTATGCCTGAGTGACAGGGGCCTAAATCTCTCAAAATCGTCTGTTCTATTGTTGGGTGACATGAACGCCCTTTTGCCGTGAATGAACCCCTGCTGTGCCTGGGTGACAGGGGCCTAAGTCTCTCAAAATCCTCTGTTCTATTGCTGAGGGACAAGAACCCACTTTTGCCGTGAATGAACCCCTGCTGTGCTTGGGTGACAGAGGCCTAAATCTCTCAAAATCGTCTATTCTATTGCTGGGTGACATGAACTCCCTTTTGCCGTGAATGAACCCCTGCTGTGCCTGGGTGACAGGGGCCTAAATCTCTCAAAATCCTCTGTTCTATTGCTGGGTGACATGAACCCCCTTTTGCCGTAAAAGAACCCCTGCTGTGCCTGGTTGACAGGGGCCTAAATCTCTCAAAATCCTCTGTTCTTTTGCTGGATGACATGAACCCCCTTTTGCCGTGAATGAACCCCTGCTGTGCCTGGGTGACAGGGGCCTAAATCTCTCAAAATCCTCTGTTCTATGGCTGGGTGACATGAACCCCCTTTTGCCGTGAATGAACCCCTGCTGTGCCTGGGTGACAGGGGCCTAGATCTCTCAAAATCCTCTGTTCTTTTGCTGGATGACATGAACCCCCTTTTGCCGTGAATGAACCCCTGCTGTGCCTGGGTGACAGGGGCCTAAATCTCTCAAAATCCTCTGTTCTATGGCTGGGTGACATGAACCCCCTTTTGCCGTGAATGAACCCCTGCTGTGCCTGGGTGACAGGGGCCTAAATCTCTCAAAATCCTCTGTTCTATTGCTGGGTGACATGAACCACCTTTTGCCGTGAATGAACCCCTGCTGTCCCTGGGTGACAGGGGCCTAAATCTCTCAAAATCCTCTGTTCTATTGCTGGGTGACAAGAACCCACTTTTGTCGTGAATGAACCCCTGCTGTGCCTGGGTGACAGGGGCCTAAATCTCTCAAAATCCTCTGTTCTATTGCTGGGTGACATGAACCCCCTTTTGCCGTGAATGAAACCCTGCTCTGCATTGCTGACAGGGGTCTAAATCTCTCAAAATCCTCTGTTGTATTGCTGGGTGACATGAACCCCCTTTTGCCGTGAATGAACCCCTGCTGTGCCTAGGTGACAGGGGCCTAAATCTCTCAAAATCCTCTGTTCTATTCCTGGGTGACATGAACCCCCTTTTGCCGTGAATGAACCCCTGCTCTGCTTGCTGACAGGGGCCTAAATCTCTCAAAATCCTCTGTTGTATTGCTGGGTGACATGAACCCCCTTTTGCCGTGAATGAACCCCTGCTCTGCTTGCTGACAGGGGCCTAAATCTCTCAAAATCCTCTGTTGTATTGCTGGGTGACATGAACCCCCATTTGCCGTGAATGAACCCCTGCTCTGCATTGCTGACAGGGAACTAAATTTAGTGAAAACATCTGTTACTGATCGGAAGATGCTCGACTATAAGTGCACGCTGATGATAGCATTCCCACCAGACAGCGGGGGCACAGTGGAAGCACAAGGCGAAGGCAGAGGAGGAGAAAGAGGTCGCCAACACAGCTGGGGCACCACCAGCACCTGAGAAGGCAGGGTTAGCATGGCCAAAATGTGGAAAAACTTTGTCAGCCTTGGAGGTGCTGACCTGCCCTGCAGCCAGTGTATAGTGTGAACGTGTGTTTAGTACGGCAGAGAGCATTATCACAGGCCGCAGCCAACGTGGACAAGCTTACGTTTATTAAAATGAACCAGGCATGGATCCCACAGGACTTGTCTGTACCTTGTGCAGAATAGACATTTATACCAGCCTCAACCATCCATTCTTGTACTCAAGTGCACTTATTCTTTGTTTTATTTTGTTATATGTCCCAATATTTTGGGGGATACCCCAATTTAAAAATAAAAAATAACACAAATCAGTGTTGGCTACCTATTCCTCCTTCACCGCCACATCCACCCATCCACCTCCTCCTCAACTTCCTACTCCTAGATCCAGATTTTTATTTTAAATTTTTCTGTATTTTATGTTATTTTAAGTCATTTCCCTATCCACATTTGTTTGCAGAACAGTTGTCATGCTCTTAAGCACATTTTGATGCCTTTTGCAGCCCTCTAGCCCTTTCCAGGACTATTTAGAGCCATTTTAGTGCCCAAAAGTTCGGGTCCCCATTGACTTTAATGGGGTTCGGGTTCGGGGTGAAGTTCGGGTCCCAAACCCAAACTTTTTTTTCAAGTTCCGCCAAACCTGCCGAACCCGAACATCCAGGTGTCCTCTCAACTCTATATATATACTTTCAAGTATGTCACACGAACATTAGCGAAGGTTTTATAAGTGTATTCGTAAATAAATTAAACTGAATGTCACTGATATTTAGGATGCACAAACGTTATACAGGAGATCTAGCGCAGGTAATGTCGCTGTCACCAGCGGCTAAGAAAAAATGACACTGAATGTCACAGATATTTAGGATGAGCAAACGTTATACGTTAGATGTAGCACAGGTAATGTCGCTGTCACCAGTGGCGAAAAAGTTACAGTGAATGTCACAGATATTTAGGATGCGCAAACGTTATACAGGAGATGTAGCACATATAATGTTGCTGTCACCAGTGGCGAAAAAATTTCACTGAATGTCACAGATATTTAGGATGCGCAAACATTATACAGGAGATGTAGCGCAAGTAATGTCGCTGTCACCAGCGGCAAAAAAATTACACTGAATGTCACAGATATTTAGGATGCGCAAATGTTATACAGGAGATTTAGAGCAGGTAATGTCGCTGTCACCAGCGGCTAAGGAAAAACTACACTAAATGTCACAGATATTTGGGATGCGCTAACGTTATGCACGAGATGTAGCGCAGGTAATGTCGTTGTCACCAGCGGCTAAGAAAAAATTACACTGAATGTCACAGATATTTAGGATGCACAAACATTATACAGGAGATATAGCGCAGGTAATGTTGCTGTCACCAGTGGAGAAAAAATTACACTGAAAGTCACAGATATTTAGGATGCGCAAACGTTATACAGGAGATGTAGCGCAGGTAATGTCGCTGTCACCAGCGGCTAAGAAAAAATGACACTGAATGTCACAGATATTTAGGATGAGCAAACGTTATACGTTAGATGTAGCACAGGTAATGTCACTGTCACCAGTGGCGAAAAAATTACAGTGAATGTCACAGATATTTAGGATGCGCAAACGTTATACAGGAGATGTAGCACATGTAATGTTGCTGTCACCAGTGGCGAAAAAATTTCACTGAATGTTACAGATATTTAGGATGCGCAAACATTATACAGGAGATGTAGCGCAAGTAATGTCGCTGTCACCAGCGGCAAAAAAATTACACTGAATGTCACAGATATTTAGGATGCGCAAATGTTATACAGGAGATTTAGAGCAGGTAATGTCGCTGTCACCAGCGGCTAAGGAAAAACTACACTAAATGTCACAGATATTTGGGATGCGCTAACGTTATGCACGACATGTAGCGCAGGTAATGTCGTTGTCACCAGCGGCTAAGAAAAAATTACACTGAATGTCACAGATATTTAGGATGCGCAAACATTATACAGGAGATATAGCGCAGGTAATGTTGCTGTCACCAGTGGAGAAAAAATTACACTGAAAGTCACAGATATTTAGGATGCGCAAACGTTATACAGGAGATGTAGCCCAGGTAATGTCGCTGTGACGAGACCAATCTCGCCACATTGAATTGGAGAAGCCTGGTTGCCCGCCTGCTTCCTTTAGACTATGGCCCCATGTTGAAACACTTGATTTTCCCCTGCAAAGACTATGTGAAAGAATTTGGCTCCATGGCAATTGAACTGTATTCGTGTAGTCTGAGTGCCATTCACCTAATAATTGAATGCACTCAGACCTGAGCTATCTGGGGATATGTTAAATGTCTATGTTTTATGCAATAGCTGCACAGTTAAATATTCTTATGTCTTTTATTGTCTTTTGCTACCATGTGGCTAATGGAGTTTTGCCTCTGCCCTTGGAGATAAATTGGTTTACTTCCCAATTGTCTCCAGGACAGAAGACATTGTGTAAAACTGTGTATTCTCCTGCCTGTGATAATTACATTAACCCATTGTGTAGGGTAATTGTATCACAGGCAGAGGGGAGGATTTTGTGTGGGAGTGTCTGAGTGTATTGTACGTGGTTACTGGTTGTTTTACAAAACCTTGTGGGTGGTACTAATGTGTAAGAATGTGTATATAAGAACAATAAACACACAGCTCTGGCTTTCCACTGCTTGACCCTCAACACGGCGCCTTGTCTCGTTCTTGGGGGGATTTATTGTATGCTGTTCCAATTCGACTGCTAGGAGTGTAAACCTTTTATATGGCTTTTCCTATTCGGCTGTATGTAGCATTCATGTGGTTTCCAGTTCGGGAGATTGGTGTCTTTAGTAGCTGCCTTTGCACCTGGAAAGGGAATATCTCTTAAACGGCTTTTACCCTCTTTTATGCACGGGGTGCCGTTACAATTGGTGGCAAGCAGCGGGATCGTTCCCACAGCCAGAGGGACAGCTACAGGAGACACCATTTTGTGGATTTACAAGTTGGGGGCAACGCATGTCCCAGTACAGCGACCCTAAGATCAACAGAATGGAAACAGCAGTGGAGTACGATGAGGGTGTCATGGATGACCAAGATGCAGTCCGCAAAGGCATCTGGTACCAGGCACTGGGTATTGTGGAGTATCTGCGGGACGAGAGACTCCCCACGCAAGACCAGCGGTTTTTAGAAACGAATAGCCCTGCGGATGACCTTCCTGGGAGAGCAGCCCCGGGAGGAATGGGTAAAGAAATTGGAACACCTAGTATGGCAGGAGCTGTGGCTGGAAGATGCCTACCAGGCGCTCTGGTGGTATGGGGCACAGTACCTACCCAGGACAGCTGAGCATGACAAGCCAGAGGGAGAGGAGTTTGATGGTCCTCGCTTGTTATGGGAGACTTTTTCAGAGCTGGAGTTTGGGAGCCCTACTCAAGCCCGGTTCATTGATCTCTTTGAATGGAGGGAGAGCAGGTATGACTGGGATGACACTCATGAGATTGAGCAGGACCTGCTCCACTTGGTGACCCGGGAGATGGAGCTGGAACAGGGCAACCAGCAGCTGTTCCACTCCAGTAAGAATGCTTAGCAGGAGAGCAGAGTGACAGACCCAGAGCCAGACCCCTTCAGCTGGGAAGATATTGTGGAGGTTTACTGGGAAGAACCCCGGTGGGCCGGTGGAGATAGGACCGAGGTCTCTCCACTAGTCCTGCAGGGAATTGGGAGCCCAGTCTCCATTCCCCAGCGGCAGGCTGAGTTACAGAGGGCAGAGACAGTCGGTCCTGTCCCCCAGCGGCAGAGTGTCCTACAGGGAATAGAGAGCCCAGTCTCCTTTCCCCAGCAACAGGACATTGTATTGGGAGCAGAGACAGTCGGTCTCCCTCCCCAGAGGCTGGAAGTATGTATGGGAGAGGAGCTTGCTACCCCCTCTCCCCAGCGGCAATGTGATTTATTGGGAATTGGGAGCCCAGTCTCCATTCCCCAGCGGCAGGCTGAGTTACAGGGGGTAGAGACAGTCGGTCCTGTCCCCCAGCAGCAGAGTGTTTTATTGGGAGAGGAGAGCTTTATCCTCCCACCCCAGCGGCAGAGTGTCCAGCAGGGAATAGAGAGCCTAGTCTCCTTTCCCCAGCAGCAGGACACTGTATTGGGAGCGGAGATGGTCGGTCGCCCTCCACAGTGGCTGAAAGTATGTATGGGAGAGGAGATTTTTACCCCCTCTTTCCAGAGGCAGCTTAACGTACCAGGGGGAGACAGTAAGCCCCACAACAGTGCAGATGGGACCGTGGTCTCTGCACTTACAGCACAGGGGGTAGGGACAGTCGGTCCTGTCCCCCAGCAACAGGGCTGTCTAGCCAAAGGGAAGACAGTCGGTCTCCCCCTCCAGCAGCAGAGCTGGGTATCCAAAGGGGAGACAGTCGGTCTCCCCCTCCAACAATCAGGCTCCAACCAGGCTTCTTCCGTGGTAGCGCTGGCACCAGGGCAAAGTACCACTGGTCTCTGCCCACTCAGCAACCCACCAAGGCAGTCTACCAGTCCCCCCCACAGCCGTAGTGAGGCACATGGACATGGACAGGTTTCTACCTTGCTCAGGTGTAGTAACCATTTATTGTGAGTGGGCTGTACTGCTGTTTCTGTTTTGTGGGTGGGCTGCTGGACTAACAAGGGCACTGACTGGCAGGAAGTCAGATACCCTGTTAGGCCTCTTTCACACGGGCGTGTCCGGATTAGGTCCGGATGCGTCCCGGTGCATTGCGGCAATCCCGCGCGAGTAGGAACGCAATTGCAGTCAGTTTGACTGTGATTGCGTTCCGATGTTCAGTTTTTATCGCGTGGGTGCAATGTATTTTGCACGCGCGTGATAAAAAACCGACTGTGGTACCCAGACCCGAACTTCTTCACAGAAGTTCAGGTTTGGGTTAGTTGTAGTGTAGATTGTATTATTTCCCCTTATAACATGGTTATAAGGGAAAATAATAGCATTCTGAATACAGAATGCATAGTAAAATAGGGCTGGAGGGGTTAAAAAAAATAAAAAAAATAATTTAACTCACCTTAATCCACTTGTTCGCGCAGCCCGGATTTTCTTCTGTCTTCATCTGAGAGCAATAGGACCTTTCATGAAGTCACTGCGTTCATCACATGGTCCATCACATGATCCATCACCATGGTGATGGATCATTTGATGAGCGTAGTGATGTCATCAAAGGTCCTTTTCCTCACAGATGAAGACAGAAGAGATGCCGGCTGCGCGAACAAGTGGATTAAGGTGAGTTAAATTATTATATATTTTTTTAACCCCTCCAGCCCTATTGTTTCTATGCATTCTTTATTTAGAATGCTATTATTTTCCCTTATAACCATGTTATTAGGGGAAATAATAATGATCGGGTCCCCATCCCGATCGTCACCTAGCAACCGTGCGTGAAAATCGCACCGCATCCGCACTTGCTTTCGGATGTTTGCGATTTTCACGCAACCCTATTCATTTCTATGGAGCCTGCGTTACGTGAAAAATGCACCCGCGCGGAATACTCACCCGTGTGAAAGGGGCCTAAGTCTGTTTGGAAAAGGGGAGAGATGTGACGAGACCAATCTCGCCACATTGCATTGGAGAAGCCTGGTTGCCCACCTGCTTCCTTTAGGCCTCTTTCACACGGGCGTGTCCGGATTAGGTCCGGATGCGTCCCGGTGCATTGTGGCAAACCCGAGCGAGTAGGAACGCAATTGCAGTCAGTTTTGACTGCGATTGCGTTCCGATGTTCAGTTTTTATCGCGTGGGTGCAATGTGTTTTGCACGCGCGTGATAAAAAACCGACTGTGGCACCCAGACCTGAACTTCTTCACAGAAGTTCAGGTTTGGGTTAGTTGTAGTGTAGATTGTATTATTTCCCCTTATAACAAGGTTATAAGGGAAAATAATAGCATTCTGAATACAGAATGCATAGTAAAATAGGGCAGGAGAGGTTAATTTTTATTTATTTAACTCACCTTAATCCACTTGTTCGCGCAGCTCGGCTTCTCTTCTGTCTTCATCTGTAAGCAATAGGACCTTTGATGACGTCACTGCGGTCCTATTGCTCACAGATGAAGACAGAAGAGATGCCGGCTGCGCGAACAAGTGGATTAAGGTGAGTTAAATTATTTTTTGATTTTTTTTAACCCCTCCAGCCCTATTTTACTATGCATTCTGTATTCAGAATGCTATTATTTTCCCTTTTAACCATGTTATAAGGGGAAATAATAATGATCGGGTCCCCATCCCGATCATCACCGCATCCGCACTTGCTTGCGGATGCTTGCGATTTTCACGCAACCCCATTCATTTCTATGGGGCCTGCGTTACGTGAAAAACACACAAAGAGGAGCATGCTGCGATTTTCATGCAACGCACAAGTGATGCGTGAAAATCACCGCTCGTGTGCACAGCCCCATAGAAATGAATGGGTCAGGATTCAGTGCGGGTACAATGCGTTCAACTCACGCATTGCACCCACGCGGAATACTCGCCCGTGTGAAAGGGGCCTTAGACTATGGCCATATGTTGAAACACTTGATTTTCCCCTGCAAAAAATGATGTGAAAGAATTTGGCTCCATGGCAATTGAACTGTATTCGTGTAGTCTGAGTGCCATTCACCTAATAATTGAATGCACTCAGACCTGAGCTATCTGGGGATATGTTAAATGTCTATGTATTATGCAATAGCTGCAGAGTTAAATATTCTTATGTCTTTTATTGTCTTTTGCTACCATGTGGCTAATGGAGTTTTGCCTCTGCCCTTGGAGATAAATTGGATTACTTCCCAATTGTCTCCAGGACAGAAGACATTGTGTAAAACTGTGTATTCTCCTGCCTGTGATAATTACATTAACCCATTGTGTAGGGTAATTGTATCACAGGCAGAGGGGAGGATGCTGTGTGGGAGTGTCTGAGTGTATTGTACGTGGTTACTGATTGTTTTACAAAACACTGTGGGTGGTACTAATGTGTAAGAATGTGTATATAAGAACAATAAACACACAGCTCTGGCTTTCCACTGCTTGACCCTCAACACGGCGCCTTGTCTCGTTCTTGGGGGGATTTATTGTATGCTGTTCCAATTCGACTGCTAGGAGTGTAAACCTTTCATATGGTTTTTCCTATTCGGCTGTATGCAGCATTCATGTGGTTTCCAGTTCAGGAGATTGGTGTCTTTAGTAGCTGCCTTTGCATCTGGAAAGGGAATATATCTTAAACAGCTTTTACCCCCTTTTATGCACGGGGTGCCGTTACAGTCGCCGTCACCAGCGGCAAAAAAATTACACTGAATGTCACAGATATTTAGGATGCACAAATGTTATACAGGAGATTTAGCGCAGGTAATGTCGCTGTCACCAGCGGCTAAGAAAAAATTACACTAAATGTCACAGATATTTGGGATGCACTAACGTTATACAAGAGATGTAGCGCAGGTAATGTCGTTGTCACCAGCGGCTAAGAAAAAATTACACTGAATGTTGCAAATATTTAGGATGCGCAAACGTTATACAGGAGATGTAGCGCAGGTAATGTTGTTGTCACCAGTGGTGAAAAAATTACACTGAATGTCAGATATTTAGGATGCGCAAACGTTATACAGGAGATGTAGCACATGTAATGTTGCTGTCACCAGTGGCGAAAAAATTACACTGAATGTCACAGATACTTAGGATGCGCAAATGTTATACAGGAGATTTAGCGCAGGTAATGTCGCTGTCACCAGCGGCTAAGAAAAAATGACACTAAATATCACAGATATTTGGGATGCATTAACGTTATACATGAGATTTAGCGCAGGTAATGTCGTCACCAGCGGCTAAGAAAAAATGACACTGAATGTCACAGATATTTAGGATGCGCAAACGTTATACAGGAGATGTAGCGCAGGTAATGTTGCTTTCACCAGTGGTGAAAAAATGACACTGAAAGTCACAGATATATAGGATGCGCAAACGTTATACAGGAGATGTAGCGCAGGTAATGTCGCTGTAACCAGCGGCTAAGAAAAAATTACACTGAATGTCACAGATATTCAGGATGCGCAAACGTTATACGGGAGATGTAGCGCAGGTAATGTCACTGTTAGCAGCGGCCAAAAAATTGTGCCGAATGTCACAGATATTTAGGATGCGCAAATGTACCACAACAGATGTAGCAGCGGTTGTGTCACTGTCAGCAGCGGCCAAACAATTGTACACAATTTAGCGCAGGTTGCGCTAATAATATATATTGCAGCTAAACCCTGCCTAAAAAAAAAAAGCTATTCCTGTCCCTACACTATCTTCCCCTTCTGCTGCAGCTCTCCCTGACTAAGGCATCTTTTCCATTTACGTTCCGTTTTTTGCGTTCCGTATACGGACCGTATACGGAACCATTCATTTCTATGGATCCACAAAAAAAACGGAAGGTACTCCGTATGCCTTCCGATGGTGTATTTCATTTTTCCGTTCTGTTCAAAGATATAACATGTCCTATTATTGTCCACATAACAGACAAGGATAGTACTGTTCTATCAGGAGTCAGCTGTTCCGTTCCGCAAAAAACGGAATGCACACGGACGTCATTCGTATTTTTTGCGGATCTGTTTTTTGCAGACGCAAAATACTGAAAAAGCCATATGGTCGTGTACAAGACGCCTAAGGGTATTTTCACACTTGCGTTGCTGGATTCCGCAGGCAGTCTGTATGCAAACAGAAACCAATTGTAGATGGATGCGGATCGGTCTTACAAATGCATTGCAATACCGGATCCGGCTTTCTGGTGTCATCCGGAAAAACGGATCAGGTATTTCTTTATTTTACAGTTTTGCAGGTCTGCTCATGCGCAGACCGGAAGTCCTGATCCGTCAATGCAGCACTAATACATTCCAATGGGAAAAAAATGCCGGATCTAGCATTCCGGCAAATGTTCAGGATTTTTGGCCGGAGAGAAAAATGCAGAATGCTGCAGTTTTTTCTCCATCCAAATACCGTAAAAGGACTGAACTGAAGACATCCTGATCGGATTGCTTTCTATTCAGAATGCATTAGGATAAAACTGATCAGTTTTTTCCCAGTATTGAGCCCCTAGGACGGAACTCAATACCGGAAAACTTTGACGCAAGTGTGAAAGTACCCTAAGGCCTCATCCACACGACCATTGTTCGGGTCCGCATCCGAACCGCAGTTTTTGCGTCTTGGGTGTGGACCCATTCACTTCAATGGTGTGCTGTCCGCATCCGTTGCTCCGTTCAGTGGCCCCGCAAAAAAAATATAGCATGTCCTATTCTTGTCCGTTTTGCGGACAAGAATCGGTATTTCTACAATGGGCCACCCGTTCTGTTCTGCAAATTGCGGAAGGCTTCCGTTTTTTGCGGTCTTCAAAAAAACTGAACTGTCGTGTGCATGAGGCCTAAGACTGAACCGAACCACGTGTCATCGCGTGCTATATAGCACCCAATGATGCGTTCCGGCCAGCCAATCACTGTAATGCCAGTAACCAACATGGCTACTGCATGAGTAACCAACATGGCTCGAGGAGACTCGAGCATCGCGCTTGAGCATACGGGGTGTTCGGCCGAACACCGCAATGTGCCGAGCATCGCGATGCTAGAGTCAAAATGGGGTTCGGCCGAGCATGCTCATCCAACACTAGTATAGAGTCCTCATGGTGAACGCTTAAATGTGCTTTTGCTATGGGCTGACACATTGCCCCAACTGCTCGTGATCTGGAGAGCCATCTCATGCAACAATCAGTCACCCCTTGTGGGGATATGAGGGACACAAAGAGCTCAGCAATATGTGCGGGAAATCCTGTAGTCACATGTGTTGGATCTCATGGTAGGACTATCAACTAGTATTTTTCAGCAGGACAATGCTCGCCCACACACATCAAGGGTTTCCCAGGAATATCTCCACCAGATTGCAGCACATCCTTGACCTGCCAGGTCACCAGATTTCTCAGCAATCAAGCATTTATGAGACCAGCTGGGACACTAGCTTCTGCAACCTACAAGTGTGCAGGATCTTCACGTACAGCTACAACATTTGTGGGCAAATGTGCTGCATGATACCATATGGAGCCTGTATGCCTTCATGTCCAACCTTATACATAATCTGCGAGGTATTTTATTCTTCTCTAAATGAAATGAAAAGAGAGAATAATTATGAAGAGGAATATATAATTATGCTTTTATTTCATATTAATCCATGAAAAAAAAAGTCAGTGTGTTGCTGTAGAAAACAGTGGTATAGGATGGACAATAGCAGGCTATCGAAGCCATATAATGGATCTGTGCACCACACGTATCTGTAATATAGACCTATGAATTGGTCCTAATATCCATACTAGAACCAAAAGTATCAGATTCAAGTGAACATTCTGTAATCCTCGCCTGTAACCTCTTTCCTTACAACAGTTTAATATGTGTTTAGAAATAAATTTAGAAAAGAGCATCTGCATTGTAGACAGTCATAAAGAAGAAACTTAAATTGTTTAGCCAAATAGCCTTGCTCAGCAGACCGTGAGAATATTAATCAACTGGATGTTACAGCTTAGAGTATATACTCAAGGATATTACAGAATTATGTGTTCCTTCTTAGTCTTAACATTTATAAAATAATGCATTAGTCACTTGCCAATTTTAGAAGCTTAAGAACCAGTTAAATAACGTTTTTTTCTTCTTGCTAACACCATTACATTAAATAAAAATGAACTTGAGGGGACATTTTTACTGCAGCGTTCATTTGTTCTGTGGAAGCATTGAGTCCTAGCACCTGCACAGAGAATATTTGATGGTCTGCGGACCAAGAACAAGGAGTTTTGTTGGCGATACAAACATACTCAGCAAAAGTAAAATGTATTTCAAGGAACAGTGCAGTTTTATTCTATTAATTATTTCAAGTGTGTGTGTTTCTTGGAACATAAGAACTTTGAAAAGAATTGTATGGTTTATACAAGGCAGTTTATTACTATACTGTTTCACTGTGAATCAAGAGCTTCTTCTAGATGTCTTTGAACATTTGAAGTAGCAGGAACCAAATAGTCTTAACCAATTGCAATTTGGAAGAGGGAGCAGAACATCTCCAAATGGTATATAGGGGACTATATGATGCATTCTGAAAGCTTTGAAGTCCTGAGTATGAGCTGTGCTCCTTCACTTGTCTCCATTGATTTTCAAAGACCTTATAGTGCAGGGGTGCACAACCTTTTTTGGTCTGAGGGCTGCATTGTCACATCGGTCTATTTCAAAGGGTTGCAAAAAAATATATATGTTGATCGGCGTTCGTTTGCATTGGCCTATTACACAAGCCGATGCAAAATTAATGGTTGAGGAATGGTCACTACCACAGTCATTCAAACCACAGTTCCCTCATTATCGGTAGCACATCCGTGATTACACAGGGAGATGTGCTGACGGTTATCATGCATCTCTCATTTTGATAAAATATGCAAATCAGCCAACAAACGAGTGATTGCTCGTTTATTGGCTGATAAGCGGCAGGATTATACAGGCCAGATATGGAATCAGTGCTCCTATGGACACTTGTTACCAGAAACTGGCCCAAATATAGTGCAGTGTAATGGCTCATGCACATGGCCGTTGCCCGGCCCGCAAAACATGGGCACCGGTCGTGTGTACCCCGCGGACCTATTGACTTGAATGGGTCTGTAATCCGGGGGATGTGGTGCGGTGTGGAATGGAAGCACGGATCGGAAGCCCACAAAAGTACTACGGAGTGCTTTCGTGGTGTTTCTGTCTGTGCTTCCGCATCGGAAAAAAATAGAAAATGTTTAGAGTTGAGCGGGCACCTGAATGTTCGGGTTCGACGAGTTCGGCCGAACTTAAAAAAAAAGTTCGGGTTCGGGACCCGAACTTGACCCCGAACCCGAACTCGATTGTAGTCAATGGGGACCTGAACTTTTGGGCACTAAATTGGCTCTAAAATAGTCCTGGAAAGGGCTAGAGGGCTGCAAAAGGCATCAAAATGTGCTTAAGAGCTGTCACGAGGGTGTTAAGAACCACGTCTGACTCCGTTATACCCGGGGTCAGGTAGTCGCAGCGGTTGGCTGTGCGCTCTATGTAAGATAGGGCTGTTTTCTTATGGTAGCTTTCTGGGTTTACTTTGCAACCCTTTTGGCTCACTCAGGGATCCGTAGCTCTTTCTCCTCAGCTGTTCCTTGTCCAGCACTTCCAACCCCCTTATATTCCCCTCTCACTCTTCTCTGGTTGCCAGATATAGAGCTTCCTGCCTGGACATCTATTCTGACCCTCTGGAGCTGTGTTGCTGCGTTCTCTGGTTGTTGGTCCAGAACGCTACCCTCCGGATCCCTGTTGGACCTTTGTGGTCTGCTGTGGTCGCCCACCTGGGTGTATGTGTTTGTCTTTATTGTCTGTCCTCTCCCTGGTGTTTCCCTCTTAGTGTCAGTGGTGCGGACTAGCGATCCCACCAGCCCGTTCACTATCTAGGGCTCATTTTAGGGAACGCCAGGGTTTAGGCACGTGATCGCCGCACGGGTGATGAACCCGTCTAGGGACGTCAGGGCAGTCAGGTGCCAGCCGCAAGGTGAGTCAGGGGTCACCACCTTTCCCTCTCCCTTGGGCAGGGCTTTCCCTTTTCCCTCCCTGTGCGTGACGCCGGTCATTACATTGTATCTGGCCCTTATTTTGTGTAGGTAAAAAAAAAATATATATATATTTTTTTTACCTACTTAGAATCCAGTATGGATCAAATTGCTGCTCTGACCAAACAATTTCATGGCCTGTCTTTGGAGGTGGCAGAATTGAAGGCGTCGGTCCTCCAGCAACAGCAGCAATTACAACAGACCGCAAGCCCAGCGGTTGCTACTGGTAACCAGGTTGTTGCGGAACCCAAGGTCCCTCTCCCTGACAGATTTTCTGGGGGAAGGGACAAGTTTTTGACATTCCGTGAGGCCTGTAAATTATATTTTAAACTGCGCCCTTACTCCTCTGGTAATGAAGAACAGCGGGTGGGGGTTGTTATTTCCCTGCTGCAGGGGGACCCGCAGTCCTGGGCGTTCTCTTTACCTACTGATTCCCAGGCTCTTCGGTCAGTGGATGAGTTTTTCGGGGCCTTGGGTCTCATATATGACGACCCTGACCGAGTCGCACTGGCTGAATCAAGATTACGGAGACTCCTACAAGGAGAGCGGCCGTTAGAGGAGTATTGCTCTGACTTCCGTAGGTGGGCTACGGATACCCAATGGAACGACCCGGCTCTCAGGAGTCAGTTCTGCTCTGGGTTATCCGAAAGGGTTAAGGATGCGCTTGCATTATATGAGACCCCCTTTTCCCTTGACGCGGTTATGTCCCTTTCTATCCGAATAGATAGACGCCTTAGGGACAGGTTGAAAAAACCGGAGCAATTGGTAACCCCTCCCAAGCAGCAGTTAGTCTGTACGGACTTAGACGAGCCTATGCAGCTAGGAGGAGCTACTCGTCAGGTCCGTCCTACTGAGGCTCGCCGTAGGCGTGGGGTTTGTTTTTTTTGTGGGGAGAGGGGTCATTTCATTAATGTCTGTCCTTCTTTTTTCCTCCATACGTACATCGCAATTTGTGTTGCCAGCGGTTATTGTTTTTGGTGATAAGACTGAGACTATTTCTTTCTTTCTAGACAGTGGAGCAGGGGTAAATTTGATAGATGCCCATTTTGCCCGCACTATGGGTTTGTCTCTCTGTACGCTACAGAGACCTATTCCCATATTTGCTATTGATTCTGCTCCTCTGTCTCAGAGAAACCTCACCCACATTGTTCATAATTTACACCTTCGGGTAGGGGACCACCATAACGAGATGCTTTCATGTTATGTTCTGGAGGGGCTTCCCACTCCGGTAGTGCTGGGTCTTCCCTGGTTGGTAGCGCACAATCCAGTGGTGGATTGGCAGGCCAGGGAGATATTGGAGTGGAGTGAGCAGTGCAGAGAAAATTGCTTAAATAGCAATTGCTTAGTCGCCTCCATAACTACCCTACCTACATTTATTTCGGATTTTGAGGATGTTTTTTCTGAAAAGGGTTGTCATAAGTTACCACCTCATCGTCCTTATGATTGCCCGGTTAACCTTATTCCCGGCGCAAAATTACCCAAGACCAGGTTATATAATCTTTCAGGTCTAGAGAGACAAGCCATGAAAGATTATATCTCCGAGGGACACATCAGACCCTCTTCTTCACCCGTGGCTGCAGGGTTTTTCTTCGTTAAAAAGAAAGATGGGGGCCTGCGTCCTTGCCTAGATTTTCGCGAATTAAATCGGATAACCATCCGAGACCCATACCCTCTTCCTCTCATTCCTGACCTGTTTAACCAGATTGCGGGTGCTAGGTGGTTCTCCAAGCTTGATCTTAGGGGGGCCTACAATCTGATTCGTATTAAGGAGGGGGATGAGTGGAAGACAGCTTTTAACACCCCTGAGGGGCATTATGAAAATCTAGTTATGCCTTTCGGTCTGACCAATGCTCCTGCCGTCTTTCAACATTTCGTTAATGACATTTTTAGTCATCTAATCGGCAGGTTTGTGGTAATATACCTAGATGATATTTGAATTTATTCGTCTGATCTGAGAACACATGAGGTGCATGTCAGACAAGTACTGCAGGTCCTACGGACGAATAAATTATATGCTAAAATTGAAAAATGTGTCTTCGCCGTTCAGGAGATACAATTCCTAGGTTATTTTTTATCTGCTTCAGGTTTACGTATGGATCCCAGGAAGGTCCAGGCAATTTTAGATTGGGATCTTCCTGAGAACCTCAAAGCACTGCAACGGTTCTTGGGCTTCGCGAATTTCTATAGGAAATTCATTAAAAATTATTCGGTGATTGTAAAACCCTTTACTGACATGACTAGGAAGGGGACTGATTTTTCTAAATGGTCTGACGCCGCTAAAGTTGCTTTTTCCTCTCTAAAAGAGAGGTTTACCTCAGCACCTGTAATAGTCCAACCTGATGTCTCTCAGCCTTTTATTGTTGAAGTCGATGCGTCAGAGGTGGGAGTGGGGGCGGTGCTGTCTCAGGGTCCGTCTCCTGGCAAATGGCGTCCTTGTGCTTTCTTTTCTAAAAAACTATCTGCAGCAGAAAAGAACTACGATTCTGGCAATAGGGAACTATTAGCTATTAAACTAGCGTTTGAAGAATGGCGTCACTTTTTGGAGGGGGCAGTCCACCCCCGTCATTGTGATTACGGACCACAAAAATCTTCTGTACCTCGAATCAGCTAAGCGTCTCACCCCTAGACAAGCTAGGTGGTCGCTATTTTTTACCAGGTTTAACTTTGTGATTACCTATCATCCTGGGGCAAAGAATACCAAGGCTGATGCACTATCTCGTTGTTTCCCTGGAGGGGGTAATGTGAGTGATCCGGTGCCCATTCTTCAAAGAGGAGTGGTTGTTTCTGCGGTACACTCTGTTCTGGAGGGGAAGGTGTTAGAGGCCCAGGGGGACGCCCCGGTCCCTTGCCCCTCAGAGAAATTGTTTGTACCGTTGAACCTGCGTTTCGAGTTATTAAAGGAACATCATAATTCGGCACTTGCTGGGCACCCGGGTAGTAAAGCAACCTTGGAGCTATTTTCTCGGCGTTTTTGGTGGCCAAGGTTGCGTCAGGATGTATTGGATTTTGTGTCTTTTTGTTCTACCTGTGCGCGCGCAAAAGTTTCACATACTTGTCCTGCAGGGTCTCTATTACCACTCGTCATTCCCAATAGACCATGGACACATCTGTCTATGGATTTTATCACTGAATTACCTTTGTCTGCGGGTAAAACAGTTATTTTGGTAGTAGTGGACAGGTTTATCAAAATGGTACACTTCATTGCGTTACCCGCACTACCTAATGCTAAGACTCTTGCTCAGGTATTTGTCAGTGAAATCGTGAAGCTTCACGGGGTCCCCTCCGATGTTGTTTCGGATTGGGGTACCCAGTTTATTTCTAAATTTTGGAAAGCTTTTTGTTCCCGTTTGGGGGTACACTTGTCCTTTTCCTCAGTTTTCCATCCTCAGTCGAATGGACAGACTGAGCGTACCAACCAAAACCTGGAGACATATCTAAGATGTTTTGTGTCTGAAAACCAAGAGTTGTGATCATCATATTTACCGTTAGCTGAGTTTGCCATAAATAATTGTCGTCAGGAGTCCACTGGCAAGTCACCATTTCTTGGTGCATATGGTTTTCATCCCCAATTCTGTACTTTCAAAGAGGGGGGGTCTTCTGGGGTTCCCGAAGAGGAACAGTTTTCGTCATCTCTTTCATCAGTATGGCAGAAGGTGCAAGCTAACTTGAAAAATATGGGAGGTAAATACAAATGCAAGGCTGATAAGAGACGGTCGCCAGGTCCGTACCTAGGAGTGAATGACTATGTGTGGTTGTCTACTAGGAATATTAAATTGAAGGTTCCCTCTTGGAAACTGGGTCCTAGGTTTATTGGTCCTTACAAAATTGTAGCCATCATCAACACCGTGGCTTTTCGCCTGGAGTTACCTCAGACTTTTAAAATCCATAATGTTTTTCATAAGTCGTTACTCAAAAAATATGTTCCATCTCTAGAACCGTCATTGCTGCCACCCCCTCCTGTTGTTGTGGATGGTAATCTAGAATTTCAGATATCCAAAATTGTTAATTCTCGTCGGGTCCGCCGCTCTCTTCAATATCTGGTGCATTGGAGAGGTTACGGTCCCGAGGAAAGAATGTGGGTTCCTGCGTCTGAGGTAAACGCCGACAGGCTAGTTCGGGATTTTCATGCCTCTCATCCTGATAGACCTGGTCCTGAGTGTCCGGAGGCCCCTCGTAGAGAGGGGGGTACTGTCACGAGGGTGTCAGAACCACGTCTGACTCCGTTATACCCGGGGTCAGGAAGTCGCAGCGGTTGGCTGCGTGCTCTATGTAAGATAGGGCTGTTTTCTTATGGTAGCTTTCTGGGTTTGCTTTGCAACCCTTTTGGCTCACTCAGGGATCCGTAGCTCTTTCTCCTCAGCTGTTCCTTGTCCAGCACTCCCAACCCCCTTATATTCCCCTCTCACTCTTCTCTGGTTGCCAGATATAGAGCTTCCTGCCTGGACATCTATTCTGACCCTCTGGAGCTGTGTTGCTGCGTTCTCTGGTTGTTGGTCCAGAACGCTACCCTCCGGATCCCTGTTGGACCTTTGTGGTCTGCTGTGGTCGCCCACCTGGGTGTATGTGTTTGTCTGTATTGTCTGTCCTCTCCCTGGTGTTTCCCTCTTAGTGTCAGTGGTGCGGACTAGCGATCCCACCGACCCGTTCACTATCTAGGGCTCATTTTAGGGAAAGCCAGGGTTTAGGCACGTGATCGCCGCACGGGTGAGGAACCCGTCTAGGGACGTCAGGGCAGTCAGGTGCCAGCCGCAAGGTGAGTCACCACCTTTCCCTCTCCCTTGGGCAGGGCTTTCCCTTTTCCCTCCCTGTGCGTGACGCCGGTCATTACAAGAGCATGGCAACTGGTCTGCAAACACATGTGGATAGGGAAATGACTTAAAATAACATAAAATACAGAAAAATTTAAAATAACAATCTGGATCTAGGAGTAGGAGGTTGAGGAGGCAGTGGAAGGGTGGATGTGGCGGTGTAGGTTGATGTGGCGGTGTAGGTGGAAGCGGCGGTAAAGGAGGAATAGGTAGCCAACACTGATTTGTGTTATTATTTTTTTTTAAATTGGGGTATCCCCCCAAATATTGGGACATATAACAAAATAAAACAAAGAATAAGTGCACTTGAGTACAAGAATGGATGGTTGAGGCTGGTATAAATGTCTATTCTGCACAAGGTACGGACAAGTCCTGTGGGATCCATGCCTGGTTCATTTTAATAAACGTAAGCTTGTCCACATTGGCTGCGGCCTGTGATAATGCTCTCTGCCGTGCTAAACACAAGTTCACACTATACACTGGCTGCAGGGCAGGTCAGCACCTCCAAGGCTGACAAAGCTTTTCCACATTTTGCCCATGCTAACCCCTTCCTTCTCAGGTGCTGGCGGTGCCCTAGCTGCATTGGCGACCTCTTCCTCCTCCTCTGCCTTTGCCTTGTGCTTCCACTGTGCCCCCGCTGTCAGGTGGGAATGCCATCATCAGCGTGCGCTTGTGATCAGTAACAGATGATTTCACTAAATTTAGTTCCCTGTCAGCAATGCAGAGCAGGGGTTCATTCACGGCAAAAGGGGGTTTATGTCACCCAGCAATAGAACAGAGGATTTTGAGAGAACGAGACCCATGTCACCCAGGCACAGCAGGGGTTCATTCACGGCAAAAGGGGGTTCATGTCACCCAGCAACAGAACAGTGGATTTTGAGAGATTTAGGCCCATGTCACCCAGGCACAGCAGGGGTTCATTCACGGCAAAAGGGGGTTCATGTCACCCAGCAATAGAACAGAGGATTTTGAGAGATTTAGGCCCCTGTCACCCAGACACAGCAGGGGTTCATTTACGGCAAAAGGGGGTTCATGTCACCGAGCAATAGAACAGAGGATTTTGAGAGATTTAGGCCCATTTCACCCAGGCACAGCAGGGGTTCATTCACGGCAAAAGGGGGTTCATGTCACCCAGCAATAGAACAGAGGATTTTGAGAGATTTAGACCCCTGTCACCCAGGCACAGCAGGAGTTTATTCACGGCAAAAGGGGGTTCTTGTCACCCAGCAATAGAACAGAGGATTTTGAGAGATTTATGTCCATGTCACCCAGGCACAGCAGGGGTTCATTCACGGCAAAAGGGGGTTCATGTCACCCAGCAATAGAACTGAGGATTTTGAGAGATTTAGGCCCATGTCACCCACGCACAGCAGGAGTTCATTCACGGCAAAAGGGGGTTCATGTGTAGTGTCCCACTAGGTAAATGTGGGCACTACACAAGGGCTAATATGACCATTGTAATTTATATGATGTTTTATGTGCATTTTCCTGTTTATCTGTGTATCAGGCCTGTTAGGGTGTAGTTCCTCCTCCTAGACAGTAGAGGGAGTTAGGAAACCCCTAATATATATAGTTAGGCCCAGACAGGAAAAGGGCAGTGTAGTCCAGGAGGCTAGTGAGTGCAGTCTAGCCTGCCAGAGGTTCTTGAGCCAGAGTTAGCTCAGAAGTTTGTTACCAGGGGAAGAGTTACCTCCTGAGAAACCTGCAGTTCCTACAAAGTACAGTACAGAGCAGAGCAGAAGTGTTTCCAGCCAAACAAGAGAGCTGAAGGGCAGAAGAGTCTATTCAATGCAAGGAGATATATACGAGAGGAAGTTTCTTTACCAAGGATAAAGCCAACAATAGGGCATACGGGCCTTGGGATTAAGACAGACAGGAGTTCTGAGGAATAGTGCACAGGATTTCTGAGGAAAAGGTGCAGCCTGATATGTGAGTGTATTTAACCCTCTGAGTATCTTGCAAGAACATTGTTGCCTGCCATCATTGTATAAGCCTGCTTAAGACTGCTTCTGTCATATGGAACTGAACCTAAAAGAACTGTAAATAGTTAACTGTTCCAGTAAAGAAAGTTTTGGTTCACTGCAAACTGTGTTCCTGACTTATTCCTATTATAAATAGGTGTGCCACCGTTAACGGCACAAATCTTAAAGGTATCTTGCCGCCGGCACATTAATCCTGCAACACCCAGGGCACCTCACCTACCACCGGCCTGGTCCCTATACACAGAGAGTGCCCCAGAGGACCCCTGTGCCAGCCTCTCCATCACTGCTGTATGCCTGCCCAGGGTCATCCTATAAACTGTGAGTAACCAAGAGCAACCCTCGTTTGCCTAGTAACCGTGACCTCACTATCGCAATACCCTGCAGGGCTGCATACTGCATATTTTGGCATCACGAACAGGATGCGATCATTCCTGCGCCATTGTGGAATATAAACTGTGTGCCAATATTGCCCATAAATTGATAAAGCCCTATCCGTTTATTTGGAAAATTGCTGGGTCAAAGAACTGTAAAAACTGCAGTGTTAAAATCGTATTTTGTGGACTGTTTGCCGCTTATTTAAGTCACCGCTTGCTGTCTGTGAATAGACAGCGTTTTGCTCAAAGATGGCCGCCTAAGTGACTGGATTATTGGTGCGCCTCGTTGTGTCGGTTTGGCGCGAAGAAGAAAAAGGAGAGACACCGCCCTGTCTGTAAGGAAGATACCACCTACCTTGAATCTCGGAGCTCCAAGAGGCCACGCCTATCTTCTGACTCTGCGCGTGGGACCTCCGCACGACGTAACCACGTTCCTCGCGAGATTTGGACCGAGCATCGCCGGAGTAAGTAAAAACTTTCGTATTCACTGGCCCCTTTATATATCAGCACCAGGGAGGTTCCGATCCTTGCAAAGAGACTGGGAGAGGTCCCTCATTATTAGCAAAAGACTTAACCCGGGGGGGAAGTACGCCCAACTTAGATCCGACGTGCTCCGTCGCTCCTTAAAGGGCCATACCCACTCCGTTGGTGCCCTTAGCAACGTTTAAGCAAGCAAAGGCCAGCGTGTGTCTGCCTATAGTCCTGGCCACCAGAGACCAGGCAATTTCCGCACCTGAAGAAGCGGAGCGGGCGGTCCCCGATGTGCCTCCTGAAATGTACGTCACTGATAACAGGGCACCCGCCGCTGCGGCAGCATGTAGCCTGATGCCACTGACCATGCCATATTATTTCAGGGCCCCCTGGTTCCCGCGATATTCCGGGGAGAGCCACAAGCTAAAAGACTTTAGGGACCAGATACTGGCCCTGTTTCGGCTCTACCCCATCTCCACTGAGCAACAAATGGAGATCCTCTTAGCACAGTTAAAAGGGGCCGCCCGCAGGGAAATCATGTCTTAGCCCAGCTCTGAAAAGAATAGCCTGGAACAGATCTTTGATCGCCTCGGCACCACGTTTGAGGCCAGAACAGTGTCTGAAGTTAAGATGCAATTTTTCAGCAGGAAACAACAGCCTGGTGAGTCACTCAGTGATTTTGCTTTGTCCCTGCAAGAGACCCTGAGGGCTGTGGTCCAAGTGGACTCCCGGGAGGCTGAGGACCAGGACCGGACTCTAAGAGAGCAGTTCCTTGCGGGTGTAAACACTGAGCATTTAAAGGGCCAGCTGAGGATGCTGTCGGCCCAACACCCCAATTGTGCGTTTTTGGACTTTAAGAAGCTGGCCATCAGTATCTTAGGCCAAAACCCGGCCACGGGGCCAGCGGCCTCCCTTGAACCTCAGGCCTGCCAGTCAAAAACTGTTAATGTGAGGCCGGCTGGAGCCAGCCAAGCCACTCAGGCTCCAGTAACAGATGTGGTGGCGGCATTAATGGAGCAAGTAAACCATCTCACTAAGAGCTTGGAGAAGGTGTGCAGGAAAATAGAGGAATGAGAGAGACCATTGTTACTAGAAGATGAAAGCCCCCTTCCTCAAAGGCTCCCGCCTGCATATAAAGATGCATACCCCAAAGAACCTGATGCCCTGTCTCGGCTCCCCACTACAGAAGCACCAGATGAAGCAAAAGATGCCTGGGAATAAGTGGAGATGCTGGCGTTTAACAACAAATTTGCTCAGCAAGATAATGTTCGCACTGAAAATCACTCAGCTGCTGATTCCTCTTCATCAAATATTCCTGAGTCCAGGGGCGAACAAGAAAGGTGGATTAAGCTCCAGTCAGAAAGTAGAGTCCTCGGTGAACTGCTCGACTTCCTTACTAGTGGGAGAACTCCTGAGAGAGTCCGCAGGAAGAGTGCAGACCTAGAGCTATTGAGACTGTGGAGACATCGCCACCAACTCTTCCTTCAAAAATGCCTGTTGCTTAGAAGGAGCCTGGATCCAGTGTCCTGCGAGAGGGTATACCAGATCCTCATACCATGTCAAGACGCCAGTCTGGTGTTAGAGATGTATCATAACCAGTCCGGACACTTCGGTGTGCAGAAAACTGAGGCCACCATTCGCAGGAGGTTCTATTGGATCGGGATGAGAGAAGACATTGAGAAATGGTGCCGGGAATGTACTGCCTGTGCCATGGGGAGAAGTGAACGCCATAACCAGAGGGTGCCTCTCCATCCTATCGTGAGTAAAACTCCCTTAGAACTTGTTGCTATTGATCATGTGAAGTTGGAGCCAAGTCGCTCAGGGTATACTTATGCCATGACCATTATTGATCACTTCACTAAGTTTGTCGTAGCAGTGCCTGTGAAAGACCTGACAGCCAAGACTGCGGCGGAGGCGTTCTGGAAGCATTTTCTAATGCCGTACGGCTGCCCAGAGAGGATCCTCACTGACCAGGGGTCTGCATTTGAATCACAGTTGTTCCAAGAGATGTGCCTGCTGCATAATTGCCAGAAAGTCCGGACCACCGCCTATCATCCGCAAGGTAATGGACTCTGCGAAAAGATGAATCAAACTCTCATTGAAAGGTTGACAGCAGTGCCCCTTGAGACAATAGGTAATTGGCCTACTCTGCTGCCACAACTCATGTATACCTATAACAATACAATTCACTGCTCCACCGGGTACACGCCCTTCTATCTGATGTTCGGCCGTCAAGGGAGGCTACCTGCTGACCACTCCCTGGATGTACAGGTGCCTGATGTCATCAATCCACTACCAAAAACTGATTGGGTGGTGGAGCATCAAAGACGTCTCCTTAATGCTAAGGAGATTGGTCAGCAGCGCATGGAAAATGCCCGAGAGCGACAGAAGAGAGACTATGACCTGGCTGCTCATGCGGAACCTCTAGCTTTTGGAGACATGGTGTGGTTGAAAAATAACCACCGAACCAGTAAATTGGACAGTAAGTGGGAAAGGATTCCCTATGTCATTTCTGCTATCCCTAATGCTGAGGCCCACATTTATCAAATTTCCAAAGAAGATAAAGGCTCCCAAATTGTACACAGGAATTGTTTAAAACCCTGCATAGAAGGAGAAATTGCAGCAGAAGACATTGAGACAGAGTCTCCTGAGCCCGGGTTGCCAGCCCAACCTGCTGATCCTATGCAGGCTGTTGAGAACCTGATATATGACAAAGAGCCACTTCATTGGTTCCTCACACCCTGGCTGAACTTGGTGGTACCAGCTCCAGTTCCTGCTAGTCCTCAACCCCAGGACGACTTGTCCCAGAGTGTACCTGAAAGAGCTCCAGAGCCTGTGGACTCCTCTGACCCTCCTGAACCAAGGCAGGAAGAACTTCTGCCAGTAAGAAGGTCCACACGGTCTACTAAGGGGAACCCACCTGTGAGATTCGGAGACTACATTGTGGGCCAAAGTAGCCCCTCCCGGGAAACCCCTGTTTAACTATTTACAAGACCCGGGTACGGACTCATTTTGTTATTTTGAGCCTCCAGGAACTTATGTTATATTTGCATCTTCTATTATTATCATTATGGACTATCCTGGTTATCCCAGATACGCTGCACCAGGTCAGCGCCCTTGATCCATACAAGTTACAGCAATAGTCTTGGGTCCCAGCAGTTATTGGCAATATGTGGCAGTAATCAATATGTATTCTGCTTC
Source organism: Bufo bufo (assembly GCF_905171765.1). NCBI lineage: Eukaryota > Metazoa > Chordata > Amphibia > Anura > Bufonidae > Bufo > Bufo bufo. Next base: position 81,629,433 of record NC_053395.1, read on the forward strand.
TATTCATATGCCTAGTGAATCTGGCAGGTATCTATCTTCTGCTCTGTCTGTAGTCTGCTTGATATGGGCCTGACTAGCTGAGGAGGTATTTGGCTTCTCCTGGACTCTGGATAAGTACTCACAGGACTGCTCGCAGGGAATAGCTTCCTGGAGATCTGTAGTCTTAGAGGTGCTGCTTGCTTGTCACCAGCTGAGGTAGATGACTCAGGCTGGGAAGAATGATCCTTGGCCTCAGCCGAGGCTGGATCCTAGGTTGGGATCCCTGTTTCTGGGAGCTCCTACTAACACAGCCTTCCCCAAGCAGGGGGCTGGAACACACTCGATCTAACTTCCTCTCCTTCTCATGAGGTAGGGGGGAGCTAGACTGGAATGAACTATTCCAATCTAGCAATACTAAACTGGCTAAAGTCTGCTGAACATATTGCTGCCACCTGCTGGTGTACATAGAAATTACAGCAAATACATTATATAGGCCTGGAAAATGCATAAAATAGAAAATGCATTGTTAGATTACACAAGATGGCAATCAATATACACCTGACATGATGCAGCAGGGCGAAAGAGTTTAGTGACATACTCTGGGATGTTACATATGTATAGGGGGGATCACACACGCCCTGAATCAGTGTAGGCCTGAAGTAAAGATTTCTTTGCACAAAATGGCTGTATTTCAAATGGCTGAATCAAACCCCTGTATGTATAGGGGGGATCACACACGCCCTGAATCAGTGTAGGCCTGAAGTATATCTTTGCACAAAATGGCTGTATTTCAAATGGCTGTATTTCAAATGCCAAATTCAAACCCCTGTATGTAGAGGTGGTATCTCAGAGGGCCTGAACCTCTGTAGGCCTGAAGTAAATATATCTTTGCAAAAAATGGCTGTATTTCAAATGGCTGTATTTCAAATGCCTAATTCAAACAACTGTATGTATAGGGGGGATCACACACTCCCTGAATCAGTGTAGGCCTGCAGTAAATATATCTTTGCACAAAATGGCTGTATTTCAAATGGCTGTATTTCAAATGCCTAATTCAAACCCCTGTATGTATAGGGGGGATCACACACGCCCTGAATCAGTGTAGGCCTGAAGTAAAGATTTCTTTGCACAAAATGGCTGTAATTCAAATGGCTGAATCAAACCTTTGTATGTATAGGGGGGATCACACATGCCCTGAATCAGTGTAGGCTTGAAGTAAATATATATTTGCACACACAAAATGGCTGTATTTCAAATGGCTGTATTTCAAATGGCTGTATTTCAAATGCCTAATTCAAACCCCTGTATGTATAGGGGGGATCACACACACCCTGAACCAGTGTGGCCTGAAGTAAATATATCTTTGCACAAAATGGCTGTATTTTAAATGGCTGTATTTCAAATGCTTAATTCAAACCCCTGTATGTAGAGGTGGTATCTCAGAGGGCCTGAACCTCTGTAGGCCTGAAGTAAATATATGCACCAAATGGCTGTATTTCAAATGCCTAATTCAAACCCCTGTATGTATAGGGGGGATCACACACGCTCTGAACCAGTGTACACTGCTCAAAAAAATAAAGGGAACACAAAAATAACACATCCTAGATCTGAATTAATTTAATATTCTTCTGAAATACTTTGTTCATTACATAGTTGAATGTGCTGACAACAAAATCACACAAAAATTAAAAAATGGAAATCAAATTTTTCAACCCATGGAGGTCTGGATTAAAGTGGAAAAACACACTACAGGCTGATCCAACTTTGATATAATGTCCTTAAAACAAGTCAAAATGAGGCTCAGTAGTGTGTATATCTTTGCACAAAATGGCTGTATTTCAAAAAGCTGTATTTCAAATGGCTGTATTTCAAATGCCTAATTCATACCCCTGTATGTAGAGGGGGTATCTCACAGGGCCTGAATTCAATATTGGTGCACCAAATGGCGGTATTTCAAATCTCTGAATGTAACCCAAATGTATTAAGGGTGTATCTGACAATGACATCTGCATCAAAGGCTGGCAACAAAAAATTTTGTGCCCAAATGAGTGTTTGTTTAAAAACTGAATTTGACAGCAGTATATAAGCCTGTAATTTCACACGTGCTGATGCTGCAAGGCCTGAAAATAGTGTTTTTTGTCAAAAGAGTGTGTTTTTCAAACCCCAGAAAATAATGGGTGTATTTCTACCTTAAATTGCTGCTGCTGTCCTGCAGGAATCCGACTCTTAGCTCCACGGAAAACCACAATACAGTCCCGATGCGTCTGGTTAATGTGGGGTCCCCTGGCTGGGGATCATCAATCACCTGCTTCACCCACTCCTCGACGGCTGATTTATACTCCCAGGCCGTCTGGGCAAATGCAGTGATCTCGTGGGGGACGTCGGGGTTCAGGCTCTTAAGCTGAGTGTAGCTGGGCGGCGGAGTGGAAACACTGGCCGCCTCTGCCGCACCAGTAGGTGACGGTCGCGGTGCCGACCTAGGCCTGGTGACAGGTGCTGGGGTCTCAGGATGCGGTGCAGGGGCGGAAACAGACCGGGCTGGGGCCTCAGGGAGCGCGACAGCTCCTACCTGTTGTCGCGGCCGAGCAGCCGGTTCCAGTGCCACCTGGTGGTCATCATGGGACAATGGCGCCATCAGTGTCACTGGCTCATCCATGGCTGAGGTGAGTGCGTCAGCAGCGTCCTCCATGGGAACAGACTTGACGTCAACCTCCATTTTCACAGGCGCGTCATCTTCCGCGGGGGAACTTGACAAGGCGGAGGGATCCACGGCCTCCGGGAACTCCATCAAGTCCGGGCTCTTTGACGCAGGAACCGGGATCTCAGCAGTGGTCTCTTCTGGCACCTCCGGGACGCTGGCCAAGGTAGGTGGCACAGACCTCTTGCTCAGGGAGGAATCCACAGCCTCCGGCATAGTAGCAGATAGAGAAGGCCCACTCTTCTTCAGGACTTGGGAGACATAGATCTCCGATGGGCGCTCTTCATAGACTGGCTCATCATCAAACGACATCTGGCTCCACCGGGGTTGGGGAAATGCCATCTTGACTACCTCTTCCATCCAGCAGACTGCCAGTTCTAGGGGTGTAGCCCAGAGGGAGGAGTCTTTATCCCCTCGGCTCATGATAGAAAGTTCACTGGGGGCAGTCTCTATTTTTCCCGCTCCCAGGGGGGCGTATTTGACATCTTCGCGCCTTTGAGGGGGAGTTACTAAGTTTTCCCGCTTCTGGGGGGCGTATTCGATAGTTTTGCGCTCTTGAGGGGGCGTGGATTCGCTAGCTTCGCCATCTTGGAAATCATGGATGAGCTGCTGCGCCATGAGGAAAACATGGCCGATTAACGCTTGTAGTGCCGATGTGCACAATGCAGTGTTTTCTGGTCCAGCAATAAAAGTAATAAGATCCATTTTCAATGGTTTTTGCACAATCTGCAGCTCTGGCAATACTGTGGAACATGCGATTAAGTCCGTTTCAGCGCACAATTGGATCCGGTTCTGTTGTCAGGGATGGACACACAATTCAATCCGATCCTGTTCGTGACGCCACTTAATGCAATGAGCAGGACACTGGTACAGTGGTTCAGCTATGCAGTGGGTCAGGATATATATGTAGTAGTTTGTGGCGCCAATTGCAGCTTGCGCAGGTACTGTAGCAGGGCCCTTTAAGATGTTATAACTCTCGTACCAGGTGAGGAATGCCATTGGGGATAATGTCTCTGTATAGTAGGTATTGTGTCCACGGTGTCTCCTACCTTGGTATGGCTGGACTCCTGGATCCTGGCTCACTTGCAATAAATTGAGTGTGGTCAGTAGGAGTAATTGAGGAATGATTGAGATCCAAACAGGGAATATAATCCAACTTGTCTTTACTTAGTGAATGGCAGCATTGATCCATACAAGTTACAGCAATACTCTTGGCTCCCAGCAGGTATTGGCAATATGTGGCAGGAATCAATATGTATTCTGCTTCTATTTATATGCCTAGTGAATCTGGCAGGTATCTATCTTCTGCTCTGTCTGTAGTCTGCTTGATATGGGCCTGACTAGCTGATGAGGTATTTGGCTTCTCCTGGACTCTGGATAAGTACTCACAGGACTGCTCGCAGGGAATGGCTTCCTGGAGATCTGTAGTCTTGGAGGTGCTGCTTGCTTGTCACCAGCTGAGGTAGATGACTCAGGCTGGGAAGAATGATCCTTGGCCTCAGCCGAGGCTGGATCCTAGGTTGGGATCCCTGTTTCTGGGAGCTCCTACTAACACAGCCTTCCCCAAGCAGGGGGCTTGAACACACTCGATCTAACTTCCTCTCCTTCCCATGAGGTAGGATGTGGGAACATTCCACTCCTCCTCAAAGAGGGGGGGGGAGCTAGACTGGAATGAACTATTCCAATCTAGCAATACTAAACTGGCTAAAGTCTGCTGAACATATTGCTGCCACCTGCTGGTGTACATAGAAATTACAGCAAATACATTATACAGGCCTGGAAAATGCATAAAATAGAAAATGCATTGTTAGAATACACAAGATGGCAATCAATATACACCTGACATGATGCAGCAGGGCGAAAGAGTTTAGTGACATACTCTGGGATGTTACATATGTATAGGGGGGATCACACACGCCCTGAATCAGTGTAGGCCTGAAGTAAAGATTTCTTTGCACAAAATGGCTGTATTTCAAATGGCTGAATCAAACCCCTGTATGTATAGGGGGGATCACACACGCCCTGAATCAGTGTAGGCCTGAAGTAAATATATCTTTGCACAAAATGGCTGTATTTCAAATGGCTGTATTTCAAATGCCAAATTCAAACCCCTGTATGTAGAGGTGGTATCTCAGAGGGCCTGAACCTCTGTAGGCCTGAAGTAAATATATCTTTGCACCAAATGGCTGTATTTCAAATGCCTAATTCAAACCCCTGTATGTATAGGGGGGATCACACACGCTCTGAACCAGTGTACACTGCTCAAAAAAATAAAGGGAACACAAAAATAACACATCCTAGATCTGAATTAATTTAATATTCTTCTGAAATACTTTGTTCTTTACATAGTTGAATGTGCTGACAACAAAATCACACAAAAATTAAAAAATGGAAATCAAATTTTTCAACCCATGGAGGTCTGGATTAAAGTGGAAAAACACACTACAGGCTGATCCAACTTTGATATAATGTCCTTAAAACAAGTCAAAATGAGGCTCAGTAGTGTGTATATCTTTGCACAAAATGGCTGTATTTCAAATGGCTGTATTTCAAATGGCTGTATTTCAAATGCCTAATTCATACCCCTGTATGTAGAGGGGGTATCTCACAGGGCCTGAATTCAATATTGGTGCACCAAATGGCGGTATTTCAAATCTCTGAATGTAACCCAAATGTATTAAGGGTGTATCTGACAATGACATCTGCATCAAAGGCTGGCAACAAAAAATTTTGTGCCCAAATGAGTGTTTGTTTAAAAACTGAATTTGACAGCAGTATATAAGCCTGTAATTTCACACGTGCTGATGCTGCAAGGCCTGAAAATAGTGTTTTTTGTCAAAAGAGTGTGTTTTTCAAACCCCAGAAAATAATGGGTGTATTTCTACCTTAAATTGCACACTGACTAATACAGATGTTGTAGATTGCCAAAAAAGTCTTTTTTTGCTAACAGAATATGAAAGCTGTATATATTAAACTTGAATTTAACACTTGCAGATCTGGAAAATACTTTTTTTTGAAGAAAAAAAAAAGTGTGTTTTTCAAACCCCAGAAAATGATGGGTGTATTTCTACCTTAAATTGCACACTGACTAATACAGATGTTGTAGATTGCCAAAAAAGTCTTTTTTTGCTAACAGAATATGAAAGCTGTATACACTCACCTAAAGAATTATTAGGAACACCATACTAATACGGTGTTGGACCCCCTTTTGCCTTCAGAACTGCCTTAATTCTACGTGGCATTGATTCCACAAGGTGCTGATAGCATTCTTTAGAAATGTTGGCCCATATTGATAGGATAGCATCTTGCAGTTGATGGAGATTTGACATCCAGGGCACGAAGCTCCCGTTCCACCACATCCCAAAGATGCTCTATTGGGTTGAGATCTGGTGACTGTGGGGGCCATTTTAGTACAGTGAACTCATTGTCATGTTCAAGAAACCAATTTGAAATGATTCGAGCTTTGTGACATGGTGCATTATCCTGCTGGAAGTAGCTATCAGAGGATGGATACATGTTCTCATTCTGTTTACGCCAAATTCGGACTCTACCATTTGAATGTCTCAACAGAAATCGAGACTCATCAGACCTGGCAACATTTTTCCAGTCTTCAACAGTCCAATTTTGGTGAGCTTGTGCAAATTGTAGCCTCTTTTTCCTATTTGTAGTGGAGATGAGTGGTACCCGGTGGGGTCTTCTGCTGTTGTAGCCCATCCGCCTCAAGGTTGTGCATGTTGTGGCTTCACAAATGCTATGCTGCATACCTCGGTTGTAACGAGTGGTTATTTCAATCAACGCTGCTCTTCTATCAGCTTGAATCAGTCGGCCCATTCTCCTCTGACCTCTAGCATCCACAAGGCATTTTTGCCCACAGGACTGCTGCATACTGGATGTTTTTCCCTTTTCACACCATTCTTTGTAAACCCTAGAAATGGTTGTGCATGAAAATCCCAGTAACTGAGCAGATTGTGAAATACTCAGACCGGCCGTCTGGCACCAACAACCATGCCACGCTCAAAATTGCTTAAATCACCTTTCTTTCCCATTCTGACATTCAGTTTGGAGTTCAGGAGATTGTCTTGACCAGGACCACCCCCCTAAATGTATTGAAGCAACTGCCATGTGATTGGTTGACTAGATAATTGCATTAATGAGAAATAGAACAGGTGTTCCTAATAATTCTTTAGGTGAGTGTATATTAAACTTAAATTTAACACTTGCAGATCTGGAAAATACAAACCAGATTCCAAAAAAGTTGGGACACTAAACAAATTGTGAATAAAAACTGAATGCAATGATGTGGAGATGGTGAATGTCAATATTTTATTTGTAATAGAACGTAGATGACAGATCAAACGTTTAATCCGAGTAAATGTATAATTTTAAAGGAAAAATACGTTGATTCCAATTTTCACGGTGTCAACAAATCCCAAAAATTTGGGACAAGTAGCAATAAGAGGCTGGAAAAAGTAAATTTGAGCATAACGAAGAGCTGGAAGACCAATTAACACTAATTAGGTCAATTGGCAACATGATTGGGTAAAAAAGAGCTTCTCAGAGTGGCAGTGTCTCTCAGAAGCCAAGAAGGGTAGAGGATCACAAATTACCACAATGTTGCGCAGAAAGATAGTGGAGCAATATCAGAAAGGTGTTACCCAGCGAAAAATTGCAAGGACTTTGCATCTATCATCATCAACTGTGCATAACATCATCCGAAGATTCAGAGAATCTGGAACAATCTCTGTGCGTAAGGGTCAAGGCCGTAAAACCATACTGGATGCCCGTGATCTCCGGGCCCTTAAACGACACTGCACAACAAACAGGAAGGCTACTGTAAAGGAAATCACAGAATGGGCTCAGGAATACTTCCAGAAACCATTGTCAGTGAACACAATCCACCGTGCCATCCGCCGTTGCCAGCTGAAACTCTACAGTGCAAAGAAGAAGCCATTTCTAAGCAAGATCCACAAGCTCAGGCGTTTTCACTGGGCCAGGGATCATTTAAAATGGAGTGTGGCAAAATGGAAGACTGTTCTGCGGTCAGACGAGTCACGATTCGAAGTTCTTTTTGGAAATCTGGGACGCCATGTCATCCGGACCAAAGAGGACAAGGACAACCCAAGTTGTTATCAACGCTCAGTTCAGAAGCCTGCATCTCTGATGGTATGGGGTTGCATGAGTGCGTGTGGCATGGGCAGCTTGCATGTCTGGAAAGGCACCATCAATGCAGAAAAATATATTCAGGTTCTAGAACAACATATGCTCCCATCCAGACGTCATCTATTTCAGGGAAGACCCTGCATTTTTCAACAAGATAATGCCAGACCACATTCTGCATCAATCACAACATCATGGCTGCGTAGGAGAAGGATCCGGGTACTGAAATGGCCAGTCTGCAGTCCAGATCTTTCACCTATAGAGAACATTTGGCGCATCATAAAGAGGAAGGTGCAACAAAGAAGGCCCAAGACGATTGAACAGTTAGAGGCCTGTATTAGACAAGAATGGGAGAGCATTCCTATTTCTAAACTTGAGAAACTGGTCTCCTCGGTCCCCAGACGTCTGTTGAGTGTTGTAAGAAGAAGGGGAGATGCCACACAGTGGTGAAAATGGCCTTGTCCCAACTTTTTGGGGATTTGTTGACACCATGAAATTCTGATTCAACATATTTTTACCTTAAAATGGTACATTTTCTCAGTTTAAACATTTGTTCCGTGATTTATGTTCTATTCTGAATAAAATATTAGAAGTTGGCACCTCCACATCATTGCATTCAGTTTTTATTCACGATTTGTATAGTGTCCCAACTTTTTTGGAATCCGGTTTGTACTGTTTTTTGAAAAAAATTGTGTTTTTAAAACCCCAGAAAATGATGGGTGTATTTCTTCCTTAAATTGCACATTGACTAATACAGATGTTGTAGTTTGCCCCCAAAAAATGGTGATTTGCAATGTCCCAAAAGCTCAGATGCAGTGCTGGTGCACTGAGCATGCATAAAATGGCCGCCGCTGCCGCCACCCATCTAACAGAATTCTAAAAGTTAGTATTTATGGTCAATGAGCTCAGGGCAGAGTAAAACGATAGTGCCCTACACCCACACAACTATTTGTCTGTAGATCGCTGAGTTAGATTCTCTCCTATGCTCTCCCTGAAATCACAAGTCCTGCAGCATCCTCTCCCTACACTTGTAACAGCAGAGTGACATGCAGTGCTACGTGACTCAAGCTTATATAGAGGCTGGGTCACATGCTGCTCTGGCCAATCACAGCCATGCCATTAGTAGGCATGGCTGTGATGGCCTCTTGGGGCAAGTAGTATGACGCTTGTTGATTGGCTGCTGTGCAGCCTTTCAAAAAGCGCCAAGAAAGCGGCGAACACCGAACCCGAACCCGAACTTTTACGGAAATGTTTGGGTTCGGGTCCGGGGTCTCAAAATCCTAAAGTTCGGTACGAACCCGAACTTTACAGTTCAGGTTCGCACAACCCTAAAAATGTTCTATTTTTTTATGGTGCAGACGGATCACAGATCCATTCAAGTTGAATTGGTCTCGATCCGTCCTGGCCGTCGCACAGATGTTGCCTGTGCATTGCGGTCCCTAATGCAAGGAATGGCTGCACAACGGCCGTGTGCATGAGCCCTAATAGAGGCTTAAAGAAATTCCCCAGTAAAATAATTTTGAGGCCTCAATCTAATGGGCCCTTTACATGGGCCGAGAATTGAAACAATCATCGGTGACCTATCCTCTCCGGATAGGTCACCAATATGAGATTGGCCGGGTCCATCTCCCCCTGGCAATCAGTGTGCAGAGACTGTGGCACTTAGGCCTCATGCACACAAACATATTTTCTTTCGTGTCCATTCCGTTTTTTTTTGCAGAACCATTCATTTCAATGTGTCTGCAAAAAAAATGGAAGTTACTCCGTGTACATTCCGTTTCCATATGTCCGTATTTCCGTTCCGCAAAAAAATAGAACATGTTCTATTATTGTCTGCATTATGGACAAGGATAGTACTGTTCTATTAGGGGCCAGCTGTTTAATTCTGCAAAATACAGACTGCACACGGACGTCATCCGAGTTTTTTGCGGATCGTTTTTTGCGGACAGAAAAATACATACGGTCGTGTGCATGAGCCCTTAGTTAGCAATTTGTCCTCTTCCTAGGCGATGTGACACCACGTTCATAGATTACATGGTTTAGGAGCAGCTCAGTCCCATTCAAGTTAGGCCTCTTTCACACGGCCGTTTTTTTTTCCCGTTTTGCGGGCCGTTTTTTGCGGTCCGTATACGGAACCATTGATTTCAATGGTTCCGCAAAAAAAACGGAATGTACTCCGTATGCATTCCGTTTCCGTATTTCCGTTTTTCCGTTCCGTTTTAACATAGAACATGTCCTATATTTGGCCGCAAATCACGTTCCGTGGCTCCTTAAAGTCTATGGGTCCGCAAAAAAACTGAATGCATACGGAAGTGCATCCGTATGTCTTCCGTATCCGTTCCGTTTTTTGCGGATCCATCTATTGAAAATGTTATGCCCAGCCCAATTTTTTCTATGAAATTACTGTATACTGTATTTGCCATACGGAAAAACGGAACGGAAAAACGGAACGGAAACGGAAACACAACGGAAACAAAAAACGGAACAACGGATCCGTTTAAAACGGACCACAAAACACTGAAAAAGACATACTGTTGTGTTAAAGAGGCCTTAATGTGCTGAGCTGCGATACCAAGCACAGCCACTATCAAATGGACGGCACAGTGCAAACAGCTTATCAGTGGGGGTCCCAGGAGTATGACCTTGCCGATATCATATTGATTACCTATCCTGAGGAGGGGTCATCAACGTAATAATTCCACAAAACCTTTTTAAGTTGAAGCACATCAGTTACAGTTCTCAGCGTGCAATGGACTGTCAGTTCTTTCACAAAATGTAATTTCACAAATCTCACAGGTGACACGGCTGCACAGGTAGCTAATAGGCCAACGTGTCTGTTTGGATCTATCTTCCTTACACTGCGCTTCTCTAGTTTACTTTGACATAAGCATCCAGGAACGAGGCTGCAACCTTTTTCTAGTACCATAGGGCGGACCCTAAATGTCAGACTTTTTAGGTTTCCACTGTGTCCTCGGCTGGAACAGTGGGCAGATCCGGATTTCTGTCTCTGATACTTGGCCAGGGCTGGAAGCCTTTACACTACTAAACAATATGGCTGAAGAGTATATAAGCTTCGTGTAATGCAGTTCACCTCTACAGAACATTTACTCTGCACCTCTCTTTCTTTCTTTTTCCTCTGCCTACAGTAAAGTTCTTTTTTGGCCTGGCCCTGGCTAGCTCCTTTGTCAGCTTCTGCAAATTTTCTTCTGTTTTCGTTGCTGTCACTGACTAGACTGAACTGTCTCTAGAATGTTCCTCATCTGTATGTAGAGAGGGTGACACCAGCCCCATCTAGCAGTGGCTGTTAATATGGCCTATTAATACAATGTGTGCAGAAATACATGAAACGCATTATACCATGTAAAACACACCTGTTAACCCTTTTGCAGTGCACCACTGCTCTGCTCTTCCAATTGGCTTATATATTGTATATACAGTAATAACAGGCAAATAGGATGTTTCCCTTCCGCACCCCAGCATAGACTGTTCTCTCTAGCCATTAATCTTGTAGCTGCTTCTTGTCTAATACGTCACATAGCACTGTGTAATGACTGAGAAGAACCTGTAAGGTGCGCTCCACTATATGAAACAAAAAACGGTTAAACAGATGACTTTGCATGACAGAGGCACACAGGCCATGAGTGAGAAGCTATTTTAAAGCACGTAAGCCTGCTGCCCGGGTCTTCTGTGTGCGATTTGTAAGGGATGATTTGTAAGGGATGATAAATAAAATTGGACATTTCGTCAAGATAAGACCCCTTTGGTGCTGGATCTCTGTTTGCTATACTGCATGTGGTGCCTGTATGTCCAGCTTGCCATGCACATGGATATTTTGCAGCAAAAGTGTTGAGCTGACACTACTGTTTGTTTTACACACACTTGACGGTTACATATCATACTAGGTGGCAAAATATGTTTTGTATTTACAAGGTACTAGTGATACAAACACTTGAAGGTTGCAATATGTCAGTTCTGAGTGGTTCGCCTCCAGGGCTGGGGAACTGTTTGGTATTCCACTGGTCCACCGATACTCAGGTTCTGATCAAAGTGGCTGCTTGCTTTTGCCCTTCCTACAGTGCCACTGTGGACCTCGGGGGCTATCCACTCAAACTACCTGCCCCAGCGTGGTGTTTCTCTTTGGGTCACATTATCCACTTTGTTTATACTTACCCAGTTCCTCCATGGGTCTTAGTGACTGCTATGCCCCTACTTTGAACAGAAATCTCTCCCAACCACTAGCAACTGTGGGCATGCACATCCCCCAACGTTCTGGATAATAAAATTATAGGGGGATAGTTATCATAGACCAGCATTTTACATAGGGTTGCCACCCGTCCGGGATTCACCCGGACAGTCCGGGTTTGTAATCCTGTGCCCGGGTACAAGCCTTTCTTAGACCCGGGCACAGGATTCATTCAAACTGCAGTGTGTCCGATCGCATAAGCTGTCACTCACTGCGGCGGCCGGGTGATCAGCTGAGCGCAGAGCTCCCTGAGTGATGCCAGGCAGCGTGCGCACTGCGCAGCCTCAGAGTCAGTCAGTCAGAGCGCTGCCTGTGTTCACTCGCTGTTCAGCAGCTTCAGTTCACTTCAGTCTCCCTCGCTCCTCCTCTGCCTCCCAGTCCCTCCCTCCTTCTCTCTGATAAGGAAGTCAGGTCCACAGGAAGTGACATCAGAGAGAGAGGCAGGGAGCAGAGCTCCGTGGGAGAATTGAAATCATTCTTCTTCTCCAGACTAGTCCTGTCCAGCAGCCTGCCCAAGTAGACAGTAGTGCCCACTGCCCAGCCCTGTGCCCTGCCTGCAGACAGTGCTTGCACAGTGGTTTTTCGTTTTTCAACTGTGACCAAGAAGACAGTCCTGACTCCTGTGTGCTGACACCTGTCCTAGTCTGTCACTTCTAAAAAGGTATAAATATAAAACATTTGAAGTGTGTAATGTAACAGTGTTTAAACAGGTTTCTGATTCAGAATCTGTCGATCATCAGAAAAAACGTTATGTTATGTAGCTGACTGACATTAGTGATGTGCTGATGTCAGCAGTACATAACTCCCTGCCTGCCGCCGTTCTATTAAAATAAAGACTTATAATATGCTAATGAGCCTCTAGGTGCTATGAGGGCGTTGCTGCAGCACCTAGAAGCTCCATCTATTCACCCTTTGGCAGTGGCACGCCCATGTCCAGTTGATTGACGTCCGAGTTCTCCTCTTCATCCCGTAAATCCCACGCCTGCGCCGTCCCGTTTAGTATTCGGTGCAGGCGCGGGATTTACGGGACGAAGAGGAGAACTCGGACGTCAATCAACTGGACATGGGGGTGCCACTGCCAAAGGGTGAATAGACGGAGCTTCTAGGTGCTGCAGCAACGCCCTCATAGCACCTAGAGGCTCATAAGCATATTATACGTCTTTATTTTAATAGAACGGCGGCAGGCAGGGAGTTATGTACTGCTGACATCAGCACATCACTAATGTCAGTCAGCTACATAACATAACGTTTTTTTCTGATGACAGAAACCCTTTAATAAAAAATATTAATTGATTGGACGACAACTATCAATAAAATGAATTTTGCACTAACATGAAATTTGGATGTCTGTATTGGATGATATGTATTATTGCACATATAAGATGCCCCCCACAAAACATGTCACTGGTTACCTGTGGCATTTTCTTATGGGGGCATGTTTTAGGTGCAATACTAACAAGTGCCTTGCCCGCCCCGAGCAAGGCACTTGTTATTATTGCACATAAAATATGCCCCCATAAAAAAATGCCACAGGTAACCAGTAACATCTTTTGTGGGGGGCATCTATTATTTCATTACAAAATATGTGCATAGTGTATACTTACAAAAAAATATGCATACCAAAAAATTGCCGCGAGGTGCTAAAGTGTTCGGGTTTGGCTTGAAGAAAAGGTGGCAACCCTAATTTTACACCGGTCTATGATCTCCCCTGTGCTGCCAGAAGATATGCCTAAAGTATCAGACACAGGCCTCAGCATAAATTAGGCACATCTCCTGTAGTCCATGAGCCCACCTAGGCAGAGCTGCTTTAGATTTCTGTCTAGATTTCTGTCAGAAAACTGGCGTAAATTAAGATAAATGTGTCGGGTCTGCTGGCCCCACATATAGAAGTGTTTTGTAAAAAAAAATTCTCAAATGACAGTCTTAGTCCAAGTCCTTAGCAATGGAATGCCACCTTTTTAAAGATGACCTGTTCTAAAAGCAATAACTGAGGAATGGAACAACGTACACAACCTATGAATAAATGTTCCAGAATTTTTATTACATGGGGAATGCAAGTAATTACTAAACCGACATGTCAGGAGAGGTTTCAATTTTGTGGAACAGGTGCGGACCCATTTCATTTCAATGGGGCAACAAAAGAAGCGGACATCACACGGTGTGCTGTCCGAATCCTTAGTTACGTTCCACGGCCCGTCAAAAAAGATAGAGCATGTCCTATTCTTGTTCGCAATCCCAGACAAGAATAGGTATTTCTATCATAGGGAAAAAAAAAATCACAGAAAAAACATCCTGCACGGTATGATAAATAAATGTGCGGATGTCCCTGGCCACATTCATGAAAAAAACTGAAATAAGGTAATAATGCACTTAATAAAATAGATGCAAGCATTATATATGGACAAAGTCCTCACTCTGATGAGATAAAATCTGAGACATTTAGCCAATATATTTTGATCAAAACACATCTGTGCCCGCCTACCAAGCGCCAAGGTGGTCTCAACTCAGGCGGGTCCTACGCTTAACCTACCTAAGCCATTGGGCTTCTATGTTCAGGAACGCAGACCCCGCACATATGGTGTGCTGCTTCTAGTCACCTCCATGTGCATCAAGCAACAAATGGGAGGAGGAGCAAGTACACCTATATGTACCACCTAATCAAGGCGGTCTATTAGATAGGAAGGGCAAAAGTGCAAAGGAATGCTACTCCCAAGATAAAATAGGAGTGCATTCACACTTGAAGGTGCCACTCCCTCAAGCATATACAGTCCTGATCAAAAGTTTAAGACCACTTGAAAAATGGCATAAAAAATCATATTTTACATTGTTGGATCTTAACAAGGTTCCAAGTAGAGCTTGCAACATGCAACAAGAAGAAATGAGAGTGAGACAAAACATTTTTTGAGCATTTAATTAATTGAACATAACGATTAAACTGAAACAGGCTGTTTTTCAGCTGATCCAAATTTTAGGACTACATGCCGTTAAAAGGCCAAATCTGTGCAAAGATGTGGATTGATTGTCATTTTCTGTCAGGTAGTCACACGTTGTGATGGCAAAGGCAAAAAAACTCTCCCTTTTTGAACGTGGTCGGGTTGTTGAACTGCATAAGCAGGGTCTCTCACAGCGCGCCATCACTGCTGAGGTGGGACGCAGTAAGACAGTCATTTGGAATTTCTTAAATGATCCTGAGGGTTATGGAACAAAAAAGTCAAGAGGAGGACCCAAAAGAATTTCATCAGCACTGAGCCGGAGGATCCAATTGGCTGTCCGTCAAGACACTGGACGATCCTCAACCCAAATTAAGGCCCTTACTGGTGCTGACTGCAGCCCCATAACCATCAGGCGGCATCTGAGACTGAAGGGCTTCAAAAACAAAAAACGTCTTCAAAGACCTCGTCTCCTTGAACGCCACAGAACTGCTCGTTTGGACTTTGCAAGAGAGCACCAAACATGGGACATTCAAAGGTGGAAGAAAGTTTTATTCTCTGAGAATTTTTTTTACCTTGATGGTCCTGATGGTTTCCAATGTTACTGGCATGACAAGCAGATCCCACCTGAGAGGTTTTCTACGCGCCACAGTGGAGGGGGCGCCATAATCTTCTGGGGTGCTTTTTTCTTCAGTGGAACAATGGAGCTTCAGGAAGTGCAGGGGCGTCAGACGGCCGCTGGCTATGTCCAGATGTTGCAGAGAGCATTTCTCATGAATGAGGGCCCTCGTCTGTGTGGTAACGACTGGGTTTTTCAACAGGACAACGCTACAGTACACAATGCCCGCAGGACAAGGGACTTCTTCCACGAGAATAACATCACTCTTTTGGCCCATCCTGCGTGTTCCCCTGATCTAAATCCAATTGAGAACCTTTGGGATGGATGGCAAGGGAAGTTTACAAAAATGGACAACAGTTCCAGACAGTAGATGGCCTTCGTGTGGCCGTCTTCACCACTTGGAGAAATGTTCCCACTCACCTCATGGAAACGCTTGCATCAAGCATGCCGAAATGAATTTTGGAAGTGATAAACAATAACGGCGGAGCTACTCATTACTGAGTTCATGTTTGGAAGTTGGATTTCTGTTTTGGGGGGGGTTTCTTTTTTTTTGGAGGTGTGGTCCTAAACTTTTGATCAGCTGAAAAACAGCCTGTTTCAGTTTATTCATTGTTTTCATTAAATTAAATGCTCAAAAAATGTTTTGTCTCACTCCCATTTCTTCTTGTTGCATGTTGAAGCTTTACTTGGAACCTTGCTAAGGTCCAGCCATGCTAAATATGATTTTTTGCCATTTTTCAAGTGGTCTTAAACTTTTGATCAGGACTGTACTACATAAACAAAAAATATCACAGAAAAAACATCCTGCACGGTATGATAAATAAATGTGCGAATGTGCCTGGCCACATTCACGAAATAAACAGAAATAAGGTAATAATGCACTTAATAAAATAGCTGCAAGCATTATACAGTTGCAAGAAAAAGTATGTGAACCCTTTGGAATTATATGGATTTCTGCACAAATTTGTCATAAAATGTGATCTGATCTTCATCTAAGTCACAACAATAGACACTCACAGTCTGCTTAAACTAATAACACACAAAGAATTAAATGTTGCCATGTTTTTATTGAACACACCATGTAAACATTCACAGAGCAGGTGGAAAAAGTATGTGAACCCCTAGACTAATGACATCTCCAAGAGCTAATTGGAGTGAGGTGTCAGCCAACTGAAGTCCAATCAATGAGATGAGATTGGAGGTTTTGGTTACAGCTGCCCTGCCCTATAAAAATCACACACCGGTTCTGGGTTTGCTTTTCACAAGAAGCATTGCTTGATGTGAATGATGCCTCACACAAAAGAGCTCTCAGAAGACCTACGATTAAGAATTGTTGACTTGCATAAAGCTGGAAAGGGTTTTAAAAGCATCTCCAAAAGCCTTGCTGTTCATCAGTCCACGATAAGACAAACTGTCTATATATGGAGAAAGTTCAGCACTGCTGCTACTCTCCCTAGGAGTGGCCGTTCTGTAAAGATAACTGCAAGAGCACAGCGCAGTGAGGTGAAGAAGAATCCTAGAGTGTCAGCTAAAGACTTACAAATGTCTCTGGCATATGCTAAAATCCATGTTAGCGAATCTACGATACGTAAAACACTAAACAAGAATGGATTTCATGGGAGGATACCACAGAGGAAGCCACTGCTGTCCAAAAAAAAACATTGCTGCACAAGAGCACCTGGATGTTCCACAACAGTACTGCCAAAATATTCTGTGGACAGATGAAACCAAAGTTGAGTTGTTTGGAAGAAACACACAACACTATGTGTGGAGAAAAAGAGGCACAGCACACCAACATCAAAACCTCATCCCAACTGTGAAGTATGGTGGTGGGGGCATCATGGTTTGGGGCTGCTTTGCTGCTTCAGGGCCTAGAAGGATTGCTATCATCGAAGGAAAAATAAATTCCCAAGTTTATCAAGACATTTTGCAGGAGAACTTAAGGCCATCTGTCCACCAGCTGAAGCTCAACAGAAGATTGGTGTTGCAATAGGACAATGACCCAAAGCATGGAAGTAAATCAACAGCAGAATGGCTTAAACAGAAGAAAATACGCCTTCTGGATTGTCCCAGTCAGAGTCCTGACCTCAACCCGATTGAGATGCTGTGGCATTAACTCAAGAAAGCGATTCACACCAGACATCCCAAGAATATTGCTGAACTGAAACAGTTCCGTAAAGAGGAATGGTCAAGAATTACTCCTGACCGTTGTGCACGTCTGATCTGCAACTACTGAAAACGTTTGGTTGAAGTTATTGCTGCCAAAGGAGGTTCAACCAGTTATTAAATCCAAGGGTTCACATATTTTTTCCACTTGCACTGTGAATGTTTACATGGTGTGTTCAATAAAAACATGGTAACATTTAATTCTGTGTGTTATCAGTTTAAGCAGACTGTGATTGTCTATTGTTGTGACTTGGATCAGATCACATTTTATGACCAATTTGTGTAGAAATCCATATAATTCCAAAGGGTTCACATACTTTTTCTTGTAACTGTATATGGACAAAGTCCTCACTCTGATGTGATAAAATCTGAGACACTTAGCCAGTGCCAAGGTGGTCTCAGGTCAGGCCTTTGTTTTTGTTCGTTGCTTATGAAGTATATGCTTGAGGGAGTGTCACCTTCAAGTGTGAATGCGCTCCTACTTTATCTTGGGAGGAGCATTCCTTTGCACTTTTGCCCTTCCTATCTAATAGACCGCTTTGATTAGGTGGTACATATAGGTGTGCTTGCTTCTCCTAGCAGTGGTTGCTTGATGCACATGGAGGTGACTAGGAGCAGCACACCATATGTGCGGGATCTGCACTCCTGAACATAGAAGCCCAATGGCTTAGGTAGGTTTAGCGTAGGACCCGCCTGACCTGAGATCACCTTGGCGCTTGGTAGGCGGGCACAGATGTGTGTTGATCAAAATATCAACAAGTTGGGGGGGGTGTACCTGCACAGACTGACTCTATCCAATCAGTGCTGTCATTTTTAGACTATGCAGTTACACCCCCCCCCAAATGGTTACCACCCCTCTGTACCCTTACTGCAGACTGCTAGCAATTCATTCATAACTTCTAGTAGAAATAATAAAGGATTGGCACATCATAGAGCCATAAGAATAGATACTCCAGAATTGTTATAACATGCAGAATGCATTAAGCTATTAAAATAGGCATGTGGGAAGTAGAGATGTCCCGAACAGTTCGCCGGCGAATAGTTCCCGGCGAACATAGCTTGTTCGCGTTCGCCGCGGCGGGCGAACATATGCTATGTTCGGTCCGCCCCCTATTCGTCATCATTGTGTAAACTTTGATCCTGTACCTCAGTCAGCAGACACATTCCAGCCAATCAGCAGCAGACCCTCCCACCCAGACCCTCCCACCTCCTGGACAGCATCCATTTTAGATTCATTCGGAAGCTGCATTCTTAGTGAGAGGAGGGACAGTGCTGCTGCTGCTGATTTAATAGGGAAAGCGTTAGCTAGGGCAGTGTTCTGTGTCCGCAGACTCATCTGCTGTAAGTACAGCGTCCTGACAGCACCCCAAAAAGCCCTTTTTAGGGCTGGTACATCAGTCTGCTTTTTCATATATATATATACAGTACAGACCAAAAGTTTGGACACACCTTCTCATTCAAAGAGTTTTCTTTATTTTCATGACTATGAAGGCATCAAAACTATGAATTAACACATGTGGAATTATATACATAACAAACAAGTGTGAAACAACTGAAAATATGTCATATTCTAGGTTCTTCAAAGTAGCCACCTTTTGCTTTGATTACTGCTTTGCACACTCTTGGCATTCTCTTGATGAGCTTCAAGAGGTAGTCCCCTGAAATGGTTTTCACTTCACAGGTGTGCCCTGTCAGGTTTAATAAGTGAGATTTCTTGCCTTATAAATGGGGTTGGGACCATCAGTTGCGTTGAGGAGAAGTTAGGTGGATACACAGCTGATAGTCCTACTGAATAGACTGTTAGAATTTGTATTATGGCAAGCAAAAAGCAGGTAACTAAAGAAAAAACGAGTGGCCATCATTACTTTAAGAAATGAAGGTCAGTCAGTCAGCCGAAAAATTGGGAAAACTTTGAAAGTAAGGGCTATTTGACCATGAAGGAGAGTGATGGAGTGCTGCGCCAGATGACCTGGCCTCCACAGTCACCGGACCTGAACCCAATCGAGATGGTTTGGGGTGAGCTGGACCGCAGAGTGAAGGCAAAAGGGCCAACAAGTGCTAAGCATCTCTGGGAACTCCTTCAAGACTGTTGGAAGACCATTTCAGGGGACTACCTCTTGAAGCTCATCAAGAGAATGCCAAGAGTGTGCAAAGCAGTAATCAAAGCAAAAGGTGGCTACTTTGAAGAACCTAGAATATGACATATTTTCAGTTGTTTCACACTTGTTTGTTATGTATATAATTCAACATGTGTTAATTCATAGTTTTGATGCCTTTATAGTCATGAAAATAAAGAAAACTCTTTGAATGAGAAGGTGTGTCCAAACTTTTGGTCTGTACTGTATATATATATATATATATATATATATATATATTGCAGTTGCCTGCCCGTGTGTGAGAGGCTGCAGGCTCACAGACTGTACTGTGTGCACACCATTCATACAGGGTGTCACAGACAGTACTTTGCAGAAAAAAAAGTAAATTCTTTTTTTTTTTTTTATATAATCGCAGTTGCCAGACAGTGAGAGGCTGCAGGCTCACAGACTGTACTGTGTCCACTGGCCAGGCCACCACTCATACCGTTACAGGGTGTCACACTCACAATACCTGGCAGATAAAAAAAAGCCACTTTATTTTTTCTCTGTGATATAATCGCAGTTGCCAGACAGTGAGAGGCTGCAGGCTCACAGACTGTACTGTGTCCACTGGGCAGGGCACCACTCATACCGTTACAGGGTGTCACAATACCTTGCAGATAAAACTAAAGTCAATGTATTATTTTTCTGTAATAAATATAATCGCAGTTGCAAGCCAGTGTGTGTCAGGTCCACAAAGACTGTACTGTGCCCACTGCCCACCACTTATATAGGGTGGCACAGTACCTTGCACACATAGTACCACGTATCTAAAAAAAAATGACAGGCAGAGGCAGTGGAATAATGCCCAGTGTTCAGAGGCCACGTACCCTGAATCCGAAAAATTCGGAGAAAATAGTTAACTGGCTTACACAGGACACCCAATCTTCAACAGCTTCCGCTAAGAACCTTGACGCACCATCCTCTTACAGCTCAGCTTCGGTCACCTGGTCTCAAGTTACCACTCTCCCGCCCGCCGCCACCACCACCACTACCACCACAGCCACCACGGCCGCTTCAATGGATCCCTCAGAGGAGTTATTTACACATCAGTTGGATGAAATTAGTGATGCGCAACCATTATTGCCAGAGGATGTAGATAACAGGGATATGTCTCAGTCAGGCAGGATTACACACATGGACGTACAGTGTGATGATGATGATGATGATGTTGTACCCGCTGCTGCTTCCTTTGCTGAGGTGTCAGATACAAGTGAAGTGGTTGATGATGACGATGTGTCCGTGGATGCCACGTGGGTGCCTGCTCGAAGAATAGAAGAAGAGGGGGAAAGTTCAGAAGGGGAGACAAAGAGAAGGAGGAGACAAGTTGGAAGCAGGGGGAGGTCATCGCAAGGAGCTAGTGGCAGAGTCAGACAGCATGTATCGGCACCCGGGGTCAGCCAGACAGCACGCCAATCAACGCATGCTGTTGCCACCATTTTTTTGTGTGTCTGCCTCTGATAACAGCAATGCCATTTGCAACCTGTGCCAAAAGAAACTGAGTCGTGGGAAGTCCAACACCCACCTCGGTACAACTGCTTTGTGAAGGCACATGATCGCACATCACAAACGCCTATGGGATCAACACATGAGTACAAGCAGCACACAAACTCAAAGCCGCCATCCTCCTTTTGATCCAGCATCTTCAGCCACGTCAACCTGTCCTCCTTGCCCCCTCTCAACCATCCGCCACTCTGTCTCTCACCTTGAGCAGTTCCTGCTCATCTGCCCACAGTCAGGTGTTTGTCAAGGACATGTTTGAGCATAAGAAGCCAATGTCACAAAGTCACCCCCTTGCCCGGCGTCTGACAGCTGGCTTGACAGAACTCTTAGCCCGCCAGCTTTTACCATACCAACTGGTGGAGTCTGAGGCCTTCAAAAAATTTGTCGCTATTGGGACACCACAGTGGAAGGTACCCGGACAAATTTTTTTTTCAAAAAAGGCAATCCCAAACCTCTACTCTGAAATTGAAAAGGAAGTCATGGCATCTCTGGGGTTGGGGCAAGGGTCCATCTGACCACTGATACCTGGTCTGCAAAGCACGGTCAGGGCAGGTATATCACCTACACTGCGCATTGGGTCAACCTGCTGACAAGCATGGAATGCGTGGCTCTGCAGCGGAGTTGGTGACACCGCCACGACTTGCAGGCAGGCCTACTGCCACCTCCTCTACTCCTCCTACTCCATCCTCTTCGATAACCTCCTCGGCTGAGTCCTCTTCTGCTGCGGCGTCTGGCTGCACATCAACTGAATCCCCCCAGCTCCCCAGGGGCTATTCCACATCCCGGATACGACAGTGTCACGATGTCTTGGGGTTGACTTGCCTGAAAGCAGAGAGTCACACCGGACCAGCACTCCTGTCCGCCCTGAACGCACAGGTGGATCAGTGGCTGACCCCGCACCAACTGGAGATCGGCAAAGTGGTGTGTGACAATGGAAGCAAATTGTTGGCGGCATTGAATTTGGGCAAGTTGTCACATGTGCCGTGCATGGCACATGTGTTGAATCTCATCGTACATCGCTTTGTGTCTAAGTACCCAGGCTTACAGGACGTCTTCAAGCAGGCCAGGAAGGTGTGTGGCCATTTCATGCGTTCCTACACGGCCATGGCGCACTTTTCAGATCTCCAGCGGCGAAACAACATGCCAGTGAGGCGCTTTATTTGCGACAGCCCGACACGTTGGAATTCAACACTCCTAATGTTCGACCGCCTGCTCCAACAAGAAAAAGCCGTCAACGAGTATTTGTATGACTGGGGTGCTAGGACAGCCTCTGCGGAGCTGGGAATTTTTTTTGCCACGTTACTGGACGCTCATGCGCAATGCCTGTAGGCTCATGCGTCCTTTTGAGGAGGTGACAAACCTAGTCAGTCGCACCGAAGGCACCATCAGCGACCTCATCCCATTTGTTTTCTTCCTGGAGTGTGCCCTGCGAAGGGTGCTGGATCAGGCTGTAGATGAGCGTGAAGAGGAAGAGGAAGAGTTGCGGTAACCATCACCACCAGAAACAGCCTTGTCATCATCGCTTGCCGGACCTGCGGCAACGCTGCAAGAGGAGTATGTGGAAGAGGAGTCAGAGGAGGAATGTGGCTTTGAGGAGGAGGAAGACCAACCACAGCAGGCAACCCAGGGTGCTCATTGTTGTCATCTATCTGGGACCCGTGGTGTTGTACGTGGCTGGGGGGAAGAACAGACCGTCAATGACATCAGTGAGGACGAGGAACGGGAAATGAGTAGCTCGGCATCCAACCTTGTGCAAATGGGGTCTTTCATGCTGTCATGTCTGTTGAGGGTCCCTCGTATAAAAAGGATGTAGGAGAACGACCTGTACTGGGTGGCCACGCTACTAGACCCCTGGTAAAAGCAGAAAGTGCCAGAAATGTTACCGAATTACCGGAAGTCGGAAAGGATGCAGCAGTTCCAAAACAAGTTTTACACAGCTTATAAGGGGGATGTCACAGCACAACGGGAATCTAACTGGGGAATAGGTGAAAGTAATCCTCCTCCTACCACGGCGGCAAGGACAGGACGCTTTACAGATGTGTTGTTGATGGAGGACATGCAGAGCTTTTTCAGTCCTACACATCGCCACAGCCCTTTGGGATCCAGCCTTAGAGAACGACTCGACCGACAGGTAGCAGACTACCTTGCCTTAACTGCAGATATCGACACTCTGAGGAGCGATGAACCCCTTGGTGTGCAGGCTTGACCTGTGGCCTGAGCTATCCCAGTTTGCGATAGAACTTCTGGCCTGCCCTGCTTCAAGTGTCCTGTCAGAAAGGACCTTTAGTGCAGCAGGAGGCATTGTCACTGACAAGAGAAGTCGCCTCGGTCAAAAAAGTGTTGGTTACCTCACCTTCATTAAGATGAATGAGGCATGGATCCCGAAGGGACTGACAGTGGGGGTTACGTTTGACTAACAAAAGGCCTGATGACATGCCTTGGCCTCAAAATGGTCCCCACGCTGCTGTATTTAATGTCTGCATACCGGATGACTTTCGTGAATTCTCCGCCACCAACTAGGGTTCAAGCCGCAATGTTTTAGTCACCTTTCTGCCTGGAAAACATAAATTTTTCCGGCCGCTGCTACAACAGCAGCTGCAACAATACCATTATTTTTCACGCTTGTGGACATGCCTAATTTTTCTGGCCTCTGGTGCTGCACTGTGGCTGCAAAAACAAAACAAAAAAAAGGCACATACATGTGTCAATTCCCCTTCGTGATCGTTACCTTGACGTGGTGAAGGGGTTATCACAATGAAGCGATCATCACCTCTATGAGTGTGTTGGCACCCCATATGATAAGGCCGTTGCTTCATTATGATCAGACTAAAAGCGATCGGCTGTATAATTTTTCATAGAAAAAACATTAATTTTCATTTTTTTAGAGTCAATAAATTTTTATTGAAGTGTATCATAAAGGCAAATAATGCTGTACAACACACGCAGGTGAGCACAGGCATGCATAGAATGAAATCTCCCAAACAGGGGAGTTTAAAACAAGGATCAAAGCAAATGGTAAAGTAAAATGACAAATAATAGAACACAATACATTAGCAATTCCTCAAAGTGTACCAATAGGGGAGAGGAAGGAAAGAGGGGGGAGTACATGGGTATAGGTTATTATAAGCCTTGTTTCAGCTGTAAAAATTAGGAAGGGGATATATATCTTGAGGACTTCCATAATCTCCATGTTTTCTCATATTTTGCGGTATTGCAGGTTGCATTACCAGATGCAGAAGCCATAATTTGTTCAAAGAGACAGGTTCTGTTAATCCTTTGGATTACCTCTAATATCGTAGGTGGGTGCAGGGATTTCCACTTTGAGGTGATGGCTAGTTTAGCTGATAGGAGGATATAACAAACCAAACCCCTACATGCTACGGGTAAATTAGAAATCCCAATCATAAGCAATGCCAACGAGGGAGAGGGGGAGCACAGAGTCGGTTGTGAACCCGAGAACTGAGCAATTAGGGAGAAGACTTCTACCCAAAAGGGTTTGACTATTGGGCAATCCCACAGGACATGGAACAACGTGCCTTTGTGACAGCAATTCCTCCAGCAAAGGGGGGAAACGGACGGGTATATGAGATGTAGCCTTTCAGGGGTGAAATACCACCTTAATGTGGTTTTGACAAATGATTCATATTAAGTTACACAGGTAATATTTTTTGTGACAAACTTAAAAGCTGTCTGCCATTGTAGAGGTGTAAACTTTGCTTTTAGATCTCGTTCCCAAGATAACAGCGGTGCAGACAAAGTGAAAGTGTCTTTACAATTAAGCTGAGAATATAAGGGACGAAGGGTTTAAGTAGTCTGTTTTGGTGGTGATCACATCTCTAATAGCCGTCCGTTAATTGCAGGAATGGATGGGTTTTCCCCTAGGTAGTGTCTTATCCTAAGGTATTTATAAAAGTCCACATTGGGGACCTTAAAGGTAAGGTGAAGGCTTTCAAAAGTGACTAAGCTATCCTTTTGAAAAAGTTGTACAGTTTTTGTGATACTATATTTACTCCAAGCTTCCACTCCTAGGTCTGGGATAAGGTGATCTAGGACAGCTAACGGGATGGGGCCCCGAGAAGGAAGAGTTCCATTGACCGTGAGAGTGTGATACTTAATCCAACAATCTAAGGCATTGGAGGCCAGGAAGGATAAGCTTGGTTTTACAAATGTCTTCCCTAGAGAGGCTATCAATAATGCTCTAAGATTGCCCCCTGAGATTTCCAAGGAGTCAATATGGGTCCATTGTTTGGAAAGGTCCATCCTCCACCAGCTCTCCAGCTGGGCTATTTGTGTCGCCAGGTAATAGTCATAGACATTTGGTAAACTGATACCACCTAATTGTTTCTTGACCTGCAAGATTTTTGTAGCAATTCTGGGTTTCTTACCCCGCCAGAGAAAGGTGTTTAGTAGTAGAGAAGTATGACACTGGAAGCTTTATGGGGAGAACTCTAAAAAGGTAGAGAAGTTTAGGTAGAGCAAACATCTGGAAAGTAGCTAGTCTACCAAGCCAGGAAATTTCAAACTTATTATATTGTTCCAGTTCTTTTTTCAGACCTGAGAGTAAAGGAGGGTAATTGGCTAGATATAGCTTATGGATTGAGGAGGTGAGGTTAATGCCTAAGTACTGGATTTGTTCAGATTGCCAATCTAACGTGAATTTATCTTGGAGGGGTTTAATTGTTGAGGGGGCAAGGTTTAGGGGCAGGGCCTGGGATTTAGATGAGTTCAGCTTATAATAGGAAAGTTGGCCAAATTGGGCGATAATGTCTAAGGCTGAGGATAGAGAGGATGTAGGGTCAGTGAGTGTGAGTATCACGTCGTCTGCATATAGGCTCAGAGTGTGGGTGTGATCAGCGATCTGGACCCCGGACACTTTACTATCTAATCGCAAGGCTTGGGCAAGGGGTTCAATAGATAGAATAAACATGAGAGGGGAGAAGGGGCATCCCTGTCTGGTCCCGTTGGATATGTCGAATGACTTGGACAGGGACCCGTTTACCCAGACTCTGGCAGAAGGATCTTTATAGAGTGCCTGGATAGAGGCTAGTACAGGGCCACTTATTCCCATCTTAGAGAGAACCGAGAAGGAAAAGGACCAGCAAATGCGGCCGAACGCTTTTTCGGCATCTAGCGTCACAAAAAGCTCTGTTTTTTTTTTTACGTTGAAGATGAGAGAGTATATTTAGAATCCTTCTAGAGTTTTCCTGAATTTGACGGCCTTTAACAAAGCCGACCTGGTCAGAGTGTATTAGCGAGGGAATGAGGGTGGCTAGTCTAGTTGATAAGATTCTGGCAAATATCTTTATATCTGTATTCAGAAGGAATAAGGGACGGAAGTGTTTCGGGTCATCTGTCGGCTTATTGGGTTTGGGAATGGTCACTATTAAAGCTTCAAGCATTTCTCTGGGGAATGAACCCGTTTCTCTGGCGGATCGGAAGGATTGTAGCATGCAGCTGGAGAGCTGGTCAAAGAACGCCCTATAATAAGAATTGGACAGGCCATCTGGACTTGGGGCTTTATTTGGGGGTAATTTTTTAACAATGGCGTGGAGTTCTTCAACGGTCAGGGGGGCATTGACGGTTTGTAATTGGGCAGCAGTCAACTGTGAGAGACCTAATCTGTCCAAGAAGGCATCAATAAGTTCTGGTTGTGGTGGTATGACCACCTTGTTTGGAGACAGGTTATAGAGGGAGGCATAGAAATCACCAAAAGCGTCTGCTATGTCTGTTGGGGATATTAATTTCTTCCCTGATGATGAGTCCCAGAGAACGGGAATCTTAGACTTTGCTGCTCTTTGTTTTAAATGGTTAGCTAACAGTTTACCTGCTTTGTTATCTTGAGAATAGAAAGAGGCCTGTGTCCGTTTCAATCTTAATTCGTGTTTATACAGGAGACAGGCGGATAGTTGAGATCTGAGAGACTTGAGATCCTCTGAGTAGGAAGGGGATACAGAAGCTTTATTAAGGGTCTCAATTCTCTGGATCTTGTTTAATAATTCCCCTATTTTTTCCTTACGTTCTCTCTGGAGTCTACTACCTATCTTTATAAATACACCTCTGATATACGCCTTATGGGCACACCAAAGGGTGGAAGGATTGGTGACAGAACCGTCATTTAAAAAGAAGAACTCTTTCAATGCGGCTTTAAGTTCCTGAAATAGTTGAGGGTGATCTATAACATACGTGTTGTTTCGCCAAGGAGAATACGGTTTGGTTACATGGGACTCCTTCAGGGATAGGGAAATCGGGGCGTGATCTGACCATGTGATCGTATGAATGGATGATACAATCGCGTTAACAATCACTGACCTGCTAGTTAAAAACATGTCAATTCTAGAATAGGACTGGCCTGTTGGTGAAAAAAAGGAGTAGTCCCTTTCTGTACCGTGTTGGATCCTCCAGATGTCATACAGATCTTCTTGTAGGAAAAGAGAAGAGATAGCTCCCGGAGTATCTCTGGAGGGATTTGTGGAGTCTACGCTTGGGTCCATAATAGAATTGAAGTCGCCACTCCAGATCACATGGCCAGATCGTAACCCTCGTACCTTAGAAGCCAGATGCCTAAAGAAGGATAGCTGATGCTTATTAGGAGCATATAGAAAAACTAACGTATAATCAACATTATTAATAGAGCACACTAGGATAACATATCTACCTCCAGGGTCTAGGACCGAGGATTTCAAAGCAAAGGCTACTGAATGGCTTATGGCCACTAATACACCTCTCTGTTTTTTAACATGGTGGGATTGAAAGATATGTGGGAACTTAGGGTGATGAATTCTATGACCATCAGATTGGAGTAAATGAGTTTCAGTGGTGCAAAAGATGTCACATTTCAGTTCACAAATTTACTTCCACAGCATAGATCTATTCAGCCCTTTAACATTTAGAGCAGAAATTTTGAGAACCATGTTTGTGGGAGGAATGGTGAATCTGCAAGATCAAATCTACATATACTGAAAGGGCAATTCAAGGTTTCAGCATGTCTAAACCCTAGTTCATATCTCTTTGGAATTTACCCCAAAGGTACATGAGGAGGACAAATACAGGACATATTAAAGTAACAGCAAAAGAAAAACATAAGGAATAAACGTAAAAGGGATAGTAGAACTAACACAGTGAAAAGGCACCTGATAGCCATCAGGCACTATGGTGTGGGCTTACGAGGCAGTTTCTGCCCGACTGACCACTCGAGCCCTACACAAATGAAAATACTATTGAGTACTCTGACAGTTCACCGGTCAATGTTGAGGTTTATGCCTGGGTGGGACCGTCTGCCAGTCTGATACAATCTGGACCGGACCTCTTGATTGAAGATCAGGGGTTTCTTTGATGGGAATGTTCCAATCTGCTAGTAGCTTTTTTCCTGAGTCCAGGGAGTGAACTGCATGTAGAGTGCCCAGGTGATGAATTAGCACTTTAGTAGGAAAACCCCAGCGATATGGTATGTTATGGTCCCGTAGGGCTGCAGTAAAAGGGGCCAGGTTTCTTCTTTGCTGGAGAGTAGGGGCAGACAGATCTGCAAAGATTTTAACCCCTTCATGTGGAGCCGGCAGGGGGCCTTTCTTCCTGGAGGCATTCATGAGCAGCTCTTTAATATGGAAAAAGTGGACTCTAGCAAGTACATCTCTGGGAATTGCGTCTGGGAGATGTTTCGGTCTGGCCACTCTGTGTGCCCTGTCTAGGGTGAGATCCTTTTCGCTCATGTTTGGTAAAAGTGATCGCATAAGGTCCAGTATGTAAGCTTCTAGCTCCTTTGGCGATATTTCTTCAGGTATGCCCCGTAGCTTAATGTTATTGCGGCGAGACCTATCTTCTTGGTCCACCACTTTGTTCTTGAGCCTCTCCACTTCAGAGGATAATTCCTCATGCGCATCCACTAGATGATTATGAGATGCCGCGAAGTCTCCCATTTTAGTTTCAACATGGGTGAGCCGTTTGTCTGCCTCAGTAATTGAGGCCTGCAGGGTTGACAGGAGGGCCGCAATCTCATTATGCATGGAGCGGCTAAACACCACCAACATCTCTTTAATCATGTTGCCTGTGGCTAGGTCATCTGTGGTGGGAAAGTTCGCAAGAGATGGGGTACCCCGATCGCTCACCCCCGCTTGTACCTGCACGTCTTCCTGAAGTCGAGGTCTCTGCTTTAGCAGGCTTTGGCTGGGGGATTCAAGAGCACGGGCCTGGAGATCAGGAGGGCTGCATCGGTCCGGTGTAATCGTCATAGGCATGGTAAGGTGAGACTCAGCCGGCGAAGCAGGATGTGTAAGTAGAGGACGGGAGGCAGGAGAGCTTCTTTGCTGGAGTGGAGTAGTCGCTGGGGAGACATGCTCCGCGGAGCTTGAGGAGCGCGTGGAGGCAGGCGAGCCCGCGCCATCTTGGTCTCTCAGTCTCTCTACAAAGAAGTCTAGTTTCCCTTGCTTCTTGACGGATATTTTCCCCCTTTTCATCATGGGTGTGAAGCGGGAGACTTCTGCTCCGGTACCGAATGAATAAGTCGGGTGTCAGCTTGTTGTAGCTTGCAAGTCGCTTGGTAGGGCTCGGGAGCTCACAGCTCGAGCGGCCATCTCTCTCGGCTGGCAAACCACGCCCCCCTAATTTATTTATTTTTTTGCGTTGTATGGGTTTTTAATACATAAAATGAAAAAATCATAATAAAGTCTCTTAATAGTTTATTAGAAATAATGCAGACAATTTTAAAAATCCCCATCAATTCCAATACAAAGCAAGTACAGAGCTCAGAACTAAATTATTTCAGGATGTCGTAATGGTTCGTTAATTCGACAATGGTTAATCAATTCGACACACTTCCCCAGATAGGGGACGTAACAGGGATTAAACTGATAGGAATAGTACTAGTTAAGACACCACTCATATAGGGTGTCACAGCACATTGCTCCGTTTACGTGCAGCGCCCCAACTTGGGAGTAAGAGGACCGACCAAGCTGCTTTTTCCATCTCCCGGTTCGTAAAATCAATTCAGTTTGGTGTCACTGTGAAGGCAGTCGAAGGTACCCGGCCATTTTATTTATTTTTTTCACAAAAAGCAATCCCTGATATGGGACGTAACTGTAACGGTCACGTACACACACACACACAGGGGGGGAGGGAAGTGACCACTGCGCTCCACCCTTACCCCTGGCCCTGCCTACTTGCCTCGCGAGTCCTAATGACAGGGGACAACTGGACGGCAATCCCTAACTTGGAATAAGTGCAGGGATGACAGACAGACAAACAACAGGACGTGAACAGACCGAGTCAATACCAGGAAAGCTACAAAGTACAAAGGATTAAGCAAAGAATGGTCAGGAGAAGCCGGGGTCAAATACCAGGAGAGCAGAGAAGTACAAGAGGAGTCCTAAGAGAGTAGTCAGGTGGGAGCCGAGGTCACAATACCAGGACGGATGCGCAGTACAGGAGGATCAGGCAAAAGGATGGTCAAGGAACAGGATCAGGTAAGTATTCAGCAGTCCAACAGATAGCCAGGAACCTAGAAATTAACAGGCAACCTGTAGCCAGCAGGCTGCCTGTATTTATAGTGGGGAGTGAGGGTCATGTGACGTGGCCAGCGTCACATGACCGACAGACCAACCAGTCGAGCACTGAGTGATCAGCTCGGCGCTCAAGGCAGACTTAGGAGCAGGGAGCCAACTAGCTAGTAAAGCTGCCCTGGGAATGAGGTCAAACACAAATCCTCATTCCCAAAGCTAAGCAACAGGTCTGCGGGCGATGGGGGACCGAGTGCACCTTCGGAACCCCGTGACAGTACCCCCCCTTTTACGAGGGGCCACAAGACTTCAGGCGATGGCTTTTCAGGGTGTTCTAAATTAAATTTACGAACAAGTCTAGGAGCATGAACCTCCCTGGCAGGTACCCAAGATCTCTCTTCAGGTCCATACCCCTTCCAGTGAATCAGGTACTGCAAGGAATTACGCACCTTCCGGACATCCACTATTTTAGACACCACATACTCGACAGCATCATTAACAAGAACCGGCGGAGGCGAGGCTTTTGATGGTACTACCGGTTCAAAATATTTTTTAAGCAGAGATTTATGGAACACATTATGAATGTGGAATGACTCGGGCAGCTCCAACCTAAAAGATACCGGGTTAATCACTTCCGTGATCTTATATGGTCCAATAAAACGAGGAGCAAATTTTTTAGAAGTTACCTTGAGAGATAGATTCTTGGAGGATGTTGAGGGAAGTTTGGATTTAAATATATATGTATATATGCCCTTACATATATGCATGTATATTGGCCCTTTTGCATGGGCCGGTCCAGGTGGTAT
Organism: Bufo bufo; assembly: GCF_905171765.1. NCBI lineage: Eukaryota > Metazoa > Chordata > Amphibia > Anura > Bufonidae > Bufo > Bufo bufo. The sequence continues at coordinate 81,661,157 of NC_053395.1, forward strand.
GGGTGTATACATAGAGATGTATGTATGCCCCCTTGTCAGCATACATCTCTATGTATAATATATCCATATGCAGGTGGGCTTATCACTGCCCATTTATGATATTGTGTATATGGACATGCATGTAGATGTGCCCCAAACATCTATATGGGTGAATATACCTAAGTGCCCCCAGGTTGGGTAGTATGTGTGTGTGTACATATATATATATATATATAGATCAGCCTGGTTCCTTTATGACGTGAGAGTGTGTGATGTTATGTGGCAGCTGGGGGCTTACAGCTTGTGCAGGAAGTCCTTTGTTTCAGCTCTAGCATTCTGTCACACGACCCCACGATGACCTACGTATCTGTCCATGGGAGAACCTCTCCAACAACTGAGCCTAAAGTTGTACTTGTGTTAAAAGGTCAGCCTACGGCCGTCCGTACCCCATAAGGAGGTGCTACATGGATTAAGGGTAAAGTCATTCTGGAATCATTGGGAGTGACTGACACCGAAAGACTGGCACTGACATTGGGGGTGACGGACGCCAGAAGAACAACACTGGCAAAGAGAAAGAACACGGTCGCTGAGTGGAGTGATAAAAACGGCGAAGGTGAAGCCATTCCCGAGTCAGAAATAGACTACATAGGGAGTGGCTGACACCTGAGGATCATAATGTAAGATGCAAGTAAATTCCAGAGAAGAAGACTGTGAAGAAGGAGGAGGGGGGCTGCTTTTGTGCTATAAAGCCCCCAGCAGGGCAGACATGCTCTCTCTTGGATTCCTGGTCTGCAATGAGACACATGGGAGCTGCACCCTGAAGAGAGGCCACATGGCCCTGAAAAATGGCTGAGTACCAACCATCCCATAACCCCTGGCTGCTGACTTCATGTCTCAGCATTAATCCTTGATGAGCCTGTACCCTGGAAGCAGCCCAGTCACCCCCTGTATAACCCTTGGTTACCCTTAACCTCTCCTGCCCTGAGTCCCCCTATAATCATATATCCCCTGTGTTCCCCCAGGATTGTAGATCCCTCATATCCCCTGTTCCGTGATAACCCCTGGTTATTCCCCGTAGGGATAGTATATTGTCAGGATTGGGTGGGCTGCTGGTAAAGTGTATGCATGTGTATTAGTACAATTGTAGTTAGATGTTGGGGAGGACTTGGGAATGTGGTAGTGTAGTTCAGTGTAGTGTATAGGCAATCAGAAGTAATCAGTAGTGTTTTATGTTTATTTAGGTATAAATGGGCGGAGTCATCAATAGACGGCTCCTCCCATTTATGAATATTAACTATCGATATTTGCATAAATATTGGTGATTAATATTCCCCCATAACATTGGCGAGCCAGGCCCACTGCTAGGAATTTGTTTTCTGTGTTTGTTTTTGGTGAAAAAAATTGTTTACGCTGTGAACTAGTCAGGCGGGAGGGACGCGTTCAGTGGATTCTGAGCGTCCATTGTCTGATAGTTCGTACAGGTAAGGCATTTTGTTCAATCAGAACCAAACACAGAGCAATCTCTACAGCAGAGAATTTAAATCTTTCTGATTTGTGTATTAACGATTTTCTGATTGCCTTGCACGCCCACTGAACACTGGAGAGAAGTCGTCGCATACGTCACTGAAGAGAGGACCATCGCCGTTGGAGCTGAACAGAGAAGTCCGGCTGAGCGGGAGAAGGCGTTCCTGATACTACAGGACCTCCTCTACGCAGCACACAAGGGACAACAAAGGACAGCACCAAGGAAGATGGCCTCTCATCAAAACGTGAGTATGGACTTCTCCACACTACACCAGCTAGCTAAACACAGCACATTTAACCCCATCCTTTCCACCACTTACAAGTCAGCAGAAATGCTGTGGTCTGATTTGTTAGCACAGGCTTGTAGTTACGACAAGCTATGTGTTAACAAACGGACGGTTTTGAACAAGGCCACCAAACGGCTTCGGATGCTGGCCAAACTCATTCATACGTTTGAGGCTAGCATCTGTAAGCCAAAGGAAGTGGCGCTGGTGTCTCAGTCAATGGAGACAATTCCTCCGGCCATTCACTGCCAGTGCTGTACCAGTAATTCGGACCAGGTTTCGGCATTGCGGGCACAGCTGGCAGAGAATGTGCAGTCTACTGTTGACCGAGATGCGCAGGTGGCTAGGATAGAGTCACTGTTAGTAGAGCTGCAGAGGCAGAAGGAGGAAATTGAGGCTAAGTTGACTCAGTCTTATACTGAGGTCAAGGCCTTCAAGGAGCGGACTGCCTCTACTGACGTGACAGTAGCCAAATTGAAGGCTGAGGTTGCTGTAAGGTCCCAGCTAATGTCTGGCATGCAACAGGTTATCACCAAGTTGGTGCCGGCCCTTTCTTTTTCCATAAAGCCAGGGTCGGAATCTCCCAAAATGTTGTCCTGTGCAGGGCCACAAGGGGGGAGAGTAGTCTGTGACCAGTCTAATCATCAGGTCAAGCCGGTCCAGACTAACAGAGATTTTTCCCTGACTTTGGGAAAAAGAACTGTGGTGAAGAGTGCGTCCCTGAGGATGGAACAATTCAGGAGAAGGGAGCACGGCTGCAGTGTAGATGGACCTGGGCCATGCAGAGCAAACATCAGATGTTTTGCATGTGGTGGCCTAGGTCACATAGCGAGACACTGCAAAACAGATAGGAACATAACACACAGGACAGGAAACCAAGTCACGTGTTTCAGGTGTGGGAACAAAGGACACATTGCAAGGAATTGCCCTTGTGCAAGTAATTGCAATGTGTCCAACAGTATCAGCCAGGTAACAAATTGTGCAGTGGGGTCTAGTCAGCCTGGCCATAACGGGGTTACCTCTCGGCAGCATCACCAGCTGCTGAGGGGTCAGAGTGGCCAAGCTAGGCTAGGCAACATTTGACACCCCTGTACGATTTGTTACACCGTTTGTTCCCTGTGTATGTCCATGTTGTGTGTTTTTGTTATCTGTTTGTAAGTTTTTCTTGATGTTGGTGGTGGTAGTCCTTGTCTACGGATGTGTTCCACCATGCTGATTTTTGTAGTTTACATTCCTTGCTGTAAGTCCAGTCGCTGCTGTGTTTGTTTCATTCTGTGTCCCCTTGCAGTGGAACAGTGTTATACTGTGGATCGAGAACGTATAGGCTCGCGAGCAGATAATTTCACACGGGAAATCCTACACAAAGGATGATGTGATATTATTCTGGGCAGCCAGGGTCTCGGATCGATACAGATAGCGCTGTTGTGCTCAAGGTTTTTGGTAGGGCTGTGTTGCGCTGGGGACTGGGGCGGACAGACAACATTGGTGTAATGTTGTGCTGCGCACTTGATTCTAGTCCGGTCAGGTAGCACAGCTCTGATAGGGATTGGACGCAGAGTGTTTGGCAGCAGAGTGTGGACTGTGTTCTTGTGTTGTGGGGTCCTTGGGAGCCAGGGCATGATTATGCCATTGGTTCTGCGGGCCCCCACAAGACGGGATCACAGGGGGAAATCAGCCTGGGTACACATGGGTGGACGGGGATGCGGTGCCATCAATAACAAGATGGTGCTTTGTCCACAGCACTTCAGTTATCCTAACCTAGTAGGGTGGCCATCCTTATCTGTTGGTGCAGAGGGATGTATAGCAGAGGACGCAATCCTCTGAAGGTAGGGTGTTCAGACACCAGTGTTAGGATGACGAGGGGTCCTGTGAGATAATGGGCAGCCCAATACCTTTCTCTACTCATGGGTCAAAGGTATTGGTGCTGGGATTTTTGACATTTAATTGCACCGTGAGGGGAGAAATCCCCCAGGAGCGCCTGGTATTTTCTTCTGCCATAGGTGTGTTTATATGGAGCAGAGGAAAAACCCAGATGACGCCACAGAGACCAGCTATTCCCCCTGACACTGTTGTGAAGCTCCAGAGGATCCCACTGGATTTTGGCTACTAAGCGAGCTCTGCCTAGAGGTGTTCTAGAGATGGAAGACTGCCACAATCCAGCGGGAGCATTATTTAAGGCTCTGGAGGAAGACTTGGGAGACGTTCGGGTGGAAGAACCTACTATCACTTGTTTCACCCAGTGAAACTTCTTCTGGTTCTGGTCATCGTCATCGGAGGGTCAAGGGACTTATTGACCAAATACAACAGAACCAGACAGAACTTTACAGAACTATCCGGAGGGGGAGGCTCAGGACATAACTCAAACATTGTTCCTGTAGCCAAATATTGTATGGACACACTTTGTTTCCTATGAGGGTTCGGGACGTATAACTTGTACTACCCTGAAACCCCATAGCACATTGTATTGTACATTTATTGATTGTGTTTGTTGTTCGATGGTGTACCCATAGACACTCTAGGTACAAATGTGTGACAGCCCACACCCAAGGAAACTCTCCCAACACACTGTGGTGAGTTATTATTTGGCTGTACACATTTGCATCCTATAGTCATTTCCCATTGACACAGGGGTCTGCAACCTACCTGTGTCTTTGGAGGTGTAGAGATATGCCAGGTTGCATGAGTCTCTATGGGTACACACATTTAATGGAATTTGGTGGTGTTGGGAGAGATGTGACCTGTTTCTGTGTGAATGGGGAAGAGTAGATTCCTTAGGGACAGGCCCCCCCCCTCCTTTACCAAGTTCATTTGCCACTTTAACCCCAAGAACGGTGACGTTTGTAAGGGTTGGACTGAATGTCAGTGAGTGCGGTGTTCTTTCCCGCAGTTAGAATTTAGGTACTATGACATCACCTCTTACCAGAAATTCTGACCTGCCTTGTAAAGACCTACGTATCTGTCCATGGGAGAACCTCTCCAACAACTGAGCCTAAAGTTGTACTTGTGTTAAAAGGTCAGCCTACGGCCGTCCGTACCCCATAAGGAGGTGCTACATGGATTAAGGGTAAAGTCAATCTGGAATCATTGGGAGTGACTGACACCGAAAGACTGGCACTGACATTGGGGGTGACGGACGCCAGAAGAACAACACTGGCAAAGAGAAAGAACACGGTCGCTGAGTGGCGTGATAAAAACGGCGAAGGTGAAGCCATTCCCGAGTCAGAAATAGACTACATAGGGAGTGGCTGACACCTGAGGATCATAATGTAAGATGCAAGTAAATTCCAGAGAAGAAGACTGTGTATTCTGTGGATGGAGACGCCTGGTTACGTTGAAGGGCAGGTCGGAGGTGTTAGTGCACGATGGGTGATGACTAGGTACCTAAGGGCCATATTACTTCAGTCCTTCTTGAACTGTTACCAAGAGGGGGGTTGAGGGGGCAAATATATCCCAACACTTCCCCAAAGTTTATTGTCGAATTGCGACAACAGGGGGATTGTTGAGGGAAGTTTGGATTTAAATATATATGTATATATGCCCATACATATATGCATGTATATTGGCCCTTTTGCATGGGCCGGTCCAGGTGGTATGGGTGTATACATAGAGATGTATGTATGCCCCCTTGTCAGCATACATCTCTATGTATAATATATCCATATGCAGGTGGGCTTATTACTGCCCATTTATGATATTGTGTATATGGACATGCATGTAGATGTGCCCCAAACATCTATATGGGTGAATATACCTAAGTGCCCCCAGGTTGGGTAGTATGTGTGTGTGTACATATATATATATATAGATCAGCCTGGTTCGTTTATGACGTGAGAGTGTGTGATGTTATGTGGCAGCTGGGGGCTTACAGCTTGTGCAGGAAGTCCTTTGTTTCAGCTCTAGCATTCCGTCACACGACCCCACGATGATGTCATCACCCTCCTGTTGAAGAAGGAGGAGGGGGGCTGCTTTTGTGCTATAAAGCCCCCAGCAGGGCAGACATGCTCTCTCTTGGATTCCTGGTCTGCAATGAGACACATGGGAGCTGCACCCTGAAGAGAGGCCACATGGCCCTGAAAAATGGCTGAGTACCAACCATCCCCTAACCCCTGGCTGCTGACTTCATGTCTCAGCATTAATCCTTGATGAGCCTGTACCCTGGAAGCAGCCCAGTCACCCCCTGTATAACCCTTGGTTACCCTTAACCTCTCCTGCCCTGAGTCCCCCTATAATCATATATCCCCTGTGTTCCCCCAGGATTGTAGATCCCTCATATCCCCTGTTCCGTAATAACCCCTGGTTATTCCCCGTAGGGATAGTATATTGTCAGGATTGGGTGGGCTGCTGGTAAAGTGTATGCATGTGTATTAGTACAATTGTAGTTAGATGTTGGGGAGGACTTGGGAATGTGGTAGTGTAGTTCAGTGTAGTGTATAGGCAATCAGAGGTAATCAGTAGTGTTTTATGTTTATTTAGGTATAAAGGGGCGGAGTCATCAATAGACGGCTCCTCCCATTTATGAATATTAATTATCGATATTTGCATAAATATTGGTGATTAATATTCCCCCTTAACAGAGGACAACCATACTTTATCCCCAACCTGAAAGTTTACCCCCCTTGAACGTCTCCTATCAGCCTTGAGTTTCTGAGAACATTGAGCCTTTTCTAGGTTCGATTGAACCCGGGCCCAAACTGTGCACAGTTTGGAGGAGAGTTTATCCGCTTCAGGGTTAGAGGAGGAGACGGACGACCCAGAATGAAAACGGGGATGGAAACCATGGTTACAAAAGAAAGGGGAGACCCCAGCGGAAGAATTGACACGGTTATTCAAAGCAAATTCAGCCAATGGAAGAAATTTCACCCATAATTGCTGGTCATCAGTAACATACGACCTCAAGAATTGTTCGACAGACTGATTAAGGCGTTCAGTCTGCCCATTACTCTCAGGGTGGTAGGCAGAGGAAAAAGACAATGAAATTTTACATTTTTGACAGAAGGCCCTCCAGAATTTGGACACAAACTGCACACCCCTGTCAGAAACAATATTTTCCGGGATACCATGCAATCGAACAATTTCTTTCACAAAAATAGACGCCAGGGTTTTGGCATTCAAGAGTTTAGACAGGGGAATGAAATGGACCATCTTGCTAAACCTATCCACCACTACCCACACTACAGTCTTACCCTCCGCCAGCGGTAGGTCAGTTATAAAGTCCATCGAGATATGGGACCAGGGTCTACTGGGAATGGGTAGGGGTCGTAGGTTACCAGCAGGGCGAGTCCTAGGTGTCTTGGACCTGGCACAAGCCTCACAGGCTGACACATAGGACTTGACATCCCTAGTTAGAGTGGGCCACCAATAAGATCTAGAAACCAGATCCTTAGTGCCCTCAACACCCGGATGTCCACAAAAGGCAGAATCGTGACACTCACCCAACAGCTGGAGACAAAATTGTACGGGAACAAACAACTTATCTGTTGGGGTGGATACCGGTGCCAGATGTTGTTCCGACCTAATGCGAGCCGAGATATCCTGGGTAAGAGCTGCTAAGAAGATTTTTGCTGGTAGGATGGATTCAGGTGGTACCTCAGTAGGTTGAAAAGCCTGGAAGCTCCGAGATAATGCGTCCGCCTTCACATTTTTACTTCCCGGCCTGAACGTGATGGAAAAATCAAAACGAGTAAAAAACAGAGCCCATCTGGTTTGACGGGATTCAACCTCTTAGCAGACTCGAGAAACATAAGGTTTTTATGGTCAGTGACAACAGTTACACAATGCCTTGCCCCCTCCAGAAAATGCCTCCACTCCTCAAATGCCCATTTAATGGCCAGCAGCTCCCTATTCCCTATGTCGTAGTTTCTCTCCGTGGGAGAGAATTTCCTGGAGAAGAAGGCACATGGTCTCAGATTAGTAAGGCTAGCAAGACCTTGTGAAAGGACTGCTCCTGCGCCGTCCTCGGACGCATCCACCTCCACAATAAAAGGTTTCTCCTGATCAGGCTGGATCAGAATGGGAGCGCTACTGAATGCCTTTTTTAATTTTTCAAATGAAGAAATGGCCTCAGTAGACCAATTCTCCAAATCCGCCCCTTTCTTAGTAAGGTCGGTCAACGGTTTAGCAATTACGGAAAAATTTATAATAAATTTACGATAGTAATTGGCGAAACCTAAGAACCGTTGTAAGGCCTTTAAGGATGAAGGTCTTACCCATTCCTTAATTGCTAGTACCTTACCAGGATCCATCTTGAAGGCGTGAGGAGTCAGAACATGCCCTAGAAACAGAATCTCCTGCACACCAAAGACACATTTCTCTTGTTTAGCGGATAGCTGATTCTCCCTCAACACCTCTAATACTTGTCTAACATGAGACACATGGGATTCGAAGTCAGGAGAGAATATCAAAATGTCGTCAAGATAGACAATAACAAATTTACCTAAGAACTCCCTAAGAATGTCATTCATGAAGTTTTGGAACACAGCTGGGGCATTGCTGAGTCCAAAAGGCATCACCTGATATTCAAAGTGTCCTACCGGAGTATTGAACGCCGTCTTCTATTCGTTTCCCTCCTTGATTCGGATTAGATCGTATGCCCCTTTCAGGTCAATTTTGGGAAACCAGGTTGCCCCCAGGACCTGGTTAAATAAATCCGGAATCAATGGGAGGGAGTATCTATTCTGGACAGTGATTTTATTTAATCTCCGGTAATCGATACATGGCCTAAGACCACCATCTTTTTTCTTAACGAAGAAAAACCCCGCCCCCATAGGAGAGACAGAAGGTCTAATATGCCCTTTACCAAGGCTCTACTTAATATAATCTTCCATGGCCTTGCGTTCGGGCATAGAAAGATTATAAATTCGTCCTTTAGGAAACTTGGCCCCCTCTACTAGCTCTATGGTACAATCATAAGGTCTATGGGGGGTTAGAACCTCCGGGGTTGGTGATGAGAATACATCAGAATATTCTCTAACAACAGAGGGTAAAGTATCAGACTTTACTGAGACCCCAGCCTGTAACACGGACAGGCACGAGTCACACTTAGGCCCCCATCTCACCAACTCCCCATTGGACCAATCTATAGTGGGGTTATGTAGTCGGAGCCAAGGCAACCCTAGTACCACCTCAGCAGGTAGGTTCTCCAGGACTAGAAGCGAACATCTCTCTGAGTGGCACACACCCACGGTTAGAGAAATCTCCGAGGTACATAAGCTCACCGTACCACCAATAAGAGGAGTAGCATCAATAGCCATGACATGGATAGGAGTTGGTAAGGCAAACATAGGAATACCCAATCTAACAGCATACTCAGAGTCAATAAAGCTAGCCGCTGAGCCAGAATCAATAAAGGCCTTACCCGGCCATTTATCTACTCCCAGAGAAATCGTAATGGGTACCGAAAGCTTACATTTAGAAAATTCAGGGTGTACCTGGTCTTTAGGTTGCCTTGCCTTAGGAGACTTGACAGAGAGGACCTTCTTAGGACACTGGTTGATCCAATGGTCAGAATCTCCACAGTAAAAGCATTCTCCACGTCTGCGGCGAAGATTCCCTCGGGTCATGCCAACCTGCATGGGTTCCTCGGTGGAGACCTCAGCATTGTCTCTGGGATAGGCCTCTGGCTGGACCACCATCTGGGAAGAGAATTGTTGTTCCTGTCGTCTCTCTCTAACCCGTCGGTCAAGTCGGACAACAAGGGTCATCATCTCCTCTAAGGTCTCTGGAAGTTGATAACTGACCAGAAGATCCTTTAATTTATCAGACAGACCTGACCTGAACTGACTCTTCAGGGCTGGTTCGTTCCATCCTGAGGGGACACACCACCTTCTGAATTGGGTGCAATAATCCTCCGCTGGTAAATTGCCCTGAACCAGTGCCTTTAGAGCCGTCTCGGCTACTAGAGTCCTGTCTGGTTCATCATAGAGGGTACCTAGGGCCTGAAAGAACCCCTCCACAGAATATAAACAACTGGCGCCAGCAGGTAAAGAGAACGCCCAGTCCTGGGGATCACCCTGTAATCGGGAAATGATAATGGCCACGCGTTGACTCTCGGGCCCAGAGGACACGGGGCACAAACGGAAGTAAAGTTTGCAACTCTCCCTAAAAGAGAGAAACTTCTTCCGGTCTCCAGAAAAGGTTTCTGGGAGCTTAATCTGGGGCTCAAAATGCGGACTGGAGGCCTGAGGAGTGAAAGAGCCTTGCCCTAACTCAAAAGAGCTGAGTTTTTCCCCTAACTCCTGCACCATCTGCGTCAGATTAGAGACATAGTCAGTCAGGGTCACCAGAGGATTCATAATACAGTGGTTATTGGGCCTGTTAATCTGTAACGGTCACGTACACACACACACACAGGGGGGGAGGGAAGTGACCACTGCGCTCCACCCTTACCCCTGGCCCTGCCTACTTGCCTCGCGAGTCCTAATGACAGGGGACAACTGGACGGCAACCCTAACTTGGAATAAGTGCAGGGATGACAGACAAACAAACAACAGGACGTGAACGGACCGAGTCAATACCAGGAAAGCTACAAAGTACAAAGGATTAAGCAAAGAATGGTCAGGAGAAGCCGGGGTCAAATACCAGGAGAGCAGAGAAGTACAAGAGGAGTCCTAAGAGAGTAGTCAGGTGGGAGCCGAGGTCACAATACCAGGACCGATGCGCAGTACAGGAGGATCAGGCAAAAGGATGGTCAAGGAACAGGATCAGGTAAGTATTCAGCAGTCCAACAGATAGCCAGGAACCTAGAAATTAACAGGCAACCTGTAGCCAGCAGGCTGCCTGTATTTATAGTGGGGAGTGAGGGTCATGTGGCCAGCGTCACATGACCGACAGACCAACCAGTCGAGCACCGAGTGATCAGCTCGGCGCTCAAGGCAGACTTAGGAGCAGGGAGCCACCTAGCTAGTAAAGCTGCCCTGGGAATGAGGTCAAACACAGATCCTCATTCCCAAAGCTAAGCAACAGGTCTGCGGGCGATGGGGGACCGAGTGCACCTTCGGAACCCCGTGACAGTAACAGGGATTAAACTATGAGAATAGTACTACAGAAAATACCACTCATATTGGGTGTGACAGTAAATTGCACGGCGCAGACGCAGTCACCGTGGATTCAAACAAAGGGGAGGGAGCCAGCGTTTTTTTAACCATCTCCCCGTTTGAAAAATCAATTCAATAAATGGACCCCAGATTGGGGACGTAACAGGGATTAAACTGATGAGAATAGTACTACAGAAAATACCACTCATATCGGGTGTGACAGTAAATTGCACGGCGCAGACGCAGTGACCGTGGATTAAAACAAAGGGGAGGGAGCCAGCGTTTTTTTTAACCATCTCCCCGTTCAAAAAATCAATTCAATTCACCTTTCGGGGACCCTTGGTGTTGTACGTGGCTGGGTGGAGGAAGAAACCTTCAATGACATCAACGGGACATGGCTAGCTTGGTATCCAACCTTGTGCAAATGGGGAGTTTGCGGTTGGGCAAATGGACTGTTTGCGGTTGTTTGCGGTGCATTAAAAGGGGAGTTTGGTCTGTCAATGTCTGTGAAGCGGGCGTAACCCTTACACTACCTGATCGATACAACATCATACCTGATCGTATACACACACTGGATGTTTTAAACCACGTTGTTCAAAAAAAATTGGGATTGTTAGGTGATTTATGCCCTTTATGAATTAAAACCCAACTCTGCGTCAACTATGTAATTTTCCATGGGAGTTTTGCCATGGATCCCCCTCCGGCATGCCACAGTCCAGGTGTTAGTCCCCTTGAAACAACTTTTCCATCACTACTGTGGCTAGAAAGAGTCCCTGTGGGTTTTAAAATTCGCCTGCCTATTGAAGTCAATGGCGGTTCGTCCGTTCGCGAACATTTGCAAAAATTCGCGTTCGCCGTTCGCGAACAGAAAATTTTATGTTCGCGACATCTCTAGTGGGAAGTGGTGACAGGTCCTTTTTCACTTAAAACAGAGTAATATCAATTTGAACTATGTAGTCTCCCACCTTCCAAATGTTGTAAAACAAAAGATGAGAGAAAAAATAGCCATTGTTACCAGATAGTCAGCGCTATTTCTTCACCTATCATTCATTTTAATTTTATGAATGATGACTGATATAAGCTTGTGTTATTTCTTTACTCTATAATTATTTATAAATCATACCTTTCATGAAATTACACAGTAAATATTTTCATAGCAAATTAATTCAACAGCTTTTAAAAGGGGGGGTGAAAACGTGCCATATTGCAAACACTAAAAATGGTTCCATACATCTGCAACAATTAAAGCCCAAACCAACCTGGCATAACATGGTACAGTAATTCTGTAATTAGATTCCATTCACAATGCAATATTAAAATAGATCTTAAACGTATAAAGAAAAGTACCTTCCGTGAAAACTTACTAAATTCTTTCTATTTAATGAAGAGGAAAGAGCAAAGGAGCGGCAGTTATATAAATTATTCACCTGGCAAGGCAGTTGATATACACATATGGTCAACCTTGATGCAATACATTTATCACACTGGGCTGCCGTATTTCTCTGGGCATCCAGACAGCCTTTTTTCTTTCTTTTTTTTTTAAGCAGTTAAACTGGATATAGCACAGAAAGCTTCCTTTACTTATTTTATTGTACAATTCTTATCACTTTGTAATGTGTACAATTACATCAGTATTAGTATCAGAGCTCTTTATAGATGTCAGCTACAACAGGTATGAGTGTTTGCGTCTCTTATAATACAACTGTTTATTTATACTCTTCATACATATTTTTTTAATTCACAAAATAATGCACTTTTTCTCTAGAATATGCAGATCTTGATTACTTGGGTATCCTGAATGCATTTACAAAGATTCCAACTGTTTTTAGTTTTTGTGTTAGAATTTATGTGATGTGTAAATTGTTGGATAGATAGTTAAATACTATGGACATCTTTGCATCAAAATTATTTTTTATTGTATTGCACCTATTAGGCTAGTTTCACACTAGCGTTATGAGCCCCGGCAGAGAACAGCCTCCCAGAACTCTCTGGATCCGGCACTGCTGGGTGCCCGCCGGCTCTATTGATAATGGGGTCTGGCGGAGAGACAGACGTTACCCAGCAAATATGCCGGGATCCGTCTGGATGAAAACTACAGCGTGTTCTCTGCAGTAACCGCCTGCCAGAACTCATAACACTAACATGAAAAAAGCCTTATGTGATAAAAAAAAATGTTTTGTAATTAAAGATGTCATTGTAATTTAATTAAAAATTCTCAAACGTTTCTGTTTTGCAGCCTGCATCTTTTCACATGCAATGCAGGAAACTCAGTCCCATTCAGAGTGAAATCCATCAGAAAAGTTCTTTGATGGCTCACACTGAAGTCCTAATGGCTGGGCTCCTGGATGATCTTTCAACCTGACATTGTTGCAACCAGGTAAAATAAGCCTAAGGCCTCTTGCACACGACCGTATGGCTTTTTCAGTATTTTGCAGTCCGCAAAAAACGGATCCGCAAAAATACGGATGACAGGTTGCCCCTGATGGAACAGTACTATGCTTGTCCGTTATGCGGACAATAATAGGACATGTTCTATCTTTGAACAGAACGGAAAAACGGAAATACAGAAACTGAAGGCATACAGAGTACCTTCCATTTTCTTTTCGGATCCGTTAAAATGAATGGTTCCATATACGGTCCGTATATGGAACGCAAAAAATGGAATGGAAACGGGAAAAAAAAAGTGGAAATGTGTGTGCAAGCCTAAAACTTTAAAAAAGATGAAGAGGGTATATGCAGCTCTGTATAAGGCCTCATGCACACGACCGTTGTGTGCACCCGTGGCCGTTGTGCCGTTTTCCATTTTTTTTCGCGGACCCATTGACTTTCAATGGGTCTGTGGAAAAATCGGAAAATGCACCGTTTTGCAGCCGCATCCGTGATCCGTGTTTCCTGGCCGTGAAAAAAATAAGACCTGTCCTATTTTTTTCACGGCCAACGGTTGACGGACCCATTCAAGTCAATGGGTCCGTGAAAGAACACGGATGCACACAAGATTGGCATCCGTGTCCGTGATCCGTGGCTGTAGGTTAGTTTTTATACAGACGGATCCGAAGATCCGTCTGCATAAAAGCTTTTTCAAAGCTGAGTTTTCACTTCGTGAAAACTCAGAACCGACAGTATATTCTAACACAGAAGCGTTCCCATGGTGATGGGTACGCTTCTAGTTAGAATACACTACAAACTGTGTACAAGACTGCCCCCTGCTGCCTGGCAGCACCCGATCTCTTACAGGGGGCCGTGATCAGCACAATTAACCCCTTCAGGTGCGGCACCTGAAGGGGCTAATTGTGCTGATCACGGCCCCCTGTAAGAGATCAGGGCTGCCAGGCAGCAGGGGGCAGACCCTCCCCCCCCTCCCCAGTTTGAATATCATTGGTGGCCAGTGCGGCCCCCCCCCCTCTATTGTAATAATAGGTTGGTGGCCAGTGCGGCCCCCCCCTCCCTCTATTGTAATAATTCGTTGGTGGCACAGTGTGCGCCCCCCCCTCCCTCCCTCTATTGTAATAATTCGTTGGTGGCACAGTGTGCGCCCCCCCCTTCCTCCCTCTATTGTAATAAATCGTTGGTGGCCCATTGGCCCCCCCCTCCCTCTATAGCATTAACAACGTTGGTGGCCAGTGTGCGGCCTCCCATCTCCCCCCCCACCCCATCATTGGTGGCAGCGGAGTTCCGATCGGAGTCCCAGTTTGATCGCTGGGGCTCCGATTGGTAACCATGGCAACCAGGACGCTACTACAGTCCTCGTTGCCATGGTTACTTAGCAATAGTACAATAGTAGAAGATTCATACTTACCTGCTGCTGCGATGTTCGTGTCCGGCCGGGAGCTCCACCTACTGGTAAGTGACAGTGACAGGTCTGTGCGGCGCATTGCTAAATGAACCGTCACTTACCAGTAGGAGGAGCTCCCGGCCGGACACGAACATCGCAGCTCCCAGGTAAGTATGAATCTTTTACTATTGTACTATTGCTAGTAACCCGCTGCCACCAATGATCGGGGGGGGGGGGGGGATGATGGGAGGCCGCACACTGGCTACCAATGTTGTTAATGCTATAGAGGGAGGGGGGCCAATGGGGGGCGCACACTGTGCCACCAACGATTTATTACAATAGAGGGAGGAAGGGGGGGGGCGCACACTGTGCCACCAACGAATTATTACAATAGAGGGAGGAGGGGGGGGGCGGGGGGTGGGGCACACTGTGCCACCAACGAATTATTACAATAGAGGGAGGAAGGGGGGGGGGCCGCACTGGCCAGCAATGATATTCAAACTGGGGAGGGGGGGGGGGTCTGCCCTGATCTCTTACAGGGGGATATGATAGTACAATTAACCCCTTCAGGTGCGGCACCTGAGGGGTTAATTGTGCTGATCACGGCCCCCTGTAAGAGATCGGATGCTGCTAGGCAGCAGGGGGCAGTCATGTACACAGTTTGTAGTATATTCTAACTAGAAGCGTCCCCATCACCATGGGAACGCCTCTGTGTTAGAATATACTGTCGGAAATGAGGTTTCACGATCTAACTCATATCCGACAGTATATTCTAACATAGAGGCGTTCCCATGGTGATGGGGACGCTTCAAGTTAAAATATACCATCGGATTGGAGAAAACTCCGATCCGATGGTATAAAAGGGACTCCAGACTTTACATTGAAAGTCAATGGGACGGATCCGTTTGAAATGGCACCATATTGTGTCAACGTCAAACGGATCCGTCACCATTGACTTGCATTGTAATTCAGGAAGTATCCGTTTGGCTCCGCACGGCCAGGCGGACACCAGAACGACTTTTTTTTCA
The DNA here is from genome assembly GCF_905171765.1 of Bufo bufo. Lineage (NCBI taxonomy): Eukaryota > Metazoa > Chordata > Amphibia > Anura > Bufonidae > Bufo > Bufo bufo. Next base: position 81,676,776 of record NC_053395.1, read on the forward strand.
TGTCCGTGGATCCTCCAAAAATCAAGGAAGACCCACGGACGAAAAAACGGTCACGGATCACGGGAAAACGGAACCCCATTTTGCGGACCGCAAAAAAATACGGTCGTGTGCATGAGGCCTAAGAAGAATGGAGCTCTGCCATGGACCCTGTGTATACAGCCTATTAGGTCGGGTTCAAACATGACTGAAAATCCAGGGGAAAAATCAGCTGCAGTTTTCTTCACAAAAAAGGCAACAAAACCGCATGAATTACATTTAGTTTTTAACACGGGACAACAAGTAGATTTTACCCTCTCCATTGCAAAAGGTGAAATCTGCAATAGAAATCTGCTGATTGTGTTCCTCAACTTGATACCATCTCAACCAAATAAGTTTATATTGGTTTCATCAGCCCACAGGACATGGTTACAGTAATCCATGTCCTTAGTCTGCTTGTCTTCAGCGAACAGTTTGCAGGCTTTCTTGTGCATCATCTTTAGAAGAGGCCTCCTTCTGGGACAAAAGCCATGATACAGACCAATATCAACACCAAATTTAACACACCTGCTCCCCATTCACACCTGAGAACTTGTAACACTAACAAGTCACATGACACTGGGGGGGGGGGGGGGGGGGGCTAATTGGGCACAATTTGGCCATTTTCAATTAGGGGTAAAATCACTTTTGTTGCCAGCGGTTTAGACATTAATGGCTTTGTGAGTTATTTTGAGGGCACAGCAAAGTTACACTGTTATACAAGCTGTACACTGACTACTGTAGATTGTATCGAAGTGTCATATCTTTAGTGTTATTCCATGAAAAGATATAATAAAATATTTACAAAAATGTTAGGGGTGTACTTACTTTTGTGAGATACTGTATTTGATACTACGTTGAGTTGGTCAGTTTTGTAGAGAAGAACTAGAAAAATTGCAATGTCCAAATGTGCAAAGGCTGTAGATTTCAGTGTGATTAAAAGCATATTCAATATTTTTGTGTTTAATAATTGTAATGAGTGGAGATTATTTTTAAGATATTTGTTTCTACTTTTTTTGTTAATCAGTTTTAAATATCTCAACATTACATCTGCTGTGATTCCTTGATGGCACATAATATGACGTGGAAAGCAGAGGCACTCGATATTTTTTTTAAATGCACGGTGTTCATAGTCATTTTTAAACAGAATTTTCCCTTTGTCTGTAGGCAGGTAAATGTGAAATGATGTGACACTGTACAAAACCAGCTAGAATCAAATAAAATATCTTCATAGTAATACTATACTTTTCCTATAGTAGACAGTCTGTTAGGCAATATCATAAATTCTGTATATATTTTTTAAACTAACGAATATGGTTTGTAATCATATATAATTTCACATTAATTGCTTGAATGTCAGGAACAGGTTATAAAATGTATTCTTTAAAACTCCCTGTTTGATCATAACTTGACAAACAATTCTTATGTTATGCTTCGCTGGCTTCACTCTACCAATCCAGATGTTTTTCATTTCAGATCATTTAACAATTATAGCTTTTTGTGCCTTTAAGTTTTATCCATAGGGATAGATGCATTATAGTTATATGCTTTCTGTTTTGCACTCACATTGCATTTACTGTTTTCTACTTTTATTGACATTTGTACATTACAAAGTTGAACTTTAATAATAAGATTCATCAGTTCCTTATGAATGCTGATTGCTTGACGATAATACAGTTCAGTTATTGAGATGGCAGGAATGGAAAACAACCTCTTTTACCTTAGCGTTGGGGAATCTGGATGACAGTTGCACAGACCCTCTTGGGTGTTAGAAAAATAAGCCACCTGGGAATAAAACACCTTAAAGCAACCCTCCAGACTCCCCTTTGCTGAGGCTCAATAGCTTCATCATTTATGCAGAATAATAATTAGTAATAGACGAACATCGGTCGGGACGATTCACGAACGCGATTGCGGGCCCCATTAACTTTAATGGCAGGCGAACCTGAAAAATCTTCAGGTCAGTATTGCAGCCATCAAAACTTACAAGAAGTGCATAAATCGTCCCACAACATGGAAAGTGACATACCAGAGGGGGATCAATGGCAAAAATTCCCACAAAAAATATGTATTTTAATCAGGGGCCATTTTTATGCGTCTTAAAGGGAAACTATCAAAAATGTGGCCTGCTGGAGTCTAGAAAAATTATATTTTAGGCCACGGGAGTACAGGCCCCAAACATTAGTCATTCACCGGACAGAAAACATCAAGTGATTATGTGGCTGGAGGTATATTAGACGGTCATTGGATACCAATTTTACTTCAGTCCAGTGGAGTACAGGCCCCACAAATTATTAATTCAATGTACAGAAAAGAACAAGTGATTATGTGGCTGGAGGTAAATTAGACGGTCATTGGATATAAATTTTACTGCAGGCCAGTACAAATAAATGGCAAATACATAACCCAAAATGATAATAGGTGAAATTCGATAACACGTGGTTGTTACAGGTGTTGAATTCATCCGAGGCCCCAACAATTAGGCATTCACCGTACAGAAAAGATCAAGTGATTATGTGGCCCGAGGGATATTAGTCGGTCAATGGATATCAATTTTTCTGCAGGCCAGTGGAGTACAGGCCCCAACAATTATTAATTCAATTCACAGAATATAACAAGTGATTATGTGGCTGGAGGTATATTAGACGGTCATTGGATATAAATTTTACTGCAGGCCAGTACAAATAAATGGCAAATACATATGTTTAAAAGAACTAAAAATATAAAATTTGATTAAAAACATGGCTAATGAAATCCCCCCTCTTGAATAAACCCAAAATGATAAAAGGTGAAATTCGATAACACGTGGTTGTTACAGGTGTTGAATTCATCCGAGGCCCCAACAATTAGGCATTCACCGGACAGAAAACATCAAGTGATTATGTGTCTGGAGGTATATTAGATGCTCATTGGATATCAATTTTACTGCAGGCCAGTACAAATACATGTCAAATACATATGTTTAAAAGAACAAAAAATATAAAATTGGATTAAAAACATGGCTAACGAAATCCCCCCTCTTGAAAAAACCCCAAATGATAATAGTTGAAATTCAATAACACGTGGTCGTCACAGGTGTTGAATTCCTCCGAGGTCCCAAACATTAGGCATTCACCGGACATAAAAGGCCTTTTATGCCGCTGTATTTACAAAAGACAGAAACCATTCTTTGTTCTGGGTGGTGGCGGATATGTGTAGGCTGGCATGAGGAAATTCAATTAAACGTGGTCATCTCAGGTGTTGGATTCCTCCAAGATCCATGCCTCATTCATTTTTAGAAATGTGGGGTAGTCCGCACTATCATGAGCTAGGCGAGGACACTCGATGAAGGGCAAGCCAAGAGTTCCATTGCAAATTGTGCCAGCTCTGGCCACAGGTCAAGCCTGCACACCCAGTAGTTAAGGAGTTCCTCGCTTCTCAGAGCATCCACATCGGCAGTTAACCCAATGTAGTCGGACACCTGTCTGTCTAGGCATTCCCTGAGGCTGGATCCGGAGGGCGGCTGTCGATGGGTTGGCTGCAAGAATGATCTCATATCCAAAGTGACCAACACATCTTTAAACTGCCCTCTTCTTGCATGAGCTGTAGGATTGGTACTCGCAATTGTTTCTCTGTGGGTGGAAATTCCTCTGCCAGTGCCTGCAACAGCAGAATGCAGCATCCAGGGAATCCAGGGATCCCAGAACAGTTTAAAGCCTGCTCTTCTTGCTCCTCCTCCTCCTCCTCCCCAGGCACCATCCTCCTCTGACTCCTCTTCAGACTCCTGCTGACTTGTCACAGATGGAGTAGCCCCCCCTGGGAATTCATTCAGCATTGCGTAAGTTATGATGTCACTGATGGCACCCTGACTGCGACTGACCAGTTTGGTGATCTCATCAAATGGGCGCAGAAGTCTGCATGCGTTGCGAATGAGCAGCTACTGGCGCAGTGAAAAAAACCAAGCTCCCCAGAACCTGTCCTGCCGCAGAGTTCGTACAGGTAGTCGTTAACGGCACTACTTTGCTGGACCAGCCTATCAAGCATATATAAGGTGGAGTTCCAGCGTGTCGGACAGTCACAAATCAGATGTCTGACGGACAAATGGTGTCACCGCTGAACGTCAGCAAGGTGAGCCGTGGCTGTGTAAGATCTTCTAGAGATCTTCCTGGCCTGTCGCAAGACGTCCTGGACCACGGGGTATTTGGAAACAAATCGCTGCACGTCTAAGTTCAGGACGTGTGCCATTTTGCCTTGTTTCAGTGGGCTCAGCAGATTGGCACCATTGTCGCACACCACTTTACAACTGTCAAATTGAGCGGGGTTAGCCACTGATCGGCCTGTGACCACAAAGCTGAAAGCAGTCCAGGACCGGTGTGGCTCTTGGCTTCCAGGCATGACAGCCGCAGCACAGCATGGCAACGTCTCACCTGGCACGTCGAATAGGCTCTGGGGAGCTGGGGGGGTGCAGCGGAAGAGGCGGTTGCAGTGGAAAAGGAGGAGTCAGCCGAGGTGGAGACGGAGGATGGAGTAGGAGGAGGAGAAGAAGAGGCAGGCCTACATGCAATCCGTGGCGGTAAACCCAAATCCACATGGGTGCCCCGGGTTGCATGCTTGACAAAATTTGGGGAGTAAAAGTTATGTACCTTACCTGCCCATGTTTGGTAGACCACGTGTCTGTGGTCAGATGTATCTTGGCACGACACTGTGTGCCAGAGTTACATTCACTTGCTGCTGAACATGGCCATATAGCTCTGGGATGCCCTTCTGGGGGAAATATTTCCTTCCGGAGACCTTCCATTACGGTGTGCCAATAGCCACAAATTTTCTAAAGGGCCTCCAAGTCCACCAGTATATATGCACACCCAAATTAAGGAATAGGACAGCGATTGTATGACACAAAGGTAACAAATTTTATTGAACAAATTGTTTCAAAATAGAATCGCATATATATTAGCAGCATTACATTCACAGGAATAATACCCGCAGGACTGCCATACATGATACAATTCAGGATATTAATAAACCTGATCTCTTGAGAAAGCGACCGCGAAACATGTGTCGGGATTCAGGACTGCTTTGGTCTGTATATTTTACCTTATTGTCTCCTATATGTATTGATTCATCTTGTGGCACTGTGCACTTTATTTATGGCTGAGGTTTATTGATATCCTTAGCCTATGGGAGTAATTGTTACCTATACTGTATGTATCATGAATGGCAGTCCTGCGGGTATTATTCCTGTGAATATAATGCTGCTAATATATATGCGATTCTATTTTAAAACAATTTGTTCAATAAAATTTGTTACCTTTGTATCATACAATCGCTGTCTTATTCCTTAGTTTGTGTGTATCATTGATGCTTTGACAGACAGCTTTATACCAGGCGTTCTTTGCTCTGTGTATTGGGTGACAGTTTATATGGCAGTAGTTGGCGGGCTAGCAGTTCTGACAAGCCAGCAGTCAGCCGTTAGGCAAGAGGGTTATCCGGCGTCATCAACCTTTTACGTCTAAACATTTGGGCCACGGAAGCCTGCCTTTTGCCAGATGAACATGATGACGGCACGGTGGAAGGTGGAGTGGAGGACAAATGGGAGGATAGAGGAGAAGGAGAAGAGGCAGGACGTGGAGCACTGGAAGTATGGCTTTGGGGTTCTGACAGCGTTGCTCCCACTGGGATCGCTGATGGGAGGCCAGGTGCCTTCTTAAGGCGGTCATCCCTAGGTGACCTATGCGTTGACAGCACAGGCTGCAGATGGGAACACTATTGTCAGGAGCTGACACGTTAAAAACAGCCCACCCAGCGGAGCCATGTGCCGGCGTCCTGGGAGCGCCAGATGTGACAGTGCATGGTGGATGTCTTGCTCCAGATACATTTGCAGTCTACTTTTTGCCTCCTGTGCCCTGCGAATTCTGCCTGCTTCTCCTCCCTATCTGCTGCTCTGTCTCTCCATCTGAACTCCCCTGCTCTTCCTCTCTTGTGGGCACCCACGTGATATCCATCGACACATCATCATCATCACCTTCACCACCACTGACATTAGAAATCTCGAAGTAGGCAGCAACAGCGGGGACCACCCTCCTTTGGCTGATCTGGGCACTGTCGTCAGACCGCTGGGTGGCGGCCTTTGCTAGCTCCTTTTCCTCATCTGATGCCAAGAATGGCTGCGCATCGGTAAGGTCTGGGAATGGATGGGAAAAAAATTCCTATGACTCGAGTGGAGGGGCTATGGTGGTGGTGGTAGTGTCTTTGGGGGTGCACACAGCAGAGAGTGAGGAGAGTGCTGATACAGAGGATGAGGAGGGTGCAGAAGCGGAAGGCTTAGTGAGCCACTCAAACAACTCTGGTGCGTCCTTTGACGTAATCGCACGCACCTTCTGCAACTTCCCACTTAGGCACTGGCCTAGTGCACCTGCCCGACTCCTAGCACCCCTGCAGAATGGCCTGCCTCTTTCTCTGCCTGTCATTTTCAAAATGACCCTGTGACAAAGTCACTATTGAAGAGCAGTATTTGTGGAAGAAGGTATATATAACCCCTTAATGAGTATTTGCTGGAAGAAGGTATATCAACCCATTTAATAAGTTTTATATGGGGGCAACTGGTATATCACACCAGTTGCAATTAGTTGTTTCAATAGCGTTTGTCCCTCTGTATAGCTGCGGTATCTCAGCAGAAACACACACAAATGCTGCACAATACAAATGCACTATATAGGAATTATACTGTATTATAGGTATATCACACCCCTGTCTCAACCAGTTTTTTTGGGGGGCAACTGGCACAGCATATCACACCAGTTGCAATTAGTTGTTCTAATAGCGTTTGTCCTCTGTATAGCTGCGGTATCTCAGCAAAACCACACACAAATGCTGCACAATACAAATGCACTATATAGGAAGTATATTATAGGTATATCACATCCCTGCCTCAATCAGTTTTTTGGGGGGGAAACAGGTATATCACACCAGTTACAATTAGTTGTTCCAATAGCGTTTGTGTCACATCTGTGACAGGTCCCAGAAGGTCTGAAAGATTATCTACGCATTAGTAATCTGACAGCCTCTTTTGGTTTCACTTTGTCTGTGTGTTGCTGGTATGTCCACACCTCCTGTTCAGGTGTGGATCATGTGACCTTTACCTCGCACTATTTAGTCTGACTTTTACCATCACTCCTTGCTTGGGATAGCTTCATTTGGTCTTGGAAGAGCTGGAGTGTGGTTCGTGTTGAAGTCCTGTTCACCATTCATCCTCTGAAGTTAAGTGTTCCGCCTGTCGTGTTTTGTATTCCCCCCCCCTGTTGTTTACTAGGCCTCAGTGAGACGCTAGTTCCTTCACCAGGGAAAGAACGGGTGGTCTCTGCCCTATCATTATCTTTAGGGCATCTGAGGGTCACCAGGGTTTTCTAGGTTCCCGTGTATGGGTATCTCTACCATCGAGAGGTGCCCATACAGATAGGAGTTAGGGCCAGGAGCAGGGTTTTATAGGTGGTGACCCTTTTCCTTCCCTAGCGGTGAGGCCTAGTGTCTTTCCCCTTCCTTCTTGATTGTCTTTTGGTGTTCTCCCCTACTACATCCGTGACATTATCCCAAGCCAATACCGCCATTTTTCTCCTGATCTGTGCAGATGTGGATACTATGTCTGCACTGGTCGAACAGCTGCAGAATCTGACTTTGGAGGTAGCAGACCTCCGCGAAACTGTCTTGCAGATTCAGAGTCCAGAAGCTGATGGTTCCGGTGGTGGGTCCCAGGCCTGTCCTGAACCGAAGGTGGCTCTCCCGGACAGGTTTTCCGGGGGTAGTGACAATTTCATCCGGTTCAGGGAGTCATGTAAATTATACTTTAAGCTGCGTCCATACTCTTCTGGGGATGAGTGTCAACGTGTGGGTATGATTATTTCATTGCTTAAAAAGGACGCCCAATCTTGGGCTTTTTCTCTGCCGACCGGATCACCGTCCCTCCGGTCGGTAGATGAATTCTTCAGAGCCTTGGGTCTCATCTACGATGATCCGGATCGGATCTCTCAGGCCGAGACCAAGTTACGAAGTTTGCGGCAAGGAGAACATTCCGCGGAGACCTATTGCTCTGAATTTAGGAGATGGGCTACCAATACTGAGTGGAACGATCCTGCTCTCCGTAGCCAATTCTGTCAGGGTCTGTCTGAGAGACTGCAGGACGCGTTGGCCTTTCATGAAAATCCTGTGTCATTGGAGGCAGCTATGTCCCTGGCTGTACGTCTAGATTGACGCCTGAGGGAGAGATCTAGGGGTCCTCACCTTCAGGACGTACTGTCCAATAATTGTACTGCTTCCTTTGACACTTATTGTGGAGAGACACTGGTAGTTGCGCCTTGTGATGAGCCTATGCAGTTAGGAGGAGCTACTCCTGGCAAAAGCTTGGGTCATGTAAAAGGAGTCTGCTTTTATTGTGGCAAGAAAGGACATTTTGTGAATATTTGTCCGTACTTGCAGCATCAAGGTGTAAACAAAAAGAAAAAAAACTTTTAATCCTCAAATTACTATTGGTGGTGTGGATGGGGAGCAAGAAAACCTACTTTTCTTTTTGACTGGTAGTACCCATTTTCTCCAGTCTGCCAAGGTGGCGCTAGAGTCCAAAACTGTGAAAATGGAAGCATTTATCGACAATGGGGCAGGAGTTAACTTGATTGATGGAGAGTTTGTATGCATTCAAAGTATTTCTGTCTTTGCAATTGACTCAGAACCTCTCACCCAAAAATGCCTGTCGCAGGTAGTGAATGACATTCATTTAAGAGTGGGTGATTTGCATCAGGAATCTATCTCATGTTATGTATTAGTGGGTCTGCCTGCTCCGTTGGTGTTGGGCTTACCATGGTTAAGCAAACATAACCCTAACATCGACTGGCAAGCGAGACAGATTCTCGATTGGAGTGATTTTTGCATGGACAACTGTCTTAATGCATCATTCTCTACGGTGACCAATAAAACTGTACCCTCGTTCATTTCAGAATTGATGTTTTCTCTGAGAGTGGTAATCAGGAGTTGCCTCCGCACCGGGAGTATGACTGTTCCGTCAATCTTATTCCCGGAGCTAAATTGCCCAAATCTCAGTTATATAATCTTTCGGAACCCGAAAGAAAGTCCATGCGAGAGTATATTACCAAGAGTTTGGCAAAGGGACATATTAGACCATCCAAGTCCCCAGTGGCTGCTGGGTTTTTCTTTGTAAAGAAAAAAGATGGTACCCTGAGACCATGCCTGGACTTCCGTAAGCTCAATCGTATTACCGTCCGTGATCCTTACCCCCTTTCTTTGATTCCGGATTTGTTTAGTCAGATTGTCGGTGCCAAGGTGTTCTCTAAGTTGGATCTGAGGGGGGCATATAATCTGGTAAGGTTCAAGGAGAGGGATGAGTGGAAGACCACATTTATTACCCCTGAGGGTAATTTTGAAAACCTGGTCATGCCCTTTGGTTAACCAATGCTCCTGTGGTTTTTCAACACTTTGTCAATGACATCTTTCATCATCTGGTGGGGAGGTTTGTCGTTGTATACCTTGATGACATACTAATTTGGAGACTCAAATTTGGAGACTCCTAATATGGAGACTCATCAGGATCATGAAAAACAGGTGTTACAGATCCTAAGAGAGAATAAGTTGTATGCTAAGATGGAAAAGTGTGTATTTGCTGTACAGGAAGTGCAATTTCTGGGTTACCTGCTCTCATCCTCAGGTTTTAGTATGGATCCCGAGAAGGTCTGTGCCGTGTTGGACTGGGATCGACCTGAAAATCTGAAAGCGCTTATGTGGTTTTTGGGGTTTACCAACTACTACCGTAAATTTATCTTGAAGTATTCTTCGATGGTTAAACCTTTAACAGACATGACTAGGAAGGGTGCGGATATTTCTATCTGGTCTGATGCGGCATTACAAGCCTTTTCTGCTGTGAAAGAATGTTTTGCTTCGGCCCCTATTCTGATACAACCGGACGTGACTCAGTCATTTATTGTTGAGGTTGACGCGTCCGAGGTAGGGGTAGGAGCAATCTTGTCGCAAGGTCCTTCACCTAGTAAATGGCGCCCATGTGCATTTTTCTCTGAAAAACTTTCTATTGCTGAAAGGAATTATGATGTGGGGAATAGGGAATTGCTGGCCATTAAGTTGGCGTTCGAGGAATGGCGGCATTGGTTGGAAGGAGCAATTCACCCTATTACGGTAATTACTCATCACAAGAATCTGGCCCACCTGGAGTCGTCTAACCGACTAAACCCAAGGCAGGCTAGATGGTCATTGTTTTTCACCAGATTTAACTTCATCGTCACTTAACGCCCTGGGGTTAAGAACATTAAGGCGGACGCTTTGTCGCGTAGCTTTCCTGGGGAAGTGAGTCTAATGACCCTAGTCCCATTTTATCTGAAGGGGTAGTCATATCTGCTCTTTATCCTGATCTTGAGGCCAGGGTGTTGGAGGCACAGGAGGATGCTCTGGACTCTTGTCCTCCGAGGAAGTTGTTTGTTCCCTCTGAATTACATCACAAGGTGTTTGAGGAACATCACTGTACGGTGCTTGCTGGGCACCCTGGGAGCAGATCGACTGTCGATCTTATCTCTTGCAGATTTTGGTGGCTGGGGTTGCGTAAGTGTGTTGAGGACTATGTGTCAGCCTGTGGTACCTGTGCACGTGCTAAGGTGACACATACTCGGCCTTCCGGATCTCCGCTTCCATTGCCCATCCCGTCCAGACCTTGGACCCATTTGTCCATGGATTTTATCACGGATTTACTGAATTCTTCGGGAAAAACTGTGATTCTGGTGGTTGTAGATCGTTTTAGTAAAATGGCACACTTTATTGCATTACCTAGTCTACCCAATGCTAAAACTCTTGCACAGGTGTTTGTCGACAACATCGTGAAACTACATGGCATTTCCTCTGATGTGGTGTTCGATAGAGGGATTCAGTTTGTTTCCAGATTCTGGAAAGCGTTCTGTACTCGTCTGGGTGTACAATTGTCCTTCTCTTCGGCTTTTCATCCTCAGTCGAACGGAGCACACTAATCAGAATCTGGAGACTTACTTGAGATGTTTTGTTTCAGAGAATCAGGAAGAGTGCTCTTCATTTTTGTCGTTTGCTGAGTTTGCTATAAATAACCGTAGACAGGAATCCACTGATAAGTCAACGTTTTTTGGGGCATATGGGTTCCATCCACAGTTTGGTACATTTTCTGGTGCTCAAAATTCCGGCATTCTTGAGGAGGAACGATTTTCCTCTTCTTTGTCTTCTATTTGGCGGAAAATCCAAAATAACCTGAAAAAGATGGGCAGCAGGTATAAGCGTGTGGCTGACAGGAGACGTATGAGTGGTCCGGACCTGAGAGTGGGTGATTCTGTGTGGTTGTCTACAAGAAACATTAAACTTAAGGTACCTTCTTGGAAGTTGGTCCCAAGATTTATTGGTAAATATAAGATCACTGCCATTGTTAACCCTCCAGAGAACCCTCCAGTATCTCGTTCATTGGAGAGGTACCAGAGGAGAGAATGTTGGTTCCAGCGACCGATGTTATTGCTAGTCGTCTGGTGAGAGCATTTCACAGAGCTCATCCTGATAAGGTCGGTCCTGGGTGCCCGGAGGTCACCCGTAGAAGGAGGGGTACTGTCACATCTGTGACAGGTCTCACAACGTTTGAAAGATTATCTACTCATTAGTGATCTGACAGCCTCTTTTGGTTTCACTTTGTCTGTGTTTTGCTGGTATGTCCTCACATCCTGTTCAGGTGTGGATCATGTGACCTTTACCTAGCCCTATTTAGTCAGACTTTTCCCATCACTCCTTGCTTGGGATAGCTTCATTTGGTCTTGGAAGAGCTGGTTCATGTTGAAGTCCTGTTCATCCTTCATCCTCTGAAGCTAAGTGTTCCGCTTGTCGTCTTTTGTATCCCCCCCTTGTGGTTTACTAGGCATCAGTGAGACGCTAGTTCCTTCACCAGGGAAGGAACGGGTGGTCTCTGCCCTGTCATTATCTTTAGGGCATCTGAGGGTCACCAGGGTTTTCTAGGTTCCCGTGTATGGGTATCTCTACCATCGAGAGGTGCTTATACGGATAGGAGTTAGGGCCAGGAGCAGGGTTTTATAGGTGGTGACCCTTTTCTTTCCCTAGCGGTGAGGCCTAGTGTCTTTCCCCTTCCTTCTTGATTGTCTTTTGGAGTTCTCCCCTACTACATCCGTGACATTTTGTCCCTTTGTATAGCTGCGGAATCTCATCAGAACCGCACACAAATGCTGCACAATACGAATGCACTATATAGAAATTATATTATAGATATATCACACCCCTGCCTCAATCAGTTTTTTTTGGGGGGCATCTGGTATATCACACCAGTTGCAATTAGTTGTTCCAATAGCGTTGGTCCTCTCTGTATAACTGCGGTATCTCAGCAGAACCGCACACAAATGCTGCACAATACAAATGCACTATATAGGAAGCATATTACCGGTATATCACACCCCTGCCTCAATCATTTTTTTGGGGGGACAACTGGTATATCCCACCAGTTTCAATTAGTTGTTCCAATAGCGTTTGTCCCTCTGTATAGCTACGGTATCGAAGCAGAACCGCACACAAGTGCTGCACAATACAAATGGACTATAATATACTTTCTATGTTAGAAAGTATATTATAAGTATATCACACCCGTCAGTATGTCACACCTATTAATATCACACCTATACCAGTCCTTAAAAGGACTTTTGTGGCCCTATTGTGACCCTTTTGCCTCCCTACACTGGCAAAAGACTGAATGTAAAATGGCGGCCAGATCTGGTTTATTTATAGAGTAGTCCATGTGCTGAAACGTCTCAATTGGCTGTCCTGTCCCACCTGATGGATGTGTCATGGGTCAAAATTCGGCACAATGCAAAAGAATATGGCGCCGGCGGACATCGCCATATGTTCGCCTGTTCGGCGAACCACCAACGAGCAAAGTTCGCCTCGCAAGGCCATCTCTAATAATAATTTTTCTGTCCTTGCTATTATGTAAATCAGCTCTCCATACACTGACTTTTTGGTGAATCAATAATAAACTTGTGATTATATAGAGCAGCCAGTCTGAAGTGGCATTTCTGTGGTTGGCAGAGAGGTAGAGCCGCAGTCTGAACCATCGATGAGAAATGAGGTGTGTCTCAGAATACCTCAGGCTCCTTGTAGGCACTGTGATCACAGATCACTGCTCTGCATATACAGTTGCAAGAAAAAGTATGTGAACCCTTTGGAATGATATGGATTTCTGCACAAATTGGTCATAAAATGTGATCTGATCTTCATCTAAGTCACAACAATAGACAATCACAGTCTGCTTAAACTAATAACACACAAAGAATTAAATGCTACCATGTTTTTATTGAACACACCATGTAAACATTCACAATGCAGGTGGAAAAAATATGTGAACCCCTAGACTAATGACATCTCCAAGAGCTAATTGAAATGAGGTGTCAGCCAACTGGAGTCCAATCAATGAGATGAGATCAGAGGTCTCGGTTACAGCTGCCCTGCCCTATAAAAAACACACACCAGTTCTGGGTTTTCTTTTCACAAGAAGCATTGCCTGATGTGAATGATGCCTCGCACAAAAGAGCTCTCAGAAGACCTACAATTAAGAATTGTTGACTTGCTTAAAGCCGGAAAGGGTTATAAAAGTATCTCCAAAAGCCTTGCTGTTCATCAGTCCACGGTAAGACAAATTGTCTATAAATGGAGAAAGTTCAGCACTGCTGCTACTCTCCCTAGGAGTGGCCGTCCTGTAAAGATGACTGCAAGAGCACAACGCAGACTGCTCAATGAGGTTAAGAAGAATCCTAGAGTGTCAGCTAAAGACTTACAAAAGTCTCTGGCATATGCTAACATCACTGTTAGCGAATCTACGATACGTAAAACACTAAACAATAATGGATTTCATGGGAGGATACCACAGAGGAAGCCACTGCTGTCCAAAAAAAACCATTGCTGCACGTTTACAGTTTGCACAAGAGCACCTGGATGTTCCACAGCAGTACTGGCAAAATATTCTGTGGACAGATGAAACCAAAGTTGAGATGTTTGGAAGAAACACACAACACTATGTGTGGAGAAAGAGGGGCACAGCACACAAACATCAAAATCTCACCCCAACTGTGAAGTATGGTGGTGGGGGCATCATGTTTTGGGGCTGCTTTGCTGCGTCAGGGCCCAGACGGATTGCTATCATCGAAGGAAAAATTTATTCCCAAGTTTATCAAGACATTTTGCAGGAGAACTTAAGGCCATCTGTCCACCAGCTGAAGCTCAACAGAAGATGGGTGTTGCAACAGGACAACGACCCAAAGCATAGAAGTAAATCAACAACAGAATGGCTTAAACAGAAGAAAATACGCCTTCTGGAGTGGCCCAGTCAGAGTCCTGACGTCAACGCGATTGAGATGCTGTGTCATGACCTCAAGAAAGCGATTCACACCAGACATCCCAAGAATATTGCTGAACTGAAACAGTTCCGTAAAGAGGAATGGTCAAGAATTACTCCTGACCGTTGTGCTTGTCTGATCTGCAACTACAGGAAACGTTTGGTTGAAGTTATTTCTGCCAAAGGAGGTTCAACAAGTTATTAAATCCAAGGGTTCACATAGTTTTTCCACCTGCACTGTGAATGTTTACATGGTGTGTTCAATAAAAATATGGTAACATTTAATTCTTTGTGTGTTATTAGTTTAAGCAGACTGTGATTGTCTATTGTTGTGACTTAGATGAAGATCAGATCACATTTTATGACCAATTTGTGCAGAAATCCATATGATTCCAAAGGGTTCACATACTTTTTTTTGCAACTGTACATATACAAAGCTGACCTAAACGGCAGCTAATCAACAAGATGAACATTCACCCTACATGGTGCAAATGATAAGTTTAGCGGTGCAGTGCTTTTTAAAAAAAAAGTATCCTGGATTACAGAAGGTGCTGGTCATGTCGAGGAGAGTGTCCAAGGATTTCAGCCATTCTTAGGTGACTAAGTCCTTCCTGGACTTACAATGACAGAATGGTCTGCCTTTGCACTGTTTGATCCTCAATGTTCCAACTTGCTTTAATTCCACCTTGTGGGACTGTCTGTTTAAGCAGCATAAAGTGGTCAATGGTTATATCATGTATGAGACTACCACATCAGGGACTATCTGTTATTTTCAGCTCATGCTGATGCAACAAGGGATGGTGGTGGAGAAGAGCTTTCACTTCTTGCTGGCCACCCTGTAGCTGTTTTGGACCTGCATGGACAAAGTACCATTGAGGAGCAAGTGGAGGAGGATAAGGATGAGGAGCTACCTGTTGTCTTATCAGGATACACTTTGTACATAGCTTGCTGCAGCTTTTGCCAAGCTGTTGCCTGCCAACTATGTGTCTGACCAGGGGGCCCCTCTCTGCTGCCCGCTAAGTCACCAACCTCCCTCCTTCTCTGCTATGACAAATAGCAGAAGCTGCAGCAGCACCAGCAGCAACCAATACAGGTTGATGAACATGCACTGTTATAACCTGGTGCACACCAGCAAATGGATACACACTACAGGAACAACCAGGTGCGGCCCTACCTAGACTGTGACCTTTCTCCAACACATGCCATGTTTCCTGCCCCATAGACTTCTGGGCAGGCAGAATGGAACAGTGGCTGGAACTAGCCCAGTTTGCTATCAGTGTACTGATTCAGCATGGCACGTGGCATCATCACACCCAAGCAGACAGAATTGTTGCATAGATCTGTGAGGATTTTCACACACCTCTGGCTGAGGACAATGAATAGATCTGTAATTAATCATGTTTCATACTGTGTTGCTGCAGATGCTCCTCCCCCTATTGCCACTACTTCTAACCCTACACAGCTGCATATCTCTTGGCTGTCAGGTTCTGTACTGCTGTTGTACTGTGACTACTGCTAACCCTACACAGCTACACATCTCCTGCCTTGTCTGCTTCTGTTGCCACTGCTATTACCCCTACACAGCCAACATATCATCCCTTGTCTGAGGTGCCACATTCACACAGTACTGCTGATTTTCACTTTGGATGCTTTTTCTGATCAAGCCACTACTTCTTCTTATACTACCATGTGTGTATATATAAATATAGGCAGGTATCTGCCCCAAGGCATAATTTTTGACTGCTTGTTCAGACCAAGCCTCTGTTTTGTTAAATACCACTAGGTGTGTGTGTAAACACTAACAGGCACCTGCCCCCAATAAGAAACAATTTTTGTAATTTTTTAAAATTATTATTTTAAAAAGCATTACAGTTCCGATGGCACAGTGTGTTTTTAAACAGGCTGATTTTTAATGCTGTCAACCATGCATTTACTGATAGCTATATATGTTAGTGTCACTGTGACATTTTTTACTATTCATGTCATTACTTTAATGAGCTTGAAATGCGAGAAATAGAGAAAGATAGAATTTTTTAAAAGTAGATTAAAAAAAGACGAGAGGAAAAAAAAATACAACAATTTTCATGCAAGTCGGATTCAGACCCAAATCTTCTCATTAGTTAAAATTGTACCTGAAAGAATTTTCAAGAAATTTGCTCATCTATACTATTTTACCCTACTGGCAGCATTGTACATTACTACCAGTAACCCTGTATATTGTAATGCTCATTAAAGGTAATCTGTCACCACTGTAGATGCTTTGTAACTGTTTCAATAGCATGATAGCTCTGGTATAGCCATGTGTAAGTATATCTTTATATTCAAATACATCTGTTATCTATCACCCAAAAAACGTTTTTATGGATTTGCTAATTAGGTTGAAAAGAGCCCAAGGGGCTATACTTATATGTTGTGGAGCACGAGATTTGAATTCTGTTGCATAATAAAAAAAAATGTAAGTTCCAATTTTAAGAAAGCATCCCTTTCCCATAACTAAGTCATAGAAAATTGTTTAAAAAAAAAGAAAGAAAAATAGACTTTAGGTATCACCACATCCATATCAACCGGCTCTATAAAAATATCACATGATCCAAACCCTGAGCGAGAGTAAAAAGCTTTAGTGGTTATAATAAGGAGACTGATTGATAACCATGTAACACATGTGACATTTAAAAAAATATATTTTTTTTTCTTCTTTTTCTTTCAATTTACCAGGTTGGAAATTTTTATGTAGACACAATAAACCTTAAGTTTTAATTGGCACATGAAATAAAAGGGCACAGTGGGTCCCAGGAACCGTTGTAAATAAAGCTATATGATAAAAGCCCAAGCGTGTGCCATGGGTCGATAAATAAATGTTATTGTTAGAAAACCATATAAGACAATGACCCCAAAAAATTATGGCTTTCAGAAAATGGTAATACAAAAGCATGATTTTTATTTACAATAATGCTTTGTGTAAAAAAGTGGTAAAACAGAAATATATACAGTACAGACCAAAAGTTTGGACACACCTTCTCATTCAAAGAGTTTTCTTCATTTTCATGACTATGAAAATTGTAGATTCACACTGAAGGCATCAAAACTATGAATTAACACATGTGGAATTATATACATAACAAACAAGTGTGAAACAACTGAAAATATGTCATATTCTAGGTTCTTCAAAGTAGCCACCTTTTGCTTTGATTACTGCTTTGCACACTCTTGGCATTCTCTTGATGAGCTTCAAGAGGTAGTCCCCTGAAATGGTTTTCACTTCACAGGTGTGCCCTGTCAGGTTTAATAAGTGGGATTTCTTGCCTTATAAATGGGGTTGAGACCATCAGTTGCGTTGAGGAGAAGTCAGGTGGATGCACAGCTGATAGTCCTACTGAATAGACTGTTAGAATTGGTATTATGGCAAGAAAAAAGCAGCTAAGTAAAGAAAAACGAGTGGCCATCATTACTTTAAGAAATGAAGGTCAGTCAGTCAGCCGAAAAATTGGGAAAACTTTGAAAGTAAGGGCTATTTGACCATGAAGGAGAGTGATGGGGTGCTGCGCCAGATGACCTGGCCTCCACAGTCACCGGACCTGAACCCAATTGAGATGGTTTGGGGTGAGCTGGACCGCAGAGTGAAGGCAAAAGGGCCAACAAATGCTAAGCATCTCTGGGAACTCCTTCAAGACTGTTGGAAGACCATTTCAGGGGACTACCTCTTGAAGCTCATCAAGAGAATGCCAAGAGTGTGCAAAGCAGTAATCAAATCAGAAGGTGGCTACTTTGAAGAACCTAGAATATGACATATTTTCCGTTGTTTCACACTTGTTTGTTATGTATATAATTCCATATGTGTTAATTCATAGTTTTGATGCCTTCATAGTCATGAAAATAAAGAAAACTCTTTGAATGAGAAGGTCTGTCCAAACTTTTGGTCTGTACTGTATATATAAACTTGGTATCTCTGTAATGGTACTGACCAACAGAAAAAAGATAATTAGTCATTTTCATCACGCGGTGTACGCCGTAAAAAGAAAACCCAAAAAGCAACCCTGCTTCCCAAGAGTTGAAATAAGTGATCCAAAAGTTACATGTGCCAGAAAATAGAACCAATGATGAAGGCAACTAATCTGCCAAAAGATAAGACCTCTCATGGAGAAAAACTTATGGTAGTCACAAAATAGCTATACTGGTACCCCAGAGACTGTGCAATACCAACATGGTGCTTTTAAAACAATCCAGCAAAATCTGTTCTGCAAAAGTGATATGGCTCTCCTTCCCTTCTGAATCCTGTGGTGTTCCCTTACAGCAGTTTACAAGTGTTGATTGCGAATATTCTAATCGCAAATTTTTATCGCCGAGAATATTGGCATTTCGAAAATTCGCAAATATGTAGAATATAGTGCTATATCTTCGTACTCGCAAAAATTCTAGATTTTTTTTCATCAGTACACATGATCCCTCACTGCTTCTTACTTGTGGGCAAATGAGAAGGCTGCAATATCTTTGACTTTAGGATTAGTGTTGATCGCAAATTTTTATTGCAAATTATTATTATTATTTTTTTCGATTGTCGATTTTCGCAATCAAGAAAATAATAACTAGAGATATGATGAATATTCGCCCAAATATTTGCAAAATATCGTGAATTCGAATATTGCACATCACTGCAGTTTACAACCACATATGAGGTGTTTCCGTATTCAGGATAAAAGGGATAACAAATTATGGGGCTCTTTTTTTCCTGTTACCCCTTGTGAAAATGAAAAATTTAAGGCTAAAGCAACATTGGAAGAAAATAAATGTTTCTTTTTTATTGCCAAGTGTTTAAAAATTTGGGGAAAAAAAACGCCTGTGGGGTCAAAATGTTCACTATACCCCTTACTAAATTCCTTGAGGGGTGTAGTTTCCAAAATAGGGTCACTTTTTTGGAGTTTCCTCTGTATGAGTATCTCAGGGTCTCTTAAAATACAACATGGCGCTAGAGATGTCCCGAACTATTCGCCAGCGATATTCGTATCGAAATATTCATATGCGATGTTCGGTCCGCCCCCTATTCGTCATCATTGTGTAAACTTTGACCCTGTACCTCACAGTCAGCAGACACATTCAGCCAATCAGCATCATACCCTCCCTCCCAGACCCTCCCACCTCCTGGACAGCATCCATTTTAGATTCATTCGAAAGCTGCATTCTTAGCGAGAGGAGGGACAGTGTAGCTGCTGCTGATTTAATAGGGAAATCGATAGCTAGGCTAGTGTATTCAGTGTCCACTACAGTCCTGAAAGACTCATCTGATCTCTGCTGTAAGGACAGCACCCCAAAAAGCCCTTTTTAGGGCTCGAACATCACTCAGCTTTTTTTTTTCTGTGTAATCTAATTGCAGTTTCCTGCCAGCGTGTGTGTCAAGCGTGTGTGTCAGGCTCACAGCGTACACTGTGCCCACTTGCCCAGTGCCACTCATATCTGGTGTCACAGTAGCTTGCATTTAAAAAAATAAAAAACTTTTTTGACTGTAATATAATAGCAGTCAGTCGCCGGCACGCGCGTGTGTTTCTTTGCCCTGCAAGTGCATAGTGTCACCAGCGCTACTCATATCTGGTGTCACAGTAGATTACATTTAAAGAAAAACAACAATTTTGACTGTGAATAAATAGCAGTCAGTTGTACACACGTGTTTGTGTGTTTAAGGCCCAGCTGCAAGTGCATAGTGTCCCCAGCGCTACTCATATGTGGTGTAACAGTAGATTACATTTAAAGAAAAACAACAATTTTGACTGTGAATAAATAGCAGTCAGTTGCACACACGTGTTTGTGTGTTTAAGGCCCAGCTGCAAGTGCATAGTGTCACCAGCGCTACTCATATCTGGTGTAACAGTAGATTACATTTAAAGAAAAACAACAATTTTGACTGTGAATAAATAGCAGTCAGTTGTACACACGTGTTTGTGTGTTTAAGGCCCAGCTGCAAGTGCATAGTGTCAGTGTCACCAGCGCAACTCATATCTGGTGTAACAGTAGATTACATTTAAAGAAAAACAACAATTTTGACTGTGAATAAATAGCAGTCAGTTGCACACACGTGTTTGTGTGTTTAAGGCCCAGCTGCAAGTGCATAGTGTCACCAGCGCTACTCATATCTGGTGTAACAGTAGATTACATTTAAAGAAAAACAACCATTTTGACTGTGAATAAATAGCAGTCAGTTGCACACACGTGTTTGTGTGTTTAAGGCCCAGCTGCAAGTGCATAGTGTCACCAGCGCTACTCATATCTGGTGTCACAGTAGCTTGCACGCATAGTACAACTAAACTAATCTAAAAAAAATGACAGGCAGAGGCAGGCCACCCCGCAGGGGTCGTCGTGGTCGTGGTGCTGTGATTCCCTTTGGCCCTAGAATAATGCCCAGTGTTCAGAGGCCACGTACCCTGAACTCGAAAGGTTCTGAGGACATAGTTGACTGGCTAACACAGGACACCCAATCTTCTACAGCTTCCGCTCGGAACCTTGACGCACCATCCTCCTCCAGCTCAGCTTCGGGCACCTCTCAAGTTACCACTTGCCCGCCTGCCGCCACCACCAACACTAGCACCACAGCCGCTTCACTTGATCTGTCAGAGGAGTTATTTACACATCAGTTGGAAGAAATGAGTGATGCACAACCATTATTGCCAGAGGATGTAGATAACAGGGATATGTCTCAGTCAGGCAACATTACACACATGGATGATGTTGTATCCGCTGCTGCTTCCTTTGCTGAGTTGTCAGATACAAGTGAAGCGGTTGATGATGACGATGTGTCCGTGGATGTCACGTGGGTGCCCGCTCGAAGAGAAGAAGAACAGGGGGTAAATTCAGATGGGGAGACAGAAAGGAGAAGGAGACGAGTTGGAAGCAGGGGGAGGTCGTCGCAAGGAGCTAGTGGCACAGTCAGACAGCATGCATCGGCACCCGGGGTCAGCTAGACAGCACGCCAATCAATGCATGCTGTTGCCAACACCAGAATGCCGTCATTGCAGAGCTCAGCAGTGTGGCATTTTTTTTGTGTGTCTGCCTCTGACAACAGCGATGCCATTTGCAACCTGTGCCAAAAGAAACTGAGTCGTGGGAAGTCCAACACCCACCTAGGTACAACTGCTTTGCGAAGGCACATGATCGCACATCACAAACGCCTATGGGATCAACACATGAGTACAAGCAGCACACAAACTCAAAGCCGCCATCCTCCTCCTGGTCCAGCATCTTCAGCCACGTCAACCACTGCTGTCCTCCTTGCCCCCTCTCAACCATCCGCCACTCTGTCTCTCGCCTTGAGCAGTTCCTGCTCATCTGCCCACAGTCAGGTGTCTGTCAAGGACATGTTTGAGCGTAAGATTCCAATGTCACAAAGTCACCCCCTTGCCCGGCGTCTGACAGCTGGCTTGTCGGAACTCTTAGCCCGCCAGCTTTTACTATACAAGCTGGTGGAGTCTGAGGCCTTCCAAAAATTTGTAGCTATTGGGACACCGCAGTGGAAGGTACCCGGCCGAAATTTCTTTGCACAAAAGGCAATCCCCAACCTGTACTCGATTGTGCAAAAGGAAGTAATGGCATGTCTGGCACACAGTGTTGGGGCAAGGGTCCATCTGACCACTGATACCTGGTCTGCAAAGCACGGTCAAGGCAGGTATATCACCTACACTGCGCCTTGTAGTAAACCTGCTAACGGCTGCCAAGCATGGAATGCATGGCTCTGCAGAGGAGTTGGTGACACTGCCACGACTTTCAGGCAGGCCTGCTGCCACCTCCTCTACTCCTCCTACTTCATCCTCTTCCATAACCTCCTCGGCTGAGTCCTCTTCTGCTGCTGCGTCTTGCTCCACATCAACGGCACCCCCCAGCTCCCCAGAGGCTATTCCACATCCCGGATACGACAGTGTCACACCATCTTGGGGTTGACTTGCCTGAAAGCAGAGAGTCACACCGGACCAGCACTCCTGTCCGCCCTGAACGCACAGGTGGATCAGTGGCTGACTGCCGCAATTTGTTGGCGGCATTGAATTTGGGCAAGTTGACACATGTGCCGTGCATGGCACATGTGTTGAATCTGATTGTACAACGCTTTGTGCATAAGTACCCAGGCTTACAGGACGTCCTCAAGCAGGCCATGAAGGTGTGTGGCCATTTACACGGCCATGGCGCACTTTTCATATATCCAGCGGCGAAACAACATGCCAGTGAGGCGCTTGATTTGCGACAGCCCGACACGTTGGAATTCAACACTCCTAATGTTCGACCGCCTGCTCCAACAAGAAAAAGCCGTCAACGAGTATTTGTATGACCGGGGTGCTAGGACAGCCTCTGCGGAGCTGGGAATTTTATTGCCACGTTACTGGACGCTCATGCGCAATGCCTGTAGGCTCATGCGTCCTTTTGAGGTGGTGACAAACCTAGTCAGTGCACCAAAGGCACCGTCAGCGACATCATCCCATTTGTTTTCTTCCTGGAGCGTGCCCTGCGAAGAGTGCTGGATCAGGCCGTAGATGAGCGTGAAGAGGAAGAATTGTGGTCACCATCACCACCAGAAACAGCCTTATCAGCATCGCTTGCTGGACCTGCGACAACGCTGGAAGAGGAGTGTGAGGAAGAGGAGTCAGAGGAGGAATGTGGCTTTGAGGAGGAGGAGGAAGACCAACCACAGCAGGCATCCCAGGGTGCTCGTTGTCACCTATCTGGTACCCGTGGTGTTGTACGTGACTGGGGGGAAGAACATACCTTCAGTGAGATCACTGAGGACGAGGAACGGGACATGAGTAGTTTGGCATCCAACCTTGTGCAAATGGGGTCTTTCATGCTGTCGTGCCTGTTGAGGGACCCTCGTATAAAAAGGCTGAGGGAGAACGACCTGTACTGGGTGGCCACGCTACTAGACATCCGGTATAAGCAGAAAGTGCCTGAAATTTTACCGAATTACCGCAAGTCGGAATGGATGCAGCAGTTCCAAAATAAATTAAAAATTATGCTTTACACAGCGTATAAGGGTGATGTCACAGCACAACGGGAATCTAACAGGGGAAGAGGTGAAAGTAATCCTCCTCCTACCACGACCACGCCGGCAAGGACAGGACGCTTTACAGACGTGTTGTTGATGGAGGACATGCAGAGCTTTTTAAGTCCTACGCATCGACTCGACCGACAGGTAGCAGACTACCTCGCCTTAACTGTAGATATCGACACTCTGAGGAGCGATGAACCCCTTGACTACTGGGTGTGCAGGCTTGACCTGTGGCCTGAGCTATCCAAATTTGCGATCGAACTTCTGGCTTGCCCCGCTTCAAGTGTCCTGTCAGAAAGGACCTTCAGCGCAGCAGGAGGTATTGTCACTGAGAAGAGAAGTCGCCTAGGTCAAAAAAGTCTAGATTACCTTACCTTTATTAAGATGAATGAGGCATGGATCCCGAAGGGACTGACAGTGGACGATACATTCGACTAAAAAAGGCCTGATGAGATGAGCTGCCTTGGGCTAAAAATGGTCCACACGCTGATGTATTTTATCTCTGAATGCCGGATGACTTGCATGACTTATCCGCCACCAACTAGGGTTCAAGCCGCAATGTTTTAGGGCACTTTCTGCACGGGAAACATACATTTTTCTGGCTGCTGCTGCTGCAGCGGCTGCAACAATACCAGGTTTTTCAGGCATGTGTACATGCCTAATTTTTCTGGCCTTTGGTGCTGCACTGTGGCTGCAAAAACAAAACAAAAAAAAGGCACATACATGTGTCAATTCCCCTTCGTGATCGTTACCTTATTGTGGTGAAGGGGCTTGCGTATCACAATGAAGCGACCACCTCTATGAGTGTGTTGGCAATGGCAATGTTGGCACACCCCAGATGATAAGGTCGTTGCTTCATTGTGAACAGACCAAAAGCGATCGGCTGGATAATTTTGCATAGAAAAAACATTAATTTTCTTTGTGATCATCTAAGGTGATCATTAAAGCCTACTAGGCCAACAATGGGCCCACACTGCAGAATCATTGTTTTCTGGGTCACTTAACTGTCACTGAACTACCTCAGCGCGACCATAGGCTTTGAAAAACCCCCATCGCCTGCAATCTTCCAAACGTGCGCACGAGCACAGTCATCACTACACCAAGATTGATGCATAGAGGAATAAAATTTATGTCATGAGTGTGTCAACTATTGACAACTCTTTGCGGTTGTCTAAAATCTATTCCATACACGGCCCCTGATAGGGGACGTAACAGGGATTAAACTGATAGGAATAGTACTACTTAACACACCACTCCTATCTGGTGGCACAGTAGATTGCACGCGCAGTGCCCCAAATTGGAAGTAGGAGGACCGACCAAGCATCTTTTTCCATCTCCCGGTTCCTAAAATCTATTCCATATACACGTCCCCTGATAGGGGACGTAACAGGGATTAAACTGATAGGAATAGTACTACTTAACACACCTTATAATAATAATAATAATAATAATAATAATAATAATAATAGTGGACGTAATAGGCATTAAACTGATAGGAATAGTATTACTTAACACACCACTCCTATCTGATGGCACAGTAGATTGCACGCGCATTGCCCCAAATTGGAAGTAGGAGGACCGACCAAGCATCTTTTTCCATCTCCTGGTTCCTAAAATCTATTCCATACACGTCCCCTGATAGGGGACGTAACAGGGATTAAACTGATAGGAATAGTACTACTTAACACACCTTATAATAACGCAGAGAGAGGCAACGCAGGCGTCCCAGGGGGCTTGTTGTCACCTTTCGGGGACCCTTGGTGTTGTACGTGGCTGGGTGGAGGAAGAGACCTTCAATGACATCAGTGAGGACAAGGAACGGGACATGGCTAGCTTGGTATCCAACCTTGTGCAAATAGGGAGTTTGCGGTTGTGCTATCTGGTGGCACAGTAGATTCCACGCGCAGTGCCCCAAATTGGAAGTAGGAGGACTGACCATGCATCTTTTTCCATCTCCCGGTTTCTAAAATCTATTCCATATACACGTCCCCTGATAGGGGACATAACAGGGATTAAACTGATAGGAATAGTACTACTTAACACACCACTCCTATCTGGTGGCACAGTAGATTGCACGCGCAGTGCCCCAAATTGGAAGTAGGAGGACCGACCAAGCATCTTTTTCCATCTCCCGGTTCCTAAAATCTATTCCATATACACGTCCCCTGATAGGGGACGTAACAGGGATTAAACTGATAGGAATAGTACTACTTAACACACCTTATAATAATAATAATAATAATAATAATAATAATAGTGGACGTAATAGGCATTAAACTGATAGGAATAGTATTACTTAACACACCACTCCTATCTGATGGCACAGTAGATTGCACGCGCATTGCCCCAAATTGGAAGTAGGAGGACCGACCAAGCATCTTTTTCCATCTCCTGGTTCCTAAAATCTATTCCATACACGTCCCCTGATAGGGGACGTAACAGGGATTAAACTGATAGGAATAGTACTACTTAACACACCTTATAATAACGCAGAGAGAGGCAACGCAGGCGTCCCAGGGGGCTTGTTGTCACCTTTCGGGGACCCTTGGTGTTGTACGTGGCTGGGTGGAGGAAGAGACCTTCAATGACATCAGTGAGGACAAGGAACGGGACATGGCTAGCTTGGTATCCAACCTTGTGCAAATAGGGAGTTTGCGGTTGTGCAAATGGACTGTTTGTGGTTGTTTGTGGTGCGTTAAACAGGGAGTTTGGTCTGTCATAGTTTGGTCTGTCACTGTGAAGCGGGCGTAACCCTTACACTACCTGATCGATACAACATCATACCTGATGTTTTAAAGCACGTTATTCCAAACAATTTAGGAATGTTAGGTGATTTATGCCCTTTATGGATTAAAACCCGACTCTGCGTCAACTACAGTAGGTGAACCCGATTTTGTGTCAATCTCGCTGTATTTCTCGGCGAGATTAAGCACATACGAGCCCCATCGCGGGAGCCAGCGCCGAGCTGGCTTGCCGCGATGGAGACAGAGCCTACATAGAAGCGACGGGAGATCCGACTTGGATTCCCGCCAATTCTACACGTGTGCGGCGTTTGTTATGAATCCTGAGGGGGAAGTCCCCGCCGGATTTTAAATAAAAATCCGGCCTGGGTCCCGCCCTCAGGAGCATACCGGGCCCTTAGGTCTGTTATGGGTTGTAAGGAGAGCCCCCCCCTACGCCGAAAAAAACGGCGTAGGGGGTCCCCCTACAATCCATACCAGACCCGTATCCAAAGCACGCTACCCGGCCAGCCAGGAAGGGAGTGGGGACGAGCGAGCGCCCCCCCCCCCCCCCCCCTCCTGAGCCGTACCAGGCTGCATGCCCTCAACATGGGGGGTTGGGTGCTCTGGGGCAGGGGGCGCACTGCGGCCCCCCCACCTCAGAGCACCCTGTCCCCATGTTGATGAGGACAGGGCCCCTTCCCGACAACCCTGGCCGTTGGTTGTCGGGGTATGCGGGCGGGAGGCTTATCGGAATCTGGGAGCCCCCTTTAATAAGGGGGCCCCCAGATACCGGCCCCCCACCCTAAGTGAATGAGTATGGGGTACATCGTACCCCTACCCATTCACCTGCAAGAAAAGTGGTAAAAACACAAATAAACCACACAGTGTATTAAAATATTTTATTTTTCTGCTCCGGAGGCCGCCCCCTGTCTTCTTTATTAGCTCTTTTACCAGGGGGGGGGCTCTTCTTCTTCCGATATCCCGATGGGTCTTCTCCGCTATCCGGGGGGTCTTCTCAACTCTCCGGGGTTCTCCTTCTGTCTTCTCCTTCTGTCTTGTTGTCTCCTTCTGTCTTCTGTCTCCGGGGTTCTCCTTCTGTTTTCGCCTCTCTCTGTTGTTGACTCGGCGCACCCCGGTTCTTCGTCTCGCGAGACTCGGCGCACCCCGATTCTTCGTCTCGCGAGACGTCTCGCGAGACGAAGAATCGGGGTGCGCCGAGTCTCGCGAGACGAAGAACCGGGGTGCGCCGAGTCAACAACAGAGAGAGGCGAAAACAGAAGGAGAACCCCGGAGACAGAAGACAGAAGGAGACAACAAGACAGAAGGAGAAGACAGAAGGAGACAACAAGACAGAAGGAGAAGACAGAAGGAGAACCCCGGAGAGTTGAGAAGACCCCCCCGGATAGCGGAGAAGACAGAAGGAGAACCCCTGAGACAGAAGACAGAAGGAGACAACAAGACAGAAGGAGAAGACAGAAGGAGAACCCCGGAGAGTTGAGAAGACCCCCCCGGATAGCGGAGAAGACAGAAGGAGAACCCCGGAGAGTTGAGAAGACCCCCCGGATAGCGGAGAAGACCCGTCGGGATATCGGAAGAAGAAGAGCCCCCCCCCTGGTAAAAGAGCTAATAAAGAAGACAGGGGGTGGCCTTCGGAGCAGAAAAATAAAATATTTTAATACACTGTGTGGTTTATTTGTGTTTTTACCACTTTTCTTGCAGGTGAATGGGTAGGGGTACGATGTACCCC
The DNA here is from genome assembly GCF_905171765.1 of Bufo bufo. Classification (NCBI taxonomy): domain Eukaryota; kingdom Metazoa; phylum Chordata; class Amphibia; order Anura; family Bufonidae; genus Bufo; species Bufo bufo. Next base: position 81,704,663 of record NC_053395.1, read on the forward strand.
ATACTCATTCACTTAGGGTGGGGGGCCGGTATCTGGGGGCCCCCTTATTAAAGGGGGCTCCCAGATTCCGATAAGCCTCCCGCCCGCATACCCCGACAACCAACGGCCAGGGTTGTCGGGAAGGGGCCCTGTCCTCATCAACATGGGGACAGGGTGCTCTGAGGTGGGGGGGCCGCAGTGCGCCCCCTGCCCCAGAGCACCCAACCCCCCATGTTGAGGGCATGCAGCCTGGTACGGCTCAGGAGGGGGGGGGGGGGGGGGCGCTCGCTCGTCCCCACTCCCTTCCTGGCTGGCCGGGTAGCGTGCTTTGGATACGGGTCTGGTATGGATTGTAGGGGGACCCCCTACGCCGTTTTTTTCGGCGTAGGGGGGGGCTCTCCTTACAACCCATAACAGACCTAAGGGCCCGGTATGCTCCTGAGGGCGGGACCCAGGCCGGATTTTTATTTAAAATCCGGCGGGGACTTCCCCCTCAGGATTCATAACAAACGCCGCACACGTGTAGAATTGGCGGGAATCCAAGTCGGATCTCCCGTCGCTTCTATGACGCGCTTGCTGGGATGTGCTGTCACTATCCCAGTGAGTGCGAGATCTCGGCAGCATGTCGCCGAGTATCAGCGCGACGCTGTCGTGCTAAAAACACAATGTCAGAAACACCTACTGTACGTCATTTTCCATGGGAGTTTTGCCATGGATCCCCCTCCGGCATGCCACAGTCCAGGTGTTAGTCCCCTTGAAACAACTTTTCCATCACTATTGTGGCCAGAAAGAGTCCCTGTGGGTTTTAAAATTCGCCTGCCTATTGAAGTCTATGGCGGTTCGCCCGGTTCGCAACATCTCTACATGGCACCCAAAAACCTAGCAAAATCGGTCCTCTAAAAACCAGATGGTGCTCCTTCCCTTCTGACCACTGTCATGTGCTCATAGAGCACTATATATGACATAGAGCTCTACATATGACAAAAGGTTTACATACAGGTGAAACTCGAAAAATTAGAATATTGTGCAAAGTTCATTTATTTCAGTAATAGGGTTGAGCGAACCCGAACTGTAAAGTTTGGTTTCGTACCGAACATTTGGATTTTTGGACCCCGGACCCGATCCCGAACTTTTCAATAAAAGTTCGGGTTCGGTGTTTGGCAATTTAATAGCGCTTTTTGAACGGCTGCAGAGCAGCCAATCAACAAGCGTTTAACTTGTGTGCCCTTATAAGCCATCACAGCCAATCCTACTAATGGCATGGCTGTGATTGGCCAGTGCAGCATGTGACCCAGCCTCTATATAGGCTGGAGTCACGTAGCGTTGCACGTCACTCCGCTCTGATTAGTGTAGGGATAGGATGCTGCTGCTGTGAGGGAGAGAAAGAATCTTTAATTAGAAGTGCTTGTTAATTCAGCGATCTACATACACTCACCTAAAGAATTATTAGGAACACCATACTAATACGGTGTTGGACCCCCTTTTGCCTTCAGAACTGCCTTAATTCTACGTGGCATTGATTCAACAAGGTGCTGATAGCATTCTTTAGAAATGTTGGCCCATATTGATAGGATAGCATCTTGCAGTTGATGGAGATTTGAGGGATGCACATCCAGGGCACAAAGCTCCCGTTCCACCACATCCCAAAGATGCTCTATTGCTCTATGGCGAACCTTTTAGAGACCGAGTGCCCAAACTGCGACCCAAAACCCACTTATTTATGGCAAAGTGCCAACACAGCAATTTAACCTGCATACTACAGTCCAGTATATCTTCTATGTACTTTATCATTTACCAATAATACCTGCCTACATTCAGTGCGCTGCCTGTGCGTTTATAGTGCGCCCTGCGCTGATGAATGGCAGGAAGAGTCTAAGGCAGGGATGGCCAACCTGCGGCTCCCCAGCTGTTGTAAAACTACAATTCCAACCATGCCCTGCGGTAGGCTGATAGCTGTAAGCAGTCTAGGCATGCTGGGAGTTGTAGTTTTGCAACAGCTGGAGAGCCGCAGGTTGGTCAGCCCTGGTCTAAGGCATATTGGTACACCATAGACTTTTTCCAGGGTGCGGGTGCCCAAAGAGAGGGCTCTGAGTGCCGCCTCTGGCACCCGTGCCATAGGTTCGCCACCACTGCTCTATTGGGTTGAGATCTGGTGACTGTGGGGGCCATTTTAGTACAGTGAACTCATTGTCATGTTCAAGAAACCAATTTGAAATGATTCGAGCTTTGTGACATGGTGCATTATCCTGCTGGAAGTAGCCATCAGAGGATGGATACATGTTCTCATTTTGTTTACGCCAAATTTGGACTCTACCATTTGAATGTCTCAACAGAAATCGAGACTCATCAGACCAGGCAACATTTTTCCAGTCTTCAAAAGTCCAATTTTGGTGAGCTCGTGCAAATTGTAGCCTCTTTTTCCTATTTGTAGTGGAGATGAGTGGTACCCGGTGGGGTCTTCTGCTGTTGTAGCCCATCCGCCTCAAGGTTGTGAGTGTTGTGGCTTCACAAATGCTTTGCTGCATACCTCGGTTGTAATGAGTGGTTATTTCAGTCAACGTTGCTCTTCTATCAGCTTGAATCAGTCGGCCCATTCTCCTCTGACCTCTAGCATCCACAAGGCATTTTTGCCCACAGGACTGCCGCATACTGGATGTTTTTCCCTTTTCACACCATTCTTTGTAAACCCTAGAAATGGTTGTGCGTGAAAATCCCAATAACTGAGCAGATTGTGAAATACTCAGACCGGCCCGTCTGGCACCAACAACCATGCCACGCTCAAAATTGCTTAAATCACCTTTCTTTCCCATTCTGACATTCAGTTTGGAGTTCAGGAGATTGTCTTGACCAGGACCACACCCCTAAATGCATTGAAGCAACTGCCATGTGATTGGTTGACTAGATAATTGCATTAATGAGAAATAGAACAGGAGTTCCTAATAATTCTTTAGGTGAGTGTAGATTTTGTTTTGTGGGTGCAGTGCACAATCTTTTTACCCTGCCCTGAGCACAGTGACACAGAAAAATTACTTTTATCCGTCTGTTAGTTAGGTGGGCATCAGCGGCCATTTTATGCAAGTTCAGTGCACCAGCAGAGCATATGTGCATTTGTAACAGTCAAATAGAAGCTAGAAATACTGCAATTATATTCTGGGTTTAAAAAAATCTGCCATTTTTTGCCTGACCCTACATCTGGGGCCGTTGCTGCATTTGTTAGTGTGAAATACAAGCTTGAAATACTGCAATAATATTCTGGGTTTAAAAAAACACCCATATTTGGCAATATCCTACATCTGGTGCCTTTGCAGCATTTGTCAGTGTGAAATACAAGCATGAAATACTGCAATAATTTTCTGGCTTTAAAAAAACACCCATTTTTGGCAAAATACTAAATTTGCAGCCTTTGCTGCATCTGTCAGTGTGAAATACAAGCGTTAGATACTGCTGTTATATTCTGGTTTTTTTTTTAAAACACTGATTTTGGGCAAAATACTAAATTTGCAGCGTTTGCTGCATCTGTCAGTGTTAAATACAAACTTGAAATACTGCAATAATTTTCTGGGTTTAAAAAAACACCCATTTTTGGAAATACCCTACATATGGGGCCTATGCTGCATTTGTTAGTGTGAAATACAAGCTTAAAATACTGCAATAAATTTCTGGGTTAAAAAAAAACAACCATTTTGGGCAAAATACAAAATTTGAGGCCTTTGCTGCATCTGTTGGTGTGAAATACAAGCATTAGATACTGCTGTTATATTCTGTTTTTTAAAAAACACCCATTTTGGGCAAAATACTAAATTTGCAGCGTTTGCTGCATCTGTCAGTGTTAAATACAAGCTTAAAATACTGCAATAATTTTCTGGGTTTAAAAAAAACACCCATTTTTGGCAATACCCTACATATGGGGCCTATGCTGCATTTGTTAGTGTGAAATACAAGCTTGAAATACTGCAATCATTTTCTAGGTTTAAAAAAACAACCATTTTGGGCAAAATACAAAATTTGAGGCCTTTGCTGCATCTGTCAGTGTAAAATACAAGCGTTTGATACTGCTGTTATATTCTGTTATTAAAAAAAACATCCATTTTGGGCAAAATACTAAATTTGAGGCATTTGCTGCATCTGTCAGTGTGAAATACAAGCGTTAGATACTGCTGTTATATTCTGTTATAAAAAAAAACACCCATTTTTGACAAGATCCTAAACTTATGAAGAATGAGGAGAGCGTCAAATAAAGGACGTGGCCCCTCGTGGTGCTGCTGGTGGAGGTCCTGTTGCAGGGAGAGGATGTGGTCGATCTGTGCCAGCTACACACACAAGTGAAACACCTTCCTCAGGTGCAAGTAGGCGACAGAACCTGCAGTGTTATTTGGTCGGGCCTAATGCGGCTCTATGAATGGTGAGGCCAGAACAAGTACAGGCGATAGTAGATTGGGTTGCTGACAGTGCCTCCAGTTCCTTCACATTGTCTGCCACCCAGTCTCCTGCTGAATGATCAGAATTGGCACCTGCAGCCGATGTCCATCAGTCTTTCACCTCACCCTCTTGTAAATCAACAAAGCAGTCTGAGCCCCAAGTCATGCAGCAGTCTCTTCTGCTTTTTGATGACTCTGCTAGCAGGGTTTCCCATGGCCATCCACATAGCCCTGCCCCAGAAGTGGAAGAGATTGAGTGCACCGATGCCCAACCACTTATGTTTAAAAATGAGGACATGGAAGGACCACCGCAGCACGTCTCGGATGATGACGAAACACAGGTGCCAACTGATGTGGCTTTCTGCAGTGTGCAGACCGACAAGGAGGGCAGGGGTGAAGACTGGGTGGGAGATGATGTGGAAGACGATGGAATCAAGGTCATGCTAGTGAACTGTGTAGTTCGGAGGAAGAGACTGTGGTCGCACAGAGCCACCAGCACAGCAGAAGAGGGAGCAGGGTGCAAAAGCGGAGCGGCCGTCCCCTAGACAGTACGCCTGCTACTGCCCACCGCAGCAAGGGACTGAGCACACCAAAGCCAGCTCCAAGGAGTTCCCTGGTGTGGCAGTTCTTCAGGCAATGTCCTTTTATAAGAAGAATATTTCCCTATAGAGCTATTAACTAGGTGATATCGACAAAGAAGGATTGATTACATAACATCATCCCTATTATATCCCTTATAAAGCGTCATGAATCCCTTATTGTATTGTATTGTATTGTCTTACCACTTCTCCTGTCTGTAGACATAATATTCCGATAGAATATGTAATATATATTATCCATCTATTTATTGATTTACTTTTATATCATTATATATTACCATTTTATAGGGACCTCCTTTTAGAAATGTCGAGATTGTGACCTTTTCAGAATATCGAGATCGTGATATATTTTTATATATACCGTATATATTCCACAGGTTTTAGGCCATTAGGTTTTATCTGATTCACCGACTATTTATAGTTTTTTTCTATGCACCTATTTATATAGTAGTACACTGCTCAAAAAAATAAAGGGAACACTTAAACAACACAATGTAACTCCAAGTCAATCACACTTCTGTGAAATCAAACTGTCCACTTAGGAAGCAACACTGAGTGACAATCAATTTCACATGCTGTTGTGCAAATGGGATAGACAACAGGTGGAAATTATAGGCAATTAGCAAGACACCCCCAATAAAGGAGTGGTTCTGCAGGTGGTGACCACAGATCCCTTCTCAGTTCCTATGCTTCCTGGCTGATGTTTTGGTCACTTTTGAATGCTGGCAAAGCTTTCACTCTAGTGGTAGTGGCTCAGGTAGTGCAGCTTATCCAGGATGGCACATCAATGCGAGCTGTGGCAAGAAGGTTTGCTGTGTCTGTCAGCGTAGTGTCCAGAGCATGGAGGCGCTACCAGGAGACAGGCCAGTACATCAGGAGACGTGGAGGAGGCTGTAGGAGGGCAACAACCCAGCAGCAGGACCGCTACCTCCGCCTTTGTTGCAAGGAGAAACAGGAGGAGCACTGCCAGTGCCCTGCAAAATGACCTCCAGCAGGCCACAAATGTGCATGTGTCTGCTCAAACGGTCAGAAACAGACTCCATGAGGGTGATATGAGTGCCCGACGTCCACAGGTGGGGGTTGTGCTTACAGCCCAACACCGTGCAGGACGTTTGGCATTTGCCAGAGAACACCAAGATTGGCGAATTCGCCACTGGCGCCCTGTGCTCTTCACAGATGAAAGCAGGTTCACACTGAGCACATGTGACAGACGTGACAGAGTCTTGAGATGCCGTGGAGAAAGTTCTGCTGCCTGCAACATCCTCCAGCATGACCGGTTTGGCATTGGGTCAGTAATGGTGTGGGGTGGCATTTCTTTGGAGGGCCGCACAGCCCTCCATGTGCTCGCCAGAGGTAGCCTGACTGCCATTAGGTACCGAGATGAGATCCTCAGACCCCTTGTGAGACCATATGCTGGTGCGGTTGGCCCTGGGTTCCTCCTAATGCAAGACAATGCTAGACCTAATGTGGCTGGAGTGTGTCAGCAGTTCCTGCAAGACGAAGGCATTGATGCTATGGACTGGCGCGCCCGTTCCCCAGACCTGAATCCAATTGAGCACATCTGGGACATCATGTCTCCCTCTATCCACCAACGTCACGTTGCACCACAGACTGTCCAGAAGTTGGCAGATGCTTTAGTCCAGGTCTGTGAGGAGATCCCTCAGGAGACCGTCCGCCACCTCATCAGGAGCATGCACAGGCGTTGTAGGGAGGTCATACAGGCACGTGGAGGCCACACACACTACTGAGCCTCATTTTGACTTGTTTTAAGGACATTACATCAAAGTTGGATCAGCCTGTAGTGTGTTTTTCCACTTTAATTTTGAGTGTGACTCCAAATACAGACCTCCATGGGTTGAAAAATTTGATTTTCATTTTTTAATTTTTGTGTGATTTTGTTGTCAGCACATTCAACTATGTAAAGAACAAAGTATTTCAGGAGAATATTTAATTAATTCAGATCTAGGATGTGTTATTTTTGTGTTCCCTTTATTTTTTTGAGCAGTGTATATTGCTGTGTATTATTATTTTATACAGTCCCTCTTTTCTATACCATTGAGATCATAGACCAGAAGCTATAGGCTATAGGCTCCACTGGATCCACTCATTATTTAGGTAGATATACTTACTAATGGCCTATACACAGATGTCCAATCATGTCTGTGTGGGACCGTAGTTCTGGTGCATTCCATGTTGGAACGCACATCAGAACTCACGTTGCATCACGCCGGCCACAGTGCGTTCCACGCTGAGGTGCAGACCGGAAGTGATGTCATCTCCGTCACGCTGCGATACACGCTGGAGCGCGGACCGGAAATGACGGTACTTCTACTTCCTCACCGGTCTTCTTGCGTTCTACGCTGGAGCGCGGACCGGAAGTGATGTAACTTCCTCTACGTTTGGCGCTCTTTTATGTTTAAATACCAGACAATGTTGTAATGTGTTTATACTCCTGATGAAGGGGATCCTGTAGACCCCAAAATGCATTGAGCCTGCACTCTACCCCTACAATGTGCTAATCAAAGGATATTGACCAGATGTACCATATGTGACTGCCATTAATTCCGGATACTTTACGGGCGACCCAGTGTCACTACCAGAGCTTTGAGACGTTCTCACAGCTCTGTTTCTCCACCCCTGTGATGATGTCACTACTAGAGCTTGGAGGAGTTCTCACTGCTCTGTTTCGCCGCCCCTGTGATGAGGTTTTTACTTTCTGCTTCCTTCCTCCCAGCTGTTCCTCCTGCATTTGATTTCCCTGCCTTTAAATCACCCCTCCTCCTTTGTAGGGTGTGGATTATATTTCTCATTTGAGTTGTAGCTCTTGCTTGAGTATCTTCACTTGTGAGCTATCATTTCACTGGACCTGTGTTCTGCTGCAGCAAGCACTCCGGATATTGCCAGCTGTCTTTGGATCCGTCTTCTCTGCTGCTGCAGCTCCTTCAGCTAAGTGTGCAGACATTGTAGTGTATCTGTTTATTTTCTGACTGGATCTGAGGCGACCACGGTTCCCTCCATATACTGAGCAGGGCACCGGTGGCCGTGCCCCTTCCACTATTGTAGGGGTTACAGTGGTCATCAGTCTTAGGTACGCGGGCATGCCTCGTTCCACCATTTGGATCCGGGCATGTGCTTTAGCAGCATAGGGAGAGCTTTGAGGGTCTGACAGGGGTCACCCTTTATCCTCCCTAGTTTGGGTCCGGTCAGTAGCTCTATTTACTGTGTATGCTCTTGTTGCTCACATACAGCCGTGACACTATAATCCACCAAAACCGTCCTTTTTGACATGGATCCGCTTTCTGTCCTGGTTGACCGCATGCAGGGTCTTTCTTTGGAGGTAGCGGATCTCCGTCAATCTATGACTCAGCTTCAAGCATTGGGCTCTGCTCCGGCCCATGGAGTCTGTTGCGAGCCAAAGGTCTCACTTCCGGAAACGTTCTCCGGGGGCAGTGAGAATTTTGTTCGCTTCAGAGAGGCATGCAAACTCCATTTTTGCTTGTGTCCCCACTCCTCTGGTAATGAGGAGCAGAGAGTGAGGATTGTCATCTCCCTGCTCAGGGGTAATGCTCAGACTTGGGCTTTTTCGCTGCCATCAGGGGATCCCTCCCTTCGATCCGTGGAAAGATTTTTTGTGGCCCTGGGGCAGATATATGATGACCCGGATCGTGTTGCTCTGGCCGAATCTAACTTACGTTTTTTATGCCAGAACAAACTGTCTGCGGAGCTTTATTGTTCTGAATTTCGGAGATGGGCAGCTGATTCAGGTTGGAATGATGCTGCACTCCTTAGTCAGTTCTGTCATGGTCTCTCAGAGAGATTGAAAGATGTGTTTGCTTTCCATGAGAGACCAACGTCCTTAGAGTCTGCCATGTCATTGGCGGTACTCCTTGACAGGCGTCTAAGAGAAAGAAACGAGACCTCTCTGTCCAGCCATTGTCAGTCTAGGGGCAGTGGTGCGGACTCATTCAGTGTGCAGGGGCCTCATCCTGTCTCGCTCCCCTCTGAGGAGGAGCGCATGCAGCTAGGTCGACTTGCCCCTGATAAAAGAGGATTTAGTCCTCAGAGTATGGTGTGTTTTTGTTGTGGGGGCATAGGTCATTTGGCAAATGTTTGTCCGTCTAGGAGATTCTTGAACTGTACTAAGAGCGATAATAAGAGAAAAACCTCAAAAGGTAAATCATCAAATTCTGCTTCATCTGCTACTTTGGGCAAAGTTGATGTAGGAATTGATGCTTTTCCTCTGACCTGCAGTTCCCGTTTTCTCCTGTCTGCCAGGGTGGCGCTAGAGAGCAAAGTCATTTCTTGTGAGATTTTTGTCGATAGTGGAGCGGCCGTCAATCTTATTGACACTCAATTTGTAGCCATGCATGGTTTTCAGGTTTGCACATTAGAAAAGGATATAACTGTTTTTGCTATTGACTCTGCTCCACTTTCACAGAGATCTCTGAAGGGCATTGTTCACAATATCCGGCTAGCTGTAGGTGACACTTATGTGGAGGATATATCTTGTTTTGTCCTTAACGGATTGCCTTCTCTTCTAGTTTTGGGGTTACCCTGGCTCACTAGACATAACCCCACTATTGATTGGCAAGGAAGGCAAATAAATGAGTGGAGTGACTTTTGTAGAGAGAATTGTCTCACAGCGACTTTTGCAGAGGTGTCTACTAAAACTGTGCCATCATTTCTCTCTGATTTCTCGGACGTGTTTTCCGAGAGCGGTGTTCAGGAGCTACCTCCTCACCGAGAGTTTGACTGTCCCATTAACCTCATTCCCGGCGCCAAGCTGCCAAAAGCACGCCTCTACAATCTCTCACAACCGGAAAGAATCGCAATGCGAACCTATATCTCCGAGAGTCTCGATAAGGGGCATATTTATCCCTCAAAATCACCTGTTGCCGCGGGTTTTTTTTTTGTTAAAAAAAAAGATGGCTCTCTGAGACCTTGCCTAGATTTTAGGGAGCTGAACCGTATCACGATTCGCGATCCCTATCCCCTTCCTCTGATCCCGGACCTCTTCAACCAAATTGTTGGGGCCAAGGTTCTTTCCAAATTGGATTTGAGAGGCGCGTACAACCTGGTCAGGGTCAGAGAGGGGGATGAATGGAAAATGGCCTTTAATACCCCTAACGGGCATTTCGAGAATCTCGTTATGCCTTTCGGCCTGATGAATGCTCCGGCCGTCTTTCAGCATTTTGTTAATAGTATTTTCTACCATTTAATGGGGAAATTTGTATTGGTGTATCTTGATGATATTTTGATTTTTTCCCCTGATGTTCAGACCCATCAGGATCATCTTTTTCAGGTTCTGCAGATTCTGCGGGAAAATAAATTGTACGCCAAGCTGGAGAAATGTCTTTTTATGGTATTGGAGATTCAATTTCTGGGTTTTCTCCTCTCTGCTTCTGGTTTTCGCATGGATCCGGAGAAGGTCCGTGCTGTACTTGAGTGGGAGCTTCCTGAGAATCAGAAGGCATTGATGCGCTTTCTGGGTTTTGCGAACTATTACAGAAAGTTCATTTTGAATTATTCCTCTGTTGTCAAACCCCTCACTGACATGACAAAAAAGGGGGCGGATTTTTCCTCTTGGTTGGAGGAGGCGCTTGCAGCTTTTTCTAAGATTAAAGAGAGTTTTGCGTCTGCTCCCGTCTTGGTGCATCCCGATGTTTCCTTACCTTTTATTGTTGAGGTAGATGCTTCCGAGGTGGGTGTGGGTGCGGTTTTGTCCCAGGGCCCTTCTCCTGCCAAATGGCGACCCTGTGCCTTTTTCTCTAAAAAACTCTCCCCGGCAGAGAAAAACTATGATGTGGGAGATAGGGAGTTGTTGGCCATCAAGTTGGCTTTCGAGGAATGGCGCCATTGGTTGGAGGGGGCCAGGCACCCTATCACCGTTTTTACCGACCATAAGAATCTGGCATACTTGGAATCGGCCAGGCGTATGAATCCGAGACAGGCCAGATGGTCTCTGTTCTTCTCCAGATTCAATTTTGTTGTTACATTCCGCCCTGGGATCAAAAATGTGAAGGCTGATGCTCTCTCTCGCTGTTTTCCAGGAGGAGGAAACTACGAGGACCCGGGTCCCATTTTGGCGGAGGGGGTAGAGGTCCAGGCTGCCCAGACTGAGGCACCTGCCCGTTGTCCTTCTGGGAAGTTGTTTGTGCCTCCTGATCTACGTCACAAACTCTTCAAGGAGCATCATGATACTGTTTTTGCTGGTCACCCCGGGAGTAGAGCCACGGTAGATCTCATTACTCGGAGATTTTGGTGGCCGGCTCTTCGTAAGTCGGTGGAGGGTTTTGTGGCTGCTTGTGAGACGTGCGCTCGCGCTAAGGTCCCTCGTTCACGGCCTTCAGGTTCCCTTCTCCCGTTACCCTTACCTTCCCGTCCTTGGACACACCTGTCCATGGACTTTATCACGGATCTTCCTCGTTCCTTAGGGAAGTCGGTGATCCTGGTGGTGGTGGACCGTTTTATCAAGATGGCTCATTTCGTACCTTTCCCTGGTTTACCCAATGCTAAAACGTTGGCGCAAGCTTTTGTCGACCATATTGTTAAATTGCATGGCATTCCCTCTGATATTGTTTCCGATAGAGGCACGCAGTTTGTGTCCAGGTTCTGGAAGGCTTTCTGTTCTCGCCTGGGGGTTCGGCTGTCCTTCTCTTCTGCTTTTCACCCGCAGTCGAATGGTCAGACTGAGCGCCTAAATCAGAATCTGGAGACATATTTGCGCTGTTTTGTGGCAGAGAACCAGGAGGATTGGTGTTCATTTCTCCCTCTTGCTGAGTTTGCTCTGAACAACCGTCGTCAGGAATCTTCTGATAAGTCACCATTCTTTGGTGCATATGGGTTCCATCCGCAGTTTGGGACATTCTCGGGAGGGGCTCTTTCTGGTTTACCTGAGGGGGAGAGATTTTCCTCGTCTTTGTCTACCATTTGGCAAAAGATTCAGAGTAATCTTAGAAAGATGAGTGAGAAGTATAAGCGTGTGGCTGATAAGAGACGTGTGCCTGGTCCGGACCTGAATGTGGGTGATCTGGTGTGGTTGTTTACAAGAAATATTAAACTGAAGGTTCCCTCCTGGAAATTGGGTCCTAAGTTTATTGGGCCTTATAAAATCTTGTCAGTCATCAATCCTGTTGCCTTCCGTCTTGATCTTCCACGGGTTTGGAAGATACATAATGTATTTCACAGATCTCTCTTAAAACCATATGTCCAGCCCACGGTACCCTCCTCTTTGCCTCCTCCTCCGATTTTGGTTGATGGTAATCTGGAGTTTGAGGTTTCCAGAATTGTGGACTCTCGCATTGTCCGCGGTTCTCTTCAGTACCTCGTTCATTGGAAGGGTTATGGTCCTGAGGAGAGGAAGTGGGTTCCGGTGTCGGACATTAAAGCCACTCGCCTCATCAGGGCATTTCATAGGGCTCATCCTGAGAAGGTGGGTCCTGGGTGTCCGGAGTCCACCCGTAGAGGGGGGGGGGGGTACTGTCACTACCAGAGCTTTGAGACGTTCTCACAGCTCTGTTTCTCCACCCCTTTGATGATGTCACTACTAGAGCTTGGAGGAGTTCTCACTGTTCTGTTTCTCCGCCCCTGTGATGAGGTTTTTACATTCTGCTTCCTTCCTCCCAGCTGTTCCTCCTGCGTTTGATTTCCCTGCCTTTAAATCACCCCTCCTCCTTTGTAGGGTGTGGATTATATTTCTCATTTGAGTTGTAGCTCTTGCTTGAGTATCTTCACTTGTAAGCTATCATTTCACTGGACCTGTGTTTTGCTGCAGCAAGCACTCCGGATATTGCCAGCTGTCTTTGGATCCGTCTTCTCTGCTGCTGCAGCTCCTTCAGCTAAGTGTGCAGACATTGTAGTGTATCTGTTTATTTTCTGACTGGATCTGAGGCGACCACGGTTCCCTCCATATACTGAGCAGGGCACCGGTGGCCGTGCCCCTTCCACTATTGTAGGGGTTACAGTGGTCATCAGTCTTAGGTACGCGGGCATGCCTCGTTCCACCATTTGGATCCGGGCATGTGCTTTAGCAGCATAGGGAGAGCTTTGAGGGTCTGACAGGGGTCACCCTTTATCCTCCCTAGTTTGGGTCCGGTCAGTAGCTCTATTTACTGTGTATGCTCTTGTTGCTCACATACAGCCGTGACACCCAGGGGCAGGAGGAAGCGGAGTGGGTGTTTTGAGCTTTATCCCACCCTGCCCTTCCTGGGTGAAGTGAGTATCTTTCATCATTTTTACTCTAACGTTTTTTCTAACGTTTGTAGTACATCATTTTACCATATTTTATAATACCTTCATCATTTGATGACTGGACTATTCTATTAAAAGGTATACAGTACAGACCAAAAGTTTGGACACACCTTCTCATTCAAAGAGTCAAACTCTCGGTGAGGAGGTAGCTCCTGAACACCGCTCTCGGAAAACACGTCCGAGAAATCAGAGAGAAATGATGGCACAGTTTTAGTAGACACCTCTGCAAAAGTCGCTGTGAGACAATTCTCTCTACAAAAGTCACTCCACTCATTTATTTGCCTTCCTTGCCAATCAATAGTGGGGTTATGTCTAGTGAGCCAGGGTAACCCCAAAACTAGAAGAGAAGGCAATCCGTTAAGGACAAAACAAGATATATCCTCCACATAAGTGTCACCTACAGCTATTGTGAACAATGCCCTTCAGAGATCTCTGTGAAAGTGGAGCAGAGTCAATAGCAAAAACAGTTATATCCTTTTCTAATGTGCAAACCTGAAAACCATGCATGGCTACAAATTGAGTGTCAATAAGATTGACGGCCGCTCCACTATCGACAAAAATCTCACAAGAAATGACTTTGCTCTCTAGCGCCACCCTGGCAGACAGGAGAAAACGGGAACTGCAGGTCAGAGGAAAAGCATCAATTCCTACATCAACTTTGCCCAAAGTAGCAGATGAAGCAGAATTTGATGATTTACCTTTTGAGGTTTTTCTCTTATTATCGCTCTTAGTACAGTTCAAGAATCTCCTAGACGGACAAACATTTGCCAAATGACCTATGCCCCCACAACAAAAACACACCATACTCTGAGGACTAAATCCTCTTTTATCAGGGGCAAGTCGACCTAGCTGCATGCGCTCCTCCTCAGAGGGGAGCGAGACAGGATGAGGCCCCTGCACACTGAATGAGTCCGCACCACTGCCCCTAGACTGACAATGGCTGGACAGAGAGGTCTCGTTTCTTTCTCTTAGACGCCTGTCAAGGAGTACCGCCAATGACATGGCAGACTCTAAGGACGTTGGTCTCTCATGGAAAGCAAACACATCTTTCAATCTCTCTGAGAGACCATGACAGAACTGACTCCGGAGTGCAGCATCATTCCAACCTGAATCAGCTGCCCATCTCCGAAATTCAGAACAATAAAGCTCCGCAGACAGTTTGTTCTGGCATAAAAAACGTAAGTTAGATTCGGCCAGAGCAACACGATCCGGGTCATCATATATCTGCCCCAGGGCCACAAAAAATCTTTCCACGGATCGAAGGGAGGGATCCCCTGATGGCAGCGAAAAAGCCCAAGTCTGAGCATTACCCCTGAGCAGGGAGATGACAATCCTCACTCTCTGCTCCTCATTACCAGAGGAGTGGGGACACAAGCAAAAATGGAGTTTGCATGCCTCTCTGAAGCGAACAAAATTCTTTATTTTCATGACTATGAAAATTGTAGATTCACACTGAAGGCATCAAAACTTTGAATTAACACATGTGGAATTATATACATAACAAACAAGTGTGAAACAACTGAAAATATGTCATATTCTAGGTTCTTCAAAGTAGCCACCTTTTGCTTTGATTACTGCTTTGCACACTCTTGGCATTCTCTTGATGAGCTTCAAGAGGTAGTCCCCTGAAATGGTTTTCACTTCACAGGTGTGCCCTGTCAGGTTTAATAAGTGGGATTTCTTGCCTTATAAATGGGGTTGGGACCATCAGTTGCGTTGAGGAGAAGTCAGGTGGATACACAGCTGATAGTCCTACTGAATAGACTGTTAGAATTGGTATTATGCCAAGAAAAAAGCAGCTAAGTAAAGAAAAGTGGCCATCATTACTTTAAGAAATGAAGGTCAGTCAGTCAGCCGAAAAATTGGGAAAACTTTGAAAGTAAGAGCTATTTGACCATGAAGAAGAGTGATGGGGTGCTACGCCAAATGACCTGGCCTCCACAGTCACCGGACCTGAACCTAATCGAGATGGTTTGGGGTGAGCTGGACCGCAGAGTAAAGGCAAAAGGGTCAACAAATGTTAAGCATCTCTGGGAACTCCTTCAAGACTGTTGGAAGACCATTTCAGGGGACTACCTCTTGAAGCTCATCAAGAGAATGCCAAGAGTGTGCAAAGCAGTAATCAAAGCAAAAGGTGGCTACTTTGAAGAACCTAGAATATAACATATTTTCAGTTGTTTCACACTTGTTTGTTATGTATATAATTCCACATGTGTTAATTCATAGTTTTGATGCCTTCATAGTCATGAAAATAAAGAAAACTCTTTGAATAAGAAGGTGTGTCCAAACTTTTGGTCTGTACTGTATGTGTTTTTATTATACTGCTATCGATTATGGGCAATGAACTGAAGATTTCCCACAATCAACCACTGATTATTATTAGTCAATATCCTTTAGGTACTTGGCGCCATCTACAGGTTTGTTTTTCCTCCTTATCCACATCTCCACACTATGTCACCTTGCCACTCTGTGGTATCCTGATGCTGCTGCCATATCCACGCTATGTCACTGCGCCACTCTGTGGTATCATGCTGCTGCTGTTGAAGCCATCTCCACACTATGTCACATTGCCACTCTGTGGTATCCTGATGCTGCTGCTGCCACGGCCATGTCCACACTATGTCACCTTGCCACTGTGGTCTCCTGATGTTGCTGCTGCTGCTGTCATATCCGGACTATGTCACCTTGCCACTTTGTGGCATTCTATTGGTAGTGCTGCTGCTGCCATATCCACACTATGTCACCTTGCCACTCTGTGGAATCCTCCTGCTGCTGCTGCCATATCCACGCTATGTCACCTTGACACTCTCTGGTATCCTCCTGCTGCTACTGCCATATCCACACTATGTCACCTTGCCACTCTGTGGCATCCTCCTGCTGCTGCCATATCCACACTATGTCACCTTGCCACTCTGTGGAATCCTCCTGCTGCTGCTGCCATATCCACGCTATGTCACCTTGACACTCTCTGGTATCCTCCTGCTGCTACTGCCATATCCACACTATGTCACCTTGCCATTCTGTGGCATCGTCCTGCTGCTGCCATATCCACACTATGTCACCTTGCCACTCTGTGGTATCCTCCTGCTGCTGCCATATCTACACTATGTCACCTTGCCACTCTCTGGTATCCTCCTGCTGCTGCCAAATCCACACTATGTCATCTTGACACTCTGTGGTCTCCTGATGCTGCTGTCATCTCATCACTATTTCACCTTGCCACTCTGTGGTATTCTTCTGCTGCTGCCATTTCCACACTATGTCACCTTGCCAATCTGTGGTCTCCTGATGCTGCTGCCATCTCCACACTATATCACCTTGCCACTTTGTGGTATCCAGATGCTGCTGCTGCTACTGCCACCTCTACACTCTGTCATTGGGCCACTCTGTGGTATTCTCCTGCTGCTGCTGCTGTATCCACACTATGTCACCTTGCCACTCTGTGATCTCCTGATGCTGCTGCCATTTCCACAGTATGCCACATTGCCACTCTGTGGTATCCTGATGCTGCTGCTGCCATCTCCACACTAGGTTGCCTTGCCTCTCGGTGATATACTGATACTGCTGCTGCAGCCATCTCCATGCTATGTTACCTTACCACTCTGTGGTATCCTTTTGCAGCTGGTGACATATCCACACTATGATCCCTTAACACTCTGTGGTCTCCTGACACCGCTGCTGCTGCCATCTCCAAACTATGTCACCTTGCCACTCTGCGGTATCCTGATACTGCTGCTGCCATCTTCACACTATGTGTAACGGTGGGATGGAGTGTGCGCAGCCCTAAGCTCCACCCACACCTCTGTTCCTGCCTACTTGCACGAACCGCCCTAGGCGACGGAGTACAACTATACGGCGGTCCCTAAACTGAGTACGTGCAGGGCCTTAAAGGTAATAATACAATACGGGAGAAAACAACAAATTGACAGGCACAGGGGGGAAAAAATACAACAAGGTAAAAATGAGCCGAGGTCAGTAGCCAGGAGCACACAAATACAAAAGGAGGATGCACGGCCGAGGTCACAAACAAAGCTGAGGTCAGAAGCCAAGAGGTAACGTTAATACCAGGGAGGATTCAAAGTCAAGGTCAGAAAGCAAAGCCGAGGTCAAAACACACAAGGTCACAATACTGAGTACTCTAGTGAAGGAAGACCAATCACAGGCAACCTGTGGCATCAGGCTGCTTGTTTAAGTAGCCCTGGCTGGTGAGACATGACGTGGCCAGCGCCACGTGACTCACAATTTACAGCTCAACACAGCCGAGCACCGATCATCAGCTCGCTTGCTGCTGCCATGGAGCCAAGAACGCAGGCTGCGTCCTAGGCCCTCTCCATGCGCAGGGCGCCGGCGGCGCTGCGAAAGAAGCACACATCGAAGGCCCCTTGTTACATTATGTCAACTTGCCACTCAGTGGTCTCCTGATGCTGCTGCCGCCATCTCCACACTATGTCACCTTGCCACTCTGTGGTATCCTCCTGCTGCTGATGCTGTCGCCTTCTCCACACTATGTCAACTTGCCACTAGTTTTGAACGTGAATATTCGACATACCCTCAGAATATCGCAACTTCGAGAGTTCACGAATATTTCAAACGTAGTGCTATGTATTCGCTATATCGAATATTCGTCATTTTTTAACATCTAAAAAAAACATGATTTCTCCCTGCTTCTTGCTTGTGGACCAATAAGTCATTGGCCCCCAAGCAACTTAAGCAGGGAGGAATCATGTTTTCAGATGTTAGAAAATGACGAATATTCGATATAGCGAATATATAGCACGATATTCAATATAGTGCTAGATTTTTCTTTTTTTAGAATATTCGTAATTTTTTTTCCTTCTTAAGTTATGATTCCCTGATTAAGTTGCTTGTGGGCCAATGACCAACTGGCCCACAAGCAAGAAGCAGTGAGGAACCATGTTTTCAGATTGAAAAAATGACGAATATTCTAAGAACGAATATATAGTGCTATATATTTGTTTTTTAGAATATTCACCATTGCCGAATATTTTTATATTTTTATATATAGCACTATATTCTAAATAGTGCTATATATTTTTAGAATATTCGTAATTTTTTCCATCTGAAGTCATGACTCCTCCCTGCTTAAATTGCTTAAATTGCTTGAGGGACAATGACTTCAGATGGAAAAAAATGACAACAATTCTAAAAAACGAATATATAGCACTATATTCTATAGTGTTATATATTCGTTTTTGACACACTTCGCATTACGTGACTTTTACATTGCAGATTTTTTGCAATTGCTAAATAATCTCGAATACGAAGATTCGCGAATATGTGACGAATATTCTGCCACACATTCGCGAATTAGAATATGGGACCTGCTGCTCATCACTACTTGCCACTCTGTGGTCTCCTGATGCTGCTGCCATCTCCACACTATATCACCTTGCCACTCTGTGGTATTGAAATGACCGGCGTCACGCACAGGGAGGAAAAAGGGAAAGCCCTGTGTCACGGCGGGCATGCACTCAGTGTGACAGAAAACAAACCAACCAGGCTCTGGGCGAGAGACAGGGAAGGGTCACCTCCTAGCTAATCCCTGACCTCTTTCTCTGCACTGCTCAGCCCATCTACAGATCTTGAAGGTAGATCTGAGATGTCCCCGTGCCTGGGCTGACAAAACCCTGAACTCCCTGAGATGGTGAAGTGGGAAATAGGAGCAGCCTGCTCGCACAGAACCTGGATGGGAAAGATGACACAAAACAACCAACTAGAAACAACACTTATCTTCCTGAGCTGGAGCAGACAGCCAACCTTCCTTCCTAGCCTCCAAGATCACAATAATTAATATAATCCGCTCAGGGCACTGGGCAGTGGAGCTATTTAAACTAATGACTCCACCCAGTGCACCTGATGAGGGGCGGATCCAGCACGACTCCAAAACAAACACTAAACTCGTGCTGCAATCCTGGCCGACCTCCGCACATCGTCAGAGTGGGGCATGACACCCTGCCCAAGGGAGAGGGAAAGGTGGTGACCCCTAACTCACCTTGCGGCTGGCACCTGACTGCCCTGACGTCCCTAGACGGGTTCCTCACCCGTGCGGCGATCACGTGCCTAAACCCTGGCTTTCCCTAAAATGAGCCCTAGATAGTGAACGGGCCGGTGGGATCACTAGTCCGCACCACTGTCACTAAGAGGGAAACACCAGGGAGAGGACATACAAAACAGACAAACACATACACCCAGGTGGGCAACCACAATAGACCACAAAGGTCCAACAGGGATCCGGAGGGTAGCGTTCTGGACCAACTACCAGAGAACGCAGCAACACAGCTCCAGAGGGTCAGAATAGATGTCCAAGCAGGAAGCTCTATATCTGGCAACCAGAGAAGTGTGAGAGGGGAATATAAGGAGGTCGGGAGTGCTGGACAAGGAACAGCTGAGGAGAAGGAGCTACGGATCCCTGAGTGAGCCAAAAGGGTTTGCAAAGCAAACCCAGAAAGCTACCATAAGGAAACAGCCCTATCTTACATAGAGCGTGCAGCCAACCGCTGCGACTTCCTGACCCCGGGTATAATGGAGTCAGGCGTGGTTCTTGACACCCTCGTGACAGTACCCCCCTCTCTACGAGGGGCCTCCGGACACTCAGGACCAGGTCTCTCAGGATGAGAGGCATGAAAAACCCGAACTAGCCTGTCGGCGTTTACCTCAGACGCAGGAACCCACATTCTTTCCTCGGGACCGTAACCTCTCCAATGCACCAGATATTGAAGAGAGCGGCGGACCCGACGAGAATTAATAATTTTGGATATCTGAAATTCTAGATTACCATCCACGACAACAGGAGGGGGTGGCAGCGGTGACGGTTCTAGAGGTGGAACATATTTTTTGAGTAACGACTTATGAAAAACATTATGGATTTTAAAAGTCTGAGGTAACTCCAGGGGAAAAGCCACGGGGTTGATGATGGCTACAATTTTGGAAGGGCCAATAAACCTAGGACCCAGTTTCCAAGAGGGAACCTTCAATTTAATATTCCTAGTAGACAACCACACATAGTCATTCACTCCTAGGTCCGGACCTGGCGACCGTCTCTTATCAGCCACGCATTTATATTTACCTCCCATATTTTTCAAGTTAGCTTGCACCTTCTGCCATACCGATGAAAGAGATGACGAAAACCGTTCCTCTTCGGGAACCCCAGAAGACCCCCCCTCTTTGAAAGTACAGAATTGGGGATGAAAACCATATGCACCAAGAAATGGTGACTTACCAGTAGATTCCTGACGGCGATTATTTATGGCAAACTCAGCTAACGGTAAATATGATGATCACAACTCTTGGTTTTCAGACACAAAACATCTTAGATATGTCTCCAGGTTTTGGTTGGTACGCTCAGTCTGTCTATTCGACTGAGGATGGAAAGCTGGGGAAAAGGACAAGTGTACCCCCAAACGGGAACAAAAAGCTTTCCAAAATTTTGAAATAAACTGGGTTCCTCGATCCGAAACAACATCGGAGGGGACCCCGTGAAGCTTCACGATTTCACTGACGAATACCTGAGCAAGAGTCTTAGCATTAGGTAGTGCGGGTAACGCAATGAAGTGTACCATTTTGATAAACCTGTCCACTACTACCAAAATAACTGTTTTACCCGCAGACAAAGGTAAGTCAGTGATAAAATCCATTGACAGATGTGTCCACGGTCTATTGGGAATGACGAGTGGTAATAGAGACCCTGCAGGACGTGTATGTGAAACTTTTGCGCGCGCACAGGTAGAATAAGAAGACACAAAATCCAATACATCCTGACGCAACTTTGGCCACCAAAAACGACGAGACAATAGCTCCAAGGTTGCTTTACTACCCGGGTGCCCAGCAAGTGCCGAATTATGATGTTCCTTTAATAATTCGAAACGTAGGTTTAACGGTACAA
This sequence comes from Bufo bufo, assembly GCF_905171765.1. Lineage (NCBI taxonomy): Eukaryota > Metazoa > Chordata > Amphibia > Anura > Bufonidae > Bufo > Bufo bufo. The sequence continues at coordinate 81,725,812 of NC_053395.1, forward strand.
ACAATTTCTCTGAGGGGCAAGAGACCGGGGCGTCCCCCTGGGCCTCTAACACCTTCCCCTCCAGAACAGAGTGTACCGCAGAAACAACCACTCCTCTTTGAAGAATGGGCACCGGATCACTCACATTACCCCCTCCAGGGAAACAACGAGATAGTGCATCAGCCTTGGTATTCTTTGCCCCAGGACGATAGGTAATCACAAAGTTAAACCTGGTAAAAAATAGCGACCACCTAGCCTGTCTAGGGGTGAGACGCTTAGCTGATTCGAGGTACAGAACATTTTTGTGGTCCGTAATCACAGTGACGGGGTGGAATGCCCCCTCTAAAAAGTGACGCCACTCCTCAAACGCAAGTTTAATAGCTAATAGTTCCCTATTGCAAATATCGTAGTTCTTTTCTGCTGCAGATAGTTTTTTAGAAAAGAAAGCACAAGGACGCCATTTGCCAGGAGACGGACCCTGAGACAGCACCGGCCCCACTCCCACCTCTGACGCATCGACTTCAACAATAAAAGGCTGAGAGACATTAGGTTGGACTAGTACAGGTGCTGAGGTAAACCTCTCTTTTAGAGAGGAAAAAGCAACTTTAGCGGCGTCAGACCATTTAGAAAAATCAGTCCCCTCCTAGTCATGTCAGTAAGGGGTTTTACAATAAGTGAATAATTTTTTATGAATTTCCTATAGAAATTCGCGAAGCCCAAGAACCGTTGTAGTGCTTTGAGGTTCTCAGGAAGATCCCAATCTAAAATTGCCTGGACCTTCCTAGGATCCATACGGAAACCTGAAGCAGATAAAAAATAACCTAGGAATTGTATCTCCTGAACGGCGAAGACACATTTTTCAATTTTAGCATATAATTTATTCGTCCGTAGGACCTGCAGTACTTGTCTGACATGCACCTCATGTGTTCTCAGATCAGACGAATAAGTTAAAATATCATCTAGGTATATTACCACAAACCTGCCGATTAGATGACTAAAAATGTCATTAACGAAATGTTGAAAGACGGCAGGAGCATTGGTCAGACCGAAAGGCATAACTAGATTTTCATAATGCCCCTCAGGGGTGTTAAAAGCTGTCTTCCACTCATCCCCCTCCTTAATATGAATCAGATTGTAGGCCCCCCTAAGATCAAGTTTGGAGAACCACCTAGCACCCGCAATCTGGTTAAACAGGTCAGGAATGAGAGGAAGAGGGTATGGGTCTCGGATGGTTATCCGATTTAATTTGCGAAAATCTAGGCAAGGACGCAGGCCCCCATCTTTCTTTTTAACAAAGAAAAACCCTGCAGCCACGGGTGAAGAAGAGGGTCTGATGTGTCCCTTAGCCAAGCTCTCGGAGATATAATCTTTCATGGCTTGTCTCTCTGGACCCGAAAGATTATATAACCTGGTCTTGGGTAATTTTGCGCCGGGAATAAGGTTAACCAGGCAATCATAAGGACGATGAGGTGGTAACTTCTGACAACCCTTTTCAGAAAAAACGTCCTCAAAATCCGAAATAAATGTAGGTAGGGTAGTTATGGAGGCGACTAAGCAATTGCTATTTAAGCAATTCTCTCTGCACTGCTCACTCCACTCCAATATCTCCCTGGCCTGCCAATCCACCACTGGATTGTGCGCTACCAACCAGGGAAGACCCAGCACTACCGGAGTGGGAAGCCCCTCCAGAACATAACATGAAAGCATCTCGTTATGGTAGTCCCCTACCCGAAGGTGTAAATTATGAACAATGTGGGTGAGGTTTCTCTGAGACAGAGGAGCAGAATCAATAGCGAATATGGGAATAGGTCTCTGTAGCGTACAGAGAGACAAACCCATAGTGCGGGCAAAATGGGCATTTATCAAATTTACCCCTGCTCCACTGTCTAGAAAGAAAGAAATAGTCTCCGTCTTATCACCAAAAACAATAACCGCTGGCAACACAAATTGCGATGTACGTATGGAGGAAACGTATACCCCCCGGCTGACATCCTCCACACAGCCTGGGGTTAGTAGTTTTCCGACGGTCTTTTGTTTCTGAGGAAAGAAGGACAGACATTAATGAAATGACCCCTCTCCCCACAAAAAAAACAAACCCCACGTCTACGGCGAGCCTCAGGAGGACGGACCTGACGAGTAGTTCCTCCTAGCTGCATAGGCTCGTCTAAGTCCGTACAGACTAACTGCTGCTTGGGAGGGGTTACCAATTGCTCCGGTTTTTTCAACCTGTCCCTAAGGCGTCTATCTATTCGGATAGAAAGGGACATAACCGCATCCAGGGAAAAGGGGGTCTCATATAATGCAAGCGCATCCTTAACCCTTTCGGATAACCCAGAGCAGAACTGACTCCTGAGAGCCGGGTCGTTCCATTGGGTATCCGTAGCCCACCTACGGAATTCAGAGCAATACTCCTCTACCGGCCGCTCTCCTTGTAAGAGTCTCCGTAATCTTGATTCAGCCAGTGCGACTTGGTCAGGGTCGTCATATATGAGACCCAAGGCCCCGAAAAACTCATCCACTGACCGAAGAGCCTGGGAATCAGTAGGTAAAGAGAACGCCCAGGACTGTGGGTCCCCCTGCAGCAGGGAAATAACAACCCCCACCCGCTGTTCTTCATTACCAGAGGAGTAAGGGCGCAGTTTAAAATATAATTTGCAGGCTTCACGGAATGTCAAAAACTTGTCCCTTCCCCCAGAAAATCTGTCAGGGAGAGGGACCTTGGGTTCCGCAACAACCTGGTTACCAGTAGCAACCGCTGGGCTTGCGGTCAGTTGTAATTGCTGCTGTTGCTGGAGGACCGACGCCTTCAATCCTGCCACCTCCAAAGACAGGCCATGAAATTTTTGGACAGAGCAGCAATTTGATCCATACTGGATTCTAAGTAGGTAAAAAAAAATAATTTTATTTTTATTTTTTTACCTACACAAAATAAGTGCCAGATATAATGTAATGACCGGCGTCACGCACAGGGAGGAAAAAGGGAAAGCCCTGCCCAAGGGAGAGGGAAAGGTGGTGACCCCTAACTCACCTTGCGGCTGGCACCTGACTGCCCTGACGTCCCTAGACGGGTTCCTCACCCGTGCGGTGATCACGTGCCTAAACCCTGGCTTTCCCTAAAATGAGCCCTAGATAGTGAACGGGCCGGTGGGATCGCTAGTCCGCACCACTGTCACTAAGAGGGAAACACCAGGGAGAGGACATACAAAACAGACAAACACATACACCCAGGTGGGCAAACACAATAGACCACAAAGGTCCAACAGGGATCCGGAGGGTAGCGTTCTGGACCAACTACCAGAGAACGCAGCAACACAGTTCCAGAGGGTCAGAATAGATGTCCAAGCAGGAAGCTCTATATCTGGCAACCAGAGAAGTGTGAGAGGGGAATATAAGGAGGTTTGGGAGTGCTGGACAAGGAACAGCTGAGGAGAAGGAGCTACGGATCCCTGAGTGAGCCAAAAGGGTTTGAAAAGCAAACCCAGAAAGCTACCATAAGGAAACAGCCCTATCTTACATAGAGCGTGCAGCCAACCGCTGCCACTTCCTGACCCCAGGTATAACGGAGTCAGGCGTGGTTCTTGACACCCTCGTGACAGGTATCCTCCTGCTGCTGCTGCCATCTCCACAATATGTCACCTTGCCACTCTGTGGTATGCTCCTGCTGCTGCTGCCATCTCCACACTATGTCACCTTGCCATTCTGTGGTATCCTACTGCTGCTGCTGTTGCTGCTATCTCCACACTATGTCACCTTGCCACTCTGTGGTTTCCTGAGGCTGCCATCTCCACACTATGTCACCTTGCAACTCTGTGGTCTCCTGATATTCTGCTGCTGCTACTGCCATCTCCACACTATGTCACCTTGCTACTCTGTGTTGTCCTCCTGCTGCAGCCGCTGCTGCTATCTCCACACTATGTCACCTTGCCACTCTGTGGTTTCCTGGTGCTGCCATCTCCACACTATGTCACCTTGCCACTCTGTCGTATCCTCCTGATGCTGCTTCTGTTTCCACCTCCAGACTCTGTCATTGGGCCACTCTGTGGTCTCCTCATGCTGCTTCCACCTCATCAATATGTCATAGGTCCACTCTGTGGACTTCTCATGCTGTTTCCACCCTCCCCACTTCATGACTGGGCCACTATTTTGCCTTTTGGCCTGGCTGACATAATGATTTATTTGACCTTTCTTCTGATCTGTCAGAAGGAAGGAAAAATGAGACGCACAACGGATCCTGTCTGTGTATCAGCCTGTTTGGTCCCATCAGAATTTGCTTATGATTTGGTAGCCAAAAGAAGGATTGGGTACAAACACAGAATACATGCAAATATTCCATTTACGTGTCCTCTCTGTTTTACATCCACTCCTGTTTTTTTTTTTGCATTAGCAATACTGATGGATAATCGAGAAAATGCTGACCGAGTGAAGACATATGCTCCACAGACCGGATCCGTTTTGTGTGGGTTATTGTTCTGACGGATCAGAGCAAAGGAAAATTAATCTGTGACGTCAACACAAACTTACTGCTGACACCCTCTCCACTCTGTCAGGGGGGCTCTACTTATATATGCGTTTAATAGAACATGTTCTGTAGACATCTATTTGGAATCAGCTGATGACGGTGTAAAAGGAGTGCGCTTCTTCTTGGCACTAACATCGTCCTGTAAGGCTGAGTTGATACTTGAGTTATTTGGTCAGTTTTGGCCCTGTGACTGCCCTAATAAGTGAAGTGTGCAGTGATTCTAAGAGCGACACCTGTCATCTGCATGTCATACGGACTCACAGTATTATTTCACTACCAAAGCAGACTATGCGTGCTACTGCAAGGCACAGTGTTCTACACCACTATAAAGGCTCTCAGCAGCCAGGAAATAGCAGTTTTTTAACGTAATTCGGCGCAAATATATTCGTATCGAACCAAATTTTTCCCGAAAAATTCAGTGAACCTGCGAATCTAATTTAAAAAAAATTCGCTCATCTCTAAATATTACGTCTATTTACAACTATGTAGATTTCCAGCACTCTGTATTGCACACATCAGTTATTATATCTTGATATACAGGCGAAACTCCAAAAATTTGAATATTGTGCAAAGTTCATTAATTTCAGTAATGCAACTTAAAAGGTGAAACTAATATATGAGACAGACTCTAAGATTACATGCAAAGCTAGATATTTCAAGCCTTTATTTGTTATAATTTGGATAATTATGGCTTACAGTTTATGAAACCCCAAAGTCACAATTTTGAGGTACCCTTTGCTCAGGGGGTATGGATTACCGTATTTTTCGCCCTATAAGACGCACCTAGGTTTTTTAGGACAAAAATAAGAAAAAAATATTTTTAACCAAAAGGTGTGCTTTTGGTGGGTTTTGAATTAATGGTGGTCTGTGCATGACACTACTATGGGGGATCTGTGGATGACGTACTGTGATGTGGGGGATCTGTGGATGGCACTGTTATGGGGGACCTGTGGATGGCACTGTTATGGGGATCTCTGGATGGCACTGTTATGGGGATCTGTGGATGGCGCTGTTATGGGGGATCTGTGGATGGTACTGCTATGGGGTGGGAGATCTGTGGATGGCATTGTTATGGGGCAGGGGATCTGTGGATGGCATTGTTATGGAGTGGGGGATCTGTGGATGGCATTGTTATGGGGTGGGGGATCTGTGGATGGCATTTTTATGGGGTGAGGGATCTGTGGATGGCATTGAATGGGGTGGGGGATCTGTGGATGGAACTGTTATGGGGGGATCTGTGGATGACACTGCTATATGTCATCCTCAGATCCCCCTCCTAACAGTGTACCCCAAAATACACCGGCCCTCCGCTCACCGCAGTATTTATAAACATGAATCCTCATCCTGTAACTAACGCTGCGCTCTCCCATGTTCCCATGTCCCCTGTATCCCCACAGCACTTACGAACAAGCTCCCATAGCAGGCAGAGCGGCTGGCAGCGTTACGTCACTCACTGACGTCGCGCGCCTGCTTCATTCATAAAGTGGGCGGAGCAGACGCTTAACGTCAGTGAGTGACGTTACTGCTGCCGTCCGCTCTGCCTGCTATGGGAGCTTGTTCGTAAGTGCTGTAGGGGTACAGGGGACATGGGAACATGGGAGAGCGCAGCGTTAGTTACAGGATGAGGATTCATGTTTATAAATACTGCGGACTCCAGCCCCTCCTCTCTCCCGGCTCATACATCACAGTCCGCGATGCTGCAGCGTCGCAGACTGCGATGTAAAATGGAAGCATTCGCCCCATAAGACGCAGGGGCATTTTCCTCCCACTTTTGGGGGGGAAAAGTGCGTTTTATGGGGCGAAAAATACGGTAATTATCTGACTAGAGTGTTACACTTTGAGCCTAGAATATTGAACCTTTTCACAAAACTCAAATTTTAAGCTGCATGAATACAATTCCTTTTAATTTGCATTACTGAAATAAATGGACTTTTGCACGATATTCTAATTTTTCGAGTTTCACCTGTACTATCATACATTAAATTGTGGACAGAGGACGGCTTAATGCGCTAAGCAGTGATCTATTATCACTTGTCTGTAGCTCAGGCAGCCGCTTGCGTGTCAGGATGAGCTCCAGAGTGTGGTGCCGGATCCAATCATGTGATGCTGCGGTCATGTGTCCCCGTGTCACGTGTATGCTGATCGGGCGCCGCTCTCACTACTGTAGGCTGGCATGCACAATGGGGACTCAATGCTGGTTAGTACGCCTTCCAAATTAATCTCTAAGTAATTTTAATCATGTACCTTGGTTTTCACATCTGAGGGGAATTTTTAATTTATTAATCATTGATTGAGTGGATTTACACAATAAGGGTATATATAAATATGAATTATTCATATGAGAATCATGTACATTGGATCTTCATATGTGCACATTGTATTTATTATGGATTTCTGAATTTTGATCATGTATTATTTTGATGTATGTATTAAATACCACTTGATTGTCAATTATTATTGGGGTGGTTATACAGTATATCTGCCTCTGGGCACCATTGTATTGTCATCACTGCTTGAGAAAGGTCCCATTGAAAGGACTGAAATGTCGCTATCTGGTGAATTAACAAATATCTTTTATTTTGGAAGTGCTGTGGAGTTTTATTTTTGCTGTTGGTGGATCGCCTTCCAAGCCGCTGGCACTCCATTGCTACTTTACTACCGCTGTGCTGCCCATCATACCTTTTGTCTGTCTATTATATCTCCATATACACTCACCTAAAGAATTATTAGGAACACCATACTAATACGGTGTTGGACCCCCTTTTGCCTTCAGAACTGCCTTAATTCTACGTGGCATTGATTCAACAAGGTGCTGATAGCATTCTTTAGAAATGTTGGCCCATATTGATAGGATAGCATCTTGCAGTTGATGGAGATTTGAGGGCTGCACATCCAGGGCACGAAGCTCTCGTTCCACCACATCCCAAAGATGCTCTATTGGGTTGAGATCTGGTGACTGTGGGGGCCATTTTAGTACAGTGAACTCATTGTCATGTTCAAGAAACCAATTTGAAATGATTCGAGCTTTGTGACATGGTGCATTATCCTGCTGGAAGTAGCCATCAGAGGATGGATACATGTTCTCATTCTGTTTACGCCAAATTCGGACTCTACCATTTGAATGTCTCAACAGAAATCGAGACTCATCAGACCAGGCAACATTTTTCCAGTCTTCAACAGTCCAATTTTGGTGAGCTCGTGAAAATTGTAGCCTCTTTTTCCTATTTGTAGTGGAGATGAGTGGTACCCGGTGGGGTCTTCTGCTGTTGTAGCCCATCCGCCTCAAGGTTGTGCGTGTTGTGGCTTCACAAATGCTTTGCTGCATACCTCGGTTGTAACGAGTGGTTATTTCAGTCAACGTTGCTCTTCTATCAGCTTGAATCAGTCGGCCCATTCTCCTCTGACCTCTAGCATCCACAAGGCATTTTTGCCCACAGGACTGACGCATACTTGATGTTTTTCCTTTTTCACACCATTCTTTGTAAACCCTAGAAATGGTTGTACGTGAAAATCCCAGTAACTGAGCAGATTGTGAAATACTCAGACCGGCCCGTCTGGCACCAACAACCATGCCACGCTCAAAATTGCTTAAATCACCTTTCTTTCCCATTCTGACTTTCAGTTTGGAGTTCAGGAGATTGTCTTGACCAACACCACACCCCTTAATGCATTGAAGCAACTGCCATGTGATTGATTGACTAGATAATTGCATTAATGAGAAATAGAACAGGTGTTCCTAATAATTCTTTAGGTGAGTGTATATTTATCAATAATAACTGTAACACAGAATTTCTACATTATACAATATACCTTTTTTTTTATACGCTCACTCTTGTGTCTCATTTATTATACCCAATGTTCAAATCAGACCCAGTACAAGTGCGTATTATAGTGTATTATTTATAATATATAATTTATATATAATTTCTTACACAGCACAGAAGAAAATTTAGACAAAAATAATGTCCCTGAAGATAATAGTGACTGGAGATGAACCAAGTTCTCAAAACTTCGATTCAGCTGCTTCTCTGAATTTCGCTAAAAAATTTGCTTTGTGACGAATTACCTCATCACAAAGCACATTTGTTTGTGAGTAGCAGACGCAATGATGGGGAACGCCGATGGTGAAGCCCCCCTTCATTCAACCCCTCAGATGCCGCGTTCATCGCTGATCACGGCATTTGAGATGACCCTTGAGGGCTGTCAGGGATTATAAATACTCACCTTATCCATTTGCTTGCGAATAGTCCGCTCCGGCCATCTTGATTGATCTTGCGTGGTGCATGGGGACGTCATCACTCTGGCTGAAGGTGGTGACGTCATACGTCACCGCACACAAGATTTTGCGCGGGATCTTCAATCAAGATGGCCGCGGCAGACTCTTTGCTTGCAAATTTATTAGGTAAGTATATAATCTTTTGTAAGTATGTAATTTTTTTACCGCCATTTTAGCGAAAATTGATTCATTACCACAAAGCATGAGGAAATTCAGCTTTTTTTCCCCTGAAATTCGGATCGAATTCCACTTCATAAACTTTGATTCTCTCAACACTATTAGGGACCCTAACAGATGTATGTACTGTAGAGTAAAGAGATATAAGTTCTGTCTCTTGCTAGATTAACTCTAGAATTCTTATCCTAACGTCCTACATAGTACAGAATATGGCTCCTTGGAGAAGCATATCAGGAATAGGTATAAACTCTGCATCCATAACAGCCTCACTGTAATACGCGGCTGCCAGCGCTAATGCTTCTTTAAGCAGGGTAAGGGAACGCTCCGCGCATATTCCAAAGGTGATGGGACACCAACATGGCTCTGATAACTAAATTGTACTGTTCTGGAGACATACAGTAATTGTACTGCACAAGGATTACTTGCTTTCTTACAGG